>NC_051065.1:33521500-33831500 GCF_004664715.2 Peromyscus leucopus | reverse complement strand
GAAAATTAACCACATTCTTTTTTTTCAGTTAGCTATAAATAAAAACTAACTTCTTTCTCCAGATAGCACATGAATTTCCTTGCTAGCATTTTTCTTTACAAAACAGAAGCAACTTAAGAATTAAAAGCTGAGGTGCTAGTACAGATTCTGAAGGGAGAACTCTGTCCAAAGTGATTTTTAATGTATAGTGTGGACATCATACTTTGTCTGTCTACTTTTCTCAGTGATTTGGTAAATTCATGCTGTGTTGACTCTATTTCAAGTACTAGTTATAGAATTGTACACACCCTTCTCTCCCTTCATGAGGCTTATGTTGTATTGAATAAAGAGACATGGTCCCCAAATGAACTGTATTTTAATGTATTGGAAGGTCAAACTGGCATGGAGAAATGAATGACAATCAAAAACTGATAGGAGTAACCAGAAATTTGGGAATGTAATTTGCAACATTGTGGACCAGATAAGGTTTCATTGAGGCCTTTGCAATGTGACAGTCTGTGGATGTAACCAACTGTCTTATTAAATAAGAAACACAGAACTAATGTAAAAAAGAAAGCCAAGAGGTCAGAGCTCAGAGCTAAAACCTTACCCTTCCTCCTGCGGTGGTCCCACCTCTCCGAAAAAGAGACCTACTTCCTGTGTGTTTTGTCTTTAATATAGTTTTTCTGCTCTGCCTTCTCATTGGTTGTAAACCCAAACACATGACTGCCTCATCACTGCCTGTAAGTACAGCTCTCCAGGTCTTAAAGGCATATGTCTCCAATGCTGGCTGTATCCCTGAACACACAGAGATCTACCTAGCTCTGTCTACCAAGTGCTGGGATTAAAGGCTTGCACCACCACCGCCACGCTCTTGCTATGGCTCTAATAGCTCTGACCCCCGGGCAACTTTATTTATTAACATACAATTAAAATCACATTTCAATACAAATAAAATACCACAATATTTCCCCTTTTCTATTTTTTTTTTTTTTTTTTTTTTTTTTTTTTTTTTTTTTTTTGTTTTTCGAGACAGGGTTTCTCTGTGTAGCTTTGCGCCTTTCCTGGGACTCACTTGGTAGCCCAGGCTGGCCTCGAACTCACAGAGATCCGCCTGGCTCTGCCTCCGAGTGCTGGATTAAAGGCGTGCGCCACCACCGCCCGGCTCCCCTTTTCTATTTTAATAAAAAGAAAAAAGCACAAGGTTATAACTAACAAAAGAAAAACTATATACAAAAGTACAATAACTATATACAATATATACAAGTAATAAATACCTAAAAAATGTCTAGTCTATTTGTATTTGACAAATCAGAGAAAATAAATTCCATTATCTATCCTATTTGGTAAGTTCAAAATGTATCTAATTCACTTTCTATCCTAATTAATCTTCAACTATAACTAACTAATCTTCAACTATAACTAACTAATCTTCAACTCCCTCAGAGACCCAAGAAGGAAATAATATTAGTTAACAAAAATAAAAACAGGAAGTACATGCAAGCAACTTCCAAAAAATTTGTGAGTTGACAGAAGCAGCCAGCTTCCTGGACAGTCACCTGAGGTTTCTCCACAGTGTTGGAACATCATCTTCAGACTCATTTGTGAAGTAGGATGTACACAAGGTCAACAGTTCAACCTCACATTGGGTGAGAGCAGTCCATGTACCAGAAACACCTGAATTCCACTAGTGTCATGTCATGATTCAGGATTTAAATTCTGGAAATTGTTGATGGTTTTTTAATTCAGCTGTCCATTCTTCTTGGCTGTGTATATATGGCTTCATCTCAGCATCCCCTTCTTCTCCACATCCCTCTATTAAATGCCAGTCTACTATCGAAAGGCGTGAGGTTTCAGCTGCTGTTCCATTGCACAACAGAAGCCATTGGCCCTCTGACTGTTAAGCTGCCTTCGAAGAAAAGGGCACTGTACCTTTTCTGGATTGTGAAGGCCACTTCAGGGATGGTACCATATTGTCCTGGCCTCAGAAGATGCCCTTTGATAAAGCCATAACCACACTTGTTTTGGCAAGAATCAGTAGTCCTTTGTTTCGTGTTCTATCTGTCCATTTTGTCCTGTTGATTCGAGGATACTTTGTTGTCCAGTGGCTAACTTTTGCCACAATGAAAGTTGACTCCATATGCAGTTTCTTCAATGCGGGTATTTTCTCTGAAGTAGATTGGTACTGCCAGGAGCTGACATGTCTCAAAAAAGAAAAATTTTCTAAGTTATTAAAACATTTTAAATGCCATATTCTGTAGATCTCTGAAGGGTTTGAAGATGACCTGTCTAAAACATCTCTGCTCAAATTTTAAAACATATCTAATATGACTACAAGTTCTATTGTAATGTCTAACTACTAACTTTCATTTCTTTATATCCTAATAGTTGGTAATAATAACATTCAAGGATCAGAAAATTGCATTACATTGTTAAATGAATGGTATAAATACAAATAGAAATATACATATAGCATTTTCTAACAATATCAGTTTCAAATTTGTATACAATATAAAACAATCCAATCCAATGTAAAGTATTTAAAACTAGTAATTGTCTTTCTTTTCTTTCTTTCAGTTGCCCATTGAAATCCTGAATAAGTATCGATGGTGTGGTGTACATATTTTAATTTTCCAAATTCTGCAAAGTGAAACACGTCCATCTGCCAGATTTCATTCCTCTGAGTACCCTTTGGGTTACATCCTGCTGGTAATGGCGTTTGTTGTAGTAGGAACAAGTAGGACATTTCTTTACTACTCCTTTGGCTTGTTGCCAGGTTATGGAAAAATCATTTTTTAAGCCTTTACTATTGACACGATGTTTTTTATGAAATTCTGAGGCCTCCAGCACATTTCCTATCAATAATTTATCAATCTCATCATTGCCTTGTGCTAGAGGGCCTGGCAGACCAGTATGGGATCCAATGTGAGTTATATATAAAGGATGATTCCTTTTCCTGATTATATCTTGTAATTGAATAAATAGTGAAGTTAATTCTGAAGCATCAGGGATAAATTCTGCAGTCTCAATATGAAATACTACTTTTTCAGCATACTGAGAGTCAGTAACTATGTTGAGAGGTTCTGAAAAATCCATTAATACCAACAGAATAGCATACAATTCTGATTTTTGAACTGAATTATAAGGACTTTGAACCACTTTACTTAAATTTTCTGATTTATAACCTGCCTTTCCTTCTTTGTTGGCATGTGTATAAAGTGTACAAACTCCAGATATGGGTTTTTGCCGTACAATTCGAGGCAAGATCCAATCAGCTCTCTTTATAAGATCAATTCTATCGCTTTTGGGATATTTGCTGTTAATTTCTCCCAAAAAAATTACTGCAAGCTCTTTGCCAAGGTTCACTTTCTGTCCATAATTTTTCAATATCCTCCTTAGTTAATGGTACGACAATTTCTGCTGGGTCTATTCCTGCTAATTGACGAAGTCTCAATTTTCCTTTGCAAATCAAGTCAGAGATTTTTTCCACATAAGTTTTTAATTTTTTATTTGGTTTATTTGGTAAAAATATCCATTCCAATATAATATTTTCCCTCTGCATTTATATTCCAGTAGGAGAACGCCTAGAAGGTAAAATAACCAAAATGCAATCCAGCTTTGGATCAATATGATCCACTTGCTTTTCATGTACTTTCTGTTCTACCAAGGCCAATTCTTTCTCAGCTTCAGGTGATAATTCTCTTGGACTATTTAAGTCCTTGTCACCTTCTAAGGTTTTGAACAAATTATTCAGCTCATCATTTTTTAGCCCAACAATAGTTCGTAGATGAGAAATATCTCCAAATAATCCTTGAAAGTCATTGAGAGTCTGTAGTCTATCTCTCCTAATTTGCACCTTTTGGGGTCTAATTTTTTGTAGCTCTATTTTATATCCTAAATAATTAATAGACTCTCCTCTTTGTATCTTTTCAGGAGCAATTTGTAATCCCCAGCAAGGCAAAATTTTCTTTACTTCTTTAAACATTCTTTCTAAAGTATCTGCATTTGAGTCAGCTAGTAAAATATCATCCATATAATGATAAATTATAGATTTAGGAAATTTTTTACGTATCACTTCCAATGGCTGTTGTACAAAATATTGGCACAGAGTTGAGCTATTCAACATTCCCTGAGGGAGGACCCTCCATTGAAATCTTTTTTTTTTTTTTTTTTTTTTTTTTTGGTTTTATGAGACAGGGTTTCTCTGTGTAGCTTTGCGCCTTTCCTGGGACTCACTTGGTAGCCCAGGCTGGCCTGCAAAGCTCAACAGAGATCCACCTGGACTTCTGCCTCTCCACCCTCCCGAGTGCTGGGATTAAAGGCGTGCGCCACCACTGCCTGGCAAAATCTTTTAACCAGTTGAGAATTACTATAAGTAGGCACTGTGAAAGCAAATCTTTCTCTGTCTTTTTCTTGTAAGGGTATTGAAAAGAAACAGTCTTTTAAATCAGTAACTATGAAAGGCCATCCTTTTCGTAACAGAGTAGGCAAAGGCATCCCAAATTGTAGAGAGCCCATTGGCTGAATTACTTTGTTAATTGCTCTAAGGTCTGTTATCATTCTCCATTTACCAGATTTCTTTTTAATAACAAATACAGGAGAATTCCAAGGGCTGGTTGATTCTTCAATATGCTGAGCATTTAACTGATCTTCTACCAGCTCTTCTAAAGCCTGGAGTTTCTCTGTTGTTAAATCCTTTGCTGGACCCATACACGCTTGTCTGTTAACCTTTTTAAAGGTAGAGCTGTTGGTTCTTTGGAAGATCATCAGTTGTTGTGCCATGTTCTTGTATAATATGAATGGCTGGTGACCACTCATTAGAATAATATCTTCTAATATTTCTCTCAGAAACATGTGCTAGTTTATGATTTGTTTCTGAGATTGGAGGGATGCTTATCTGAGTATTCCATTGTTGCAACAAGTCTCGACCCCACAGGTTCATAGTTATGTTAGCCACATATGGTTTTAATTTTCCTCTCTGTCCTTCTGGAACTATACATTCGAGCCATCTTGCACTCTGTTTCACCCGAGATAATGTCCCAATTCCTAACAGTTGAACGTTTACCTCCTGAAGAGGCCAAGTTGGATGCCAAAATTCTGGTGCAATTATGGTAACGTCCGCACCTGTGTCTACCAGACCAGACAACAAAACACCATTTATTTTTATCGTTAATTTTGGTCTTTGTTCATTAATAGAAGTTTGCCAAAAATTTTTCTTTATGTTTTCTCCTGAATTTTCTATTCTCTCTGTTTCATCATCCTGACCAGCATGATTTATTCCAATAGGTACTTGATTATTTAATTGCTCTGAGCAGGGGTTTCCTCTACGGCTGCAGGAAAGGTTTGAACTGGATTTGCTATGGGGGCCTGCATGAGGCCCCTCTGGGAGTTTCCTGAAGACTGAGGCAGAGGATTACCCTGTCTGTCCTTTGTTGATCTACATTGGTTGTTTCAGTGTTTTCCCTTACCACACCTTCTGCATACTCCAGAAGGAAGGGGCATTCTGTTGCCATTGTTCCTTGAAGAAACATTGTTTCTAGGAATGACCTGTTTACAGTCCCTTTTCAAATGTCCTTGCTTTACACATCCAAAACATCTAACGTTCCTCAAACCTTTTGAAATTGCTTCTCCTACCCTCATATCATCATGCTCATGAGCCTCGACATTAACCATGTCTCTAATCCAATCTTCCAAAGGTGCAGATCTTGCCTTTAACAGCCTGATTATTCTTTTGCATGCTGCATTCACATTCTCAAATGCCAAAGATTCAATTATTATCTTACTAGTTTCTGAATCCGGGACCATTCTCTTTACTGCTGAAGCCAGTCTTTGTAAAAAATCTGTGAAAGATTCTTTTGGGTCTTGCATAACCTTTGTAAATGACTCAGTTTTTTTTCCTGGTTTCTCAACTCTGTCCCATGCATTCAAGGCTGCCGTTCAACATAAAATTAGGTTTTGGACATCATATAAACATTATGTTTGTACTGAAGCATATTGGCCTTCTCCAATAAGCTGATCCTAGAAAACTTGTATTCCTTTATTCCTCCATTATTTTTCTATGTTTTTAGCCTCATCCTTGAACCAAGTTAACCACTGTGACCTTTGACTGGGTTCCAGAACTGCTTGTGCCAGCTCCTGCCAGTCCTGTGGTACAGTCCTATTATATGTTGACCAAGAGTTTAACATTTGCTTTACATATGGGGAATGCATGCCATAAGATACTATTGCCTCCTTAAACCTTTGTAAATCCAACATTTCAATTGGAGCCCAAATATTTTGTGTAGTCATTTGATCAGGCAACTGCTGTACAGTTACAGGATAAATTAAGGGTGACTGTGTGAAAACAGGCTTTCTTTCTGTAACCTTATGATCCAATCCTGAAACAACTTCACTGTTAATTTCTTCTGTCTGAATTTTTACAGGTTTAACAAGTTTTTCTAAAGCTGTCATCCTGGCACTTAAATTGACTATCTTTTTAGATAGTAAAATGAGGATAAGCATAGTAATAAACTGCATAATTCGATCAATATTAGTCTTCTCATATAGTTGTTCCATTGTCAGACTGCCTAAAATTTCAAACAAAACCCAATTTTCTTCCAATGTACACATAAAACGCATTTTTTTTAATGTGGAAACAATTTCTCTTTTAAATAGTTTCCTTTAAAATATCTGATATATTGTGAGTTACCAAATCTGCATAGAACAGTAGAAATCCAAGGGAATTTCAAAATAGCCACCTAGTGTCCGAGGTGTGAATCCAGAGAGAGAGAGAGAGAGAGAGAGAGAGAGAGAGAGAGAGAGAGAGAGACAGAGAGAGAGAGAGAGAGAGAGAACAAGAAAGCGTAGCTGGCTAAAGCTTAAATCCAGCCAAGTGTTCCCTCTTGAGCCGAGTCAAGGCTTGGCTCTGGCTTCCTTAAGCTCCAACCACATGTGTTGTCTTTATAGGCAGGGGCCCTGTTCGGCAGGGCAAGCCTGAGTTGTCTGTAGCACCGGCTTTAAGCAAGTAGCTCATGGTTAGTCCGGCCTGAGCCCAAGCAGACCTGGGCCGGGCTAGGGAGCTGACCGCCCTTGCAGGAAACCGGACCTGCCGCCAAGCCAAGTGGTTTTTAATGGATTCTTGTCACGTCGGGTGCCAAATGTAGATGTAACCAACTGTCTTATTAAATAAGAAACACAGAACCAATGTAAAGAAGAAAGCCAAGAGGTCAGAGCTCAGAGCTAAAACCTTACCCTTCCTCCTGTTGTGGTCCTACCTCTCCAAAAAAGAGACCTAATTCCTGTGTGTTTGTCTTTAATATAGTCTTTCTGCTCTGCCTTCTCATTGGTTGTAAACCCAAACACATGACTGCCTCATCACTGCCTGTAAGTACAGCTCTCCAGGTCTTAAAGGCATATGTCTCCAATGCTGGCTGTATCCCTGAACACACAGAGATCTACCTAGCTCTGTCTACCAAGTGCTGGGATTAAAGGCTTGTACCACAACCGCCACACTCTTGCTATGGCTCTAATAGCTCTGACCCCCGGGCAACTTTATTTATTAACATACAATTAAAATCACATTTCAGTACAAATAAAATACCACCATAACAGTCATCTGAATTAAGTCACTATGAGGAAATAGCATCAGTTTAGCTCCAGTTTACACAGACATGGGAGAAACAGATTCTACTGGATAAAGTGGAAAAGGTGAATGAGAGAGAGAGAGAGAGAGAGAGAGAGAGAGAGAGAGAGAGAGAATCTCTGTTAGAATCTACAAAGAAGAAACAGAAGAACTAGCCAAGGCAGTCTCCCTTTAAACCATGGTAACTCCATTGGCTGGCAATTTTAGTTTGTAAGACATTTTAGTTATCAGGCAGATTACAAACTAGATCAAGCCTGAAGAAAAGCTAAGAGTGGGTTTAGCACAATCAGATATGAACCTATGAAAAGGAAAAAAAATGATTCTGCCCAACTTACAGTCCAAATTTACAGATCAGTGAATGGATGATCTTTCTTCAGGGAACTCTAGTCCAAGCCAGGTTATGCTCAAAGGATTACATTTCCAAACGGGCTCTACTTGTTAATATAGTTTATTCTTTCATATTGGTCTATTTACAGTTGAAAGAAAGCCCGTACTGTGCTTACATGCAGCACTAATTTTCTATTACATTATGGAGTAACATCATATGAAGTTTAGACACCATAGTAATCTTAATAATGAAGTTAAAATTCTCTCACTTAAACATAATCTTATTTTCAATCAAGTATTAATTTTCAGTGTTTAGGAATCAATGTCTCATTTGGAAGGAATTTCATTCCAGTGTAATTATGTGCACACCAATATAGATACTTGTAAAAGGAAAGCAACTTACAAATCTGTGCTGTTTCTGAAATGGATTTCTGATTTCTCCCGTTGGAAATATTCTGTTACAAAAATCATAAAGGAAATTAGTTTGAACCAAAAACAGTTTAAACAACAGAAAAATCCAGTAAGAGAGACACTAGAAAGCTTCCAATGTCAGAGTTATCATTACTGGAAGGCGAATAGAAACAGCATAGATGCATGAAGTACTACCAGGAACTTGGTCCTTTAAAAACCAGGCAACTTTTGCCTAGGTCTATTTGAACCCAACAAAGCACCATATTTGATTTAAAGCTAA
The DNA here is from genome assembly GCF_004664715.2 of Peromyscus leucopus. NCBI lineage: Eukaryota > Metazoa > Chordata > Mammalia > Rodentia > Cricetidae > Peromyscus > Peromyscus leucopus. Next base: position 33,822,882 of record NC_051065.1, on the reverse strand, counting down.
GTTCATAATAAACTCTGTCCATACGTATTGAGTTCTCTATACTGTTCTCTGGTGGAAAGAGACAGTATCCCTCAATGCCACTTTCCCAAAATAACCCTGAAATTCAAAGTAGGCAGTTAGCAGATAAAGCTTAGTAGTTGGTATTATCCATGCAAAATCCTCTTCCGTAAAGATGCAGACGCATTTAGATCAAAGCCAATCACTATTCTATTTCTAGATGCAGTGACTTCTTACTCTGCAATCTGAGTCAGAAACTAGCCTCAAGGCAGTTATTCCACTGTATCAATTCAGCTCTCATATTTTGATCTTTATTTGCAGAACAAACGAAATGATTGGCAAAGACAAGCAGAAACCTCAACTAAGAATCTTACTTCCCAGACTTTTGGATCCTAGTGGGAACAGGTATAATTACAGCACATGATGATATGTAACATGATAAGGGAATGTTTAAACAGCTATCATGGATCATAGAAGAAAATGGTTATTCCCTTTGAAGAGATCTAGAAGAGATCCCCAAAGGTGATGACAATTTAACTTGATGTAACATATTAATACAAGCTCATGTGAAAAGGGAGGCAGAGTGGCATTTGAGAAAGCATATGCAGAGTTGTGAAAGTCTGTCATGTTTGAAGAATGAAAATGACTTCTGCATGATGACATTGGAGTCTAGCAGGCAAATGACTTGCAGAGTTTATCAACACTGTTGGAGATTTAAGACTTAACTACTGTTACATGCTTAGATGTAGTATGATTAAATTTTATATTCAGAAAGAACAAGTGTTTACCAATAAGAACCAAGTGTTATTCCTAATAAACAGCATAGTATAAAAAAATTAAAGCTATATATACACAAGCATATTCAAATTCTTCATGATTTATTATTGCCTTTAAATTTCAATCCTTGGAAATATGTTTTTCCTTTTTTTATAAAATTTTCATAATATATAAGCTTTCATGACAGCTGGATGATGTTAACATAGTTGGAGCACATAAATACTTTATTACTGGTGAATTATCAAGAAGAAAAATAATTTATACTTTAAAAATTCCTATATAACATTTAATACACAATAAGAACAATAGTTCCTATTTCTTTTGATGTTTAACTGCAAATAAGTGAAGGAGTGGATATTTTTATATAAGAAAAGACCAAAAGAATACTCATTTTGAAAGTGCCACAAGGAAGTCTTCGGAATTAAGTAATGATTGATTTTTTTCAGGAATGATAATAAGGTATGCTATACCAATCTGCACAAAATAATAGCATTGAAGGTGATGTCATCTCTCTATATACAATGATTCTTTACAACTATTTCAGATATAAGGAATGAAATGGTATGATCTTGGTCTTGACCTAGTGTTAGGAGTCTGAAAATTTTACAGCATTGTATGTGTAGACTGATCACATTCAGAAAAGAAAATATAAGTTATTATATCAATAGAACACTATGTAAAAAGTTGGACACAAACTGTTAGACTATCTCTGTGGTGACACGATACATTCAATTGTTCTGTGTTCTTTGCATTTTTCATGGTCATGAGCATGTATCACATTTTTATTTTAAGTACAAAATGCTAATACATACATGCACATCTCTTACCAAGATATGCGTTTATCTTACACTGATATAACACAAAAGACAGCTCTGGATAACAGTAAAAATCCTTATACACACGAAATTAGCATACAAAAATGCAAGGCAGAAGTGGTGGCTTCATCTTAATGAAGACAAAGTTGACAGTGAGAAGGTCCAAGAGGGTAACTGAAGAGTCAGGTGGAACTGTGCCTCTACTCACTAAGCTTCTGACTCCATCTCTGCTGCTGTCCATGAACAGCACAGGCAATCTGTAGGACTTCAAGTAAATGAAGACAAATGTCTCCCTTTATTCCACGCAGAATTAGAGGCAAAGGGGTTCTGGAGCTGTGGTGATAAATGGCATCAAATAAAGCCCAGTCTATGGCATCTACAGCTCCACAGGATTTATTTTTAAGACTCAAAAATAGGAGAGAAATGCTGTGCCTTGTTTAAATGATAAATTGAAAGTTCATGATTATGAAATGGATTAACATAGAGTTATAAAGTGTCTTAGTCTGGATTGTGGGAAGAACCATTGGCAGTATTAAGAGCGAAACACATTCCTTCTGTATGTGAGATTTCACATTTTCGTTTTTAAAAAAGTCATGAAAGCTGTATTTGTCCACATTATATTTTCTGCTTAGATAATCCCACAGCTGAGAGGAAAAAATTGGAAAAATAAAAATTCAAATAGTCTGCTAGTCCAATACATCTTGTTTGATTTCTATTCTCTCTCAATTAAATCTTATTTTTCTAAAAGAGACCATAAAATCTCTTCTAACAAAGTTTAGAGATCCTATGTGTTTCTGCACTTACATGTGCATGTGACTACATCATAGGGTGATGTTTATGCTGTACAGCAAGAATGATTTCAAATCCATTCTTTTCCCATCACCCTGTGGCTATAGATGCTGTGTTGGCTGCTTGCCACCTAGCAGTTTTCTTGTTCATTTTTATTGTACTCTTTTATACATATGTTATGTATTTATACATTTACATACAATATACCCAATATATAATCCCAAGCAGTTCCACATGTAACCTCTGCAATATAAAATATTTTTATAGCACAAAATTTATCCATTGGATTTACCATTTATTAAACCACTCTGAAGTTGGATACTTAAGCTACTTTTCTACGTTTGTGCTTTATAAATGTGTTATGATAAATATACTTGAATACCTTCTTCATTCTGGACTTGTTTCCTTAGTCTACAGAAGTTAGTGTGTTTGGTTTTCCTCTCCAAAATAGTAACACTTTAAATAAATCCCCTCCTGACACATTCTGGCCTAATTCAGAGTTGCTGGTAAGTGGCAGGGCAATTCAAATTTTAGCATTTTTTCCTTTAGAGTTTTCACCTTCTTGAATTTTAATTTTAGTCTCATACAAAAGATATTTTATTTTTCAGTCCATAGAACCTTAATGCTTATTGTGTTTGTCACTGGTCAAAAGGTATGTAAGAGTTGTGTGCCTTGGAAATAGAAAAATCGAAATAGGCTGTCATGGTGATACATAGCATGAATATCACAGTGTTTATGTTTATTTTTTAATACAAAGGCTTGTATTTTTAATACTGGCATCTGGAAGTCAAGGAATACCACAGAGTCACACATAGCACACAAACTTCACCAAAAGGGTATCGGCCTCTGCTCCAGTAAGTTATCCTCAGTGCTTACTTAAGCTTTCACATGCTCAGACCTTTACAACACTTGTATGTCCCAGTATGAGTACATGAAGGCATAGCTTTAATACCTTATTAAACAAGCATTGATTTTAAATTCTATCATAAACCCTGTTTTTATGATTTTTGTTTTCAGGAAGGAAATCATCATGCAAGAATAGAGAAAACGTGCATAGGTAATAAGCCCCAGTGAAGGAGAGATGGATTGGGGGACTGAATCAGACGTTGACAACCTGATATAGAGTAATTTCCTGACCCTATGAGGACAGGCTGTTGGTTAGAGGAGAGGGTCTCTTGGACAATAAACATCCATATGTGAGAGCTACTCTAGATAGGTGTAGCTAAGAAGAAATGGAGAAGAAGGCAAACAGGGCTTGGAGCAGAGAAATAGGGAATGGGGAAAACTCTTTCCATTTCCCCAATCGCCCGCAGTATTTGTAAAGGTTCCAAATAATAATAGAATCTAAGGTGCCATTAGGTGGCTCTTTGGATTGGTTATCTAAGGGGTATTGAAGCCAAATTTGATTGTAAAAGTCAGTGAATTTAGTGCCCTTCAGGTCGGTATCAGGTGGAGAGGCTAGATGTTTTCTAGGAGGCAAGCCAAGAGGAGTGGGAGGGTATGGAGTCCTGAGTTCCCATGTGTGGAGTGCATTTACCCACCAACCCCACAGATCCCCAGAGTTTTCTTGAGTGTGAGCAGCAGGAAATATTAGATAGAAGGATTTATTGTGGGAATCTTGCGGAGATAAACAGAAAATAAAGGATAGCCTCGAGAGGGCCTGGAACCTTTTCCAATGGCCCCACCGTCTCTGCCCCAGGGTTTTTACAGAGATGCCAAGGGGTGGAGCAAATGACCCAGCACAGCCAAGTGCAGACCATTTCAGACACCTGCACTCAGGCCCGTGGTCCTAATCATCCTCTATACAGACCTGCTGGGTAAAGCCATGAGGAACCAAAAAACGGGCTCCCACAGGTCCCCCTTTCTTATTATATAAAAAAATAACTAATTATTAATGGCTTACAGCAATCTCTATAGCTGTTACACCTCCCAGTATGGGAGTAGAGAGTGATATAGATGGCATTTCTCTTTTGAATTAGGTCGAAGGTGACTACAGCAGTCTTAGCTGCCTCAAGCCCTTTCTAAACCAAAATCTCTTAAGGCAACTACAAACTTAAAGAATCCCTTAGCTTCATCATTACCATTAACAAGTTAACATAAATATCACTATACATAGTCACAATTCTCCCAATCTTACAACACAAAGCAAACTCTTAACAGAACCATTTGAATTAGCATATATGGTGCTATATATAGTCAACAATTTTCTCTGTCTTACAACTTTGTCTTAATCATTTGAATTTTCTTGCTAACAGAACATAGGAAAAACTTCGATGTATTCACATCAAACTTAAATATTTCCTTAACTCCACAAAACCAGGGTGCATTAATATCAATAGGTTAAACATAATTTCTGCAAACATAATTCAACCTCATAACTCCTCCTTTTCAATTTTTTAAACAAAATCTCAAAACTAGTTAGAAAAAACCCAAACTTATACAATTCCTATAAACACATATTGAAATGCAGTATTCTCAATCTAACGATTAACACTTTGAAAACTTTTAGCAAAACGTCCAAAAGCAGTTTCATAATAAAACTCTTTACACTTTAATAGTAGTCTCTTAGTATACCCCATTTGCATTTCTTACTAGCAAAACATGGCATTAATTCAAACAACAATTTAAATTAAATAGATTAAGAAATATTAACTCTCCGTTTTCTTTATAATTTTAAGCAAAATCTCAAGCCGAGTTAGAAAACCCAAACTTTTCTGTTTAAACAGTTCCATTTGTAACACAAAACCAGTTCCATAAGTAATTCCATTTTTACATAAACAGTTCCATAAAACAATTCATGAATCACCAGTTAATAAAGCATATATGCATACACAAAATTGCATTTTTAGTCTAGAAACAATAAATTTCTTCATTTAAACACTTCCATTTTTAACCCAATTCCAGAAAATAGTTCCTTGGTCATTACTATAAGTAACTCAAAATTGTCCCATAGCAATGAAATCTCTATTGTTCATTTCTTAAGTCCCAAAATTCAAATAATAAATTCTGGTAGTAGCCTTCCAAATATGAAGAAATCCATAACCAAAATCTTTCTGTAGTTTTATCTCATTTTAAGTTCAAAAAGTTCAAAAAAGTAAATTCTGGTATCAGACTTTCACTTCCAAATATGAAGAAACATTTCACAACCAAAACTTTTTGCAGTTAACAATTTTAGTTCAAACAAGCATCTCTGCAACTTTTATTCTCAAGCCAGAGACCTTTTTAGGTACAGTAGTATTCTAAACCACACTGTTTTTTATGTTAGCTCAGATTTTTCTGTGTTGCATTGATTTTTCATGGATCTCAGCTGCGGATGCCTCATTGTGCTGGTTCTGGCGTCCGCCATTCTTAGCTTCTTAGTGGCTTCTGGAGCTTTTGAAACCATTCAGACTGCCTGCTTTGCAGTCTACTAGACACTACCTTCTGTGTCTTGGGTTCTTTCACCATATACATTAAGAATAGATTCACACTTAACATTTACACTTTTTTTTTTTTTTACAAATTCACTTATAACATTAACATCTACTTATTTATACTCTTTAAGGGAACTATAGAACTACTTTAGCAAATATATTTCTTATTACTTCTGATATATTTCTTATATTCATTCCATCTTCTTATTTCTTTTTTAAACTTACATTTACAACTAGCATCTTACAAGCTATTACTACATGTCTTAGGACTACCTTTGATTCTTCTTGCAAGCTTATATTCTTGAAGGAACTCTATAGATCTATTTTACAAACTTATATAGGGCTACCATTAGCATATATTAAATTTAGCAAACACCCAAAGATTTCTTAACAGATCTAACAAGAGAATAATTTCTACAAACTCACATATCTTATTTTCATCTTTTTCTACTTCTTACTCTTTTTTTTTGTTTTGTTTTGCTTTTTTTTTTTTTTTTTTTTTTTTTTTTCGAGACAGGGTTTCTCTGTGTAGCTTTGCGCTTTCTGAGCTCACTTGTAGCCAGGCTGGCCTCGAACTCACAGAGATCCGCCTTGCTCTGCCTTCCGAGTGCTGGGATTAAAGGCGTGCACCACCATCGCCCGGCCTACTTCTTACTCTTAATTATTATCACTATCTCTATTAGAAAGATTCTCTTAACTAGATAGGAAGTATGCGCATCATTTCTAAAGTTTAGAGTTTATAGTCAGCTTTGCTATAACACTGGGATTTAGTGAGTGTTGTTATAGAATTTTGATACTTGTTGCTAGGGGACTGTAACATTCTCAGGACGAAGCCACAACCCAAAGTTGCCGAGTTCTCTCAGCCATTCCGGACCGGCAAAGATGCACTGTCAGCGGTAAACGGTTTTTAACTAGAGGCTGTTCTTTCTCCCAAATTCATAATAGCTCCCCTAAGTGCTTCAATTCAGACAAATGTTTCTATTACAGCAGTACTTTTGGTTTGTTCTACCAAAAAACTTCACTTCATGCTGAGTGTGAAATTACCTTATTTAGCTTCTGTAAAGCTCTTCGCAAATACTGCACAGCTATTAGGTGATATAAAGTATTTTTCTAAAGGAGCTAGTAAAGCCAAAAGCAGCACAGCTCCAAACTCTATTTCCTCAGTTTGCATTAACCAGTGACAAAACTTCAGAAACACTAATCGAGCCACTTTCATTCTGGTTCCTTTATAGGAACGTAATTGGAGCTGACCTTCCTTAGTTCCACGCTCCTTACCAGGCACTCTGATAACCACCGAGCTTCATTCTCCTCTTGTGAAAAAACACAAACATGTCCTCGACCCCATATTAAAACAGGATTGGGACGCTTCAATAATCCCGAGCAGGGAATCTTTCCATTTCACTTGAGCAAAAGTCGCTTGGGTGCCACTGTGCCAAAATCTATCTGCGGCAGACTGTTCATAGACATCCGTATTCAAAAAGTTCAGAACAAAAAGAGCATGATTTAATGAATTATGTGGAGATTGAGGGTAAATTTCTTCCTTTTATTTTTTGAAGTTATATTTTAAGAATGCTATGAGCTCTTTCTACAATACCTTGTCCCTGAGGATTATAAGGAATACCTGTTTTATGTAAGATTTCCCAATGAGTACAAAATTGTTGAAATACCTTACTACTATATCCAGAACCATTATCAGTTTTAATAATTTTTGTATACCCATATATGAAAAACACTTCAAGCAGTGCATAATTACATGTTTTGTAGCTTCCCCAAGTTGTGCACTAGCCTTTAAAAATCCTGAATAAGTGTCAATGGTCACATGTACATATCTTAATTTGCCATATTCTGCAATATGCGTAACATCCATTTGCCATAGATGATTGGGAAGAAGACTTCAAAGATTTACCCCTAAGTGAGGGATCGGAAAATATTTTGGACATACCCCACATCATTTAACTATTTGACAAGCTGCTTCTTTGGTAAGATTGAATTGCTTTCTTAAGCTTTTGCAATTTTGATTAAGAGCATGTGACTGTTGAGCCATTTCCACTTGGGATAATGCTACTATCTTTGTTAACTTATCAGCCATTGCATTACCCTCAGCTAAAGGACCAGGAAGATTGGAGTGAGCTCTAATGTGGCCCACAAAGCATGGCAGCTTTCTTTTGTGAATAGCGTCTTGAATTTGTTGAAACATTTTGATTTGATTGTTGTTAGTTCCAATATTTTCACCAAAACTGTTACTATTCAAAGGAGTCAAGAAAATAGATGTTCTTTCATGAAACGTATCCTTCATTAGCTTATTCTGAGAAAAAGCATTTTCAGGATTTAGTATTTTCATTTTATTAGCTTAAACTCCTGATGTTATTAGCAGCTGTGTTATTTAGCATTGATTTCTTATAAGGAACTTTCAGGTAAAGCAACTCTTTTGTAAGACAGCTAGATTTTCTGAAGTTTGTTTTCCATATATAAAGCAGTCATTTCTTTTTGAATGCCTGTTTCCTTGTCTCCTTATTAGATTTGCAAAGGAATTACTCATTGCAGGCAGTTTGTTCAAAAGGCAAAGAACTTTTTTAATTTCAACATAAGTTTAAGACAACATTTAGTGTATAAACTGCTTTCCCTTGTTTTAAGGATTTTAAAGTGGCTTGTTTGCTTATAGGTAGCTTTTTGTCATCCAACTACTGTAAAAACTTTGCACAGCTATTAGGGTAAATAAGGCATTTTACCAAAGCAGCCCCAAACCGCGAAGCACCTAGTTCTGTATCCTTTCAATTTTTCATTGGAACTGACACTTAAACTCTTAGATGACTTTCCTCATTCTTTTAAAGCTGTATTTTAAGCTGGGCGGTAGTGGCCCACGCCTTTAGTCCTAGCACTCGGGAGTCAGAGCAGGCGGATCTCTGTGAGTTCGAGGCCAGCCTGGTCTACAAAGCGAGTTCCAGGAAAGGCGCAAAGCTACATTTTCAAGCTGACAGAAGTGTTTCAGGGCAATGTTGCCATCTTTAGCGGAAAAAAACTACCTTTCCCAGAATGAATTTCCCTTATATCAGTCCATAATAATATCAGTCCCTTATATCAGTCATTTCCCATAGTTCTTTTTGGGTCTGAGAGTCAACTGGTTCTCTTTTACCAGACTTGCTTACAGATTCTTGCCTGGGAGGTTTGAACAAAGTTTTTTGGCTTTTGCAAAGGGAGATTTGAACAAGCATTTTACATTTTCAGCTATGGCACATTGGGAGATTCCTATTCTCTCAACTGGCTTCAACAGGTGTCTCTCCTTCATTTGACACTGGTCCAGGATCAGAACCGCACCTGCCTCGTTAGCAGGCATTGAGGCTGGCATTTCTGATAGCAACTTTCCTCGGGGCTTGTGTTTGTTTTAGCCAGTCAGTGAAAAACAAGATCATGTACTACAGCTTTCCCATAGCTCTTTCAGAGAGATTTTCTCCCAATAATCTTATTCTCATTTTGCTTGTTCCTTTCCCCCCAGATGCAGAACTTCAGCTATCTGTCTGCGGCTCTGTACCTCTGCTAGCTGCCTTTGGAGATAGGGGCTTTTTCTTCTCCCCCCAATCAGCCTCAAATTCTAGCAGCTTTTTCAGATCATGCATTTTCTGTGGAGGATTATGTCCCTTCTCTGTATCTTCAGAGTCTTTCTCCCTGACAGTTCCCAGTTTGGTCTCAATTTATCCCCCTACCCCAGAAACAGTTTCCGACACTACAGTGGCGGCTTTCCCTGCTCCTCAAGGTAAGGGCTTTAGTCCGTTTCTGTTTTCGGGGTCTATGTGGTTTGTGTACAGACTGAAAATCTAACAAGGGAGGTTTATGCCATCTCTAAACTCCCATTAGGACAGGTGTTTTGTCTCATCAGGCCTTCACCTGGCCCAGTCCCACAGTGGGTTGCATTTGCTTGTCTGGGTGCTCAAGGACAGAGCTTATGCCAGAGGCAATCACCCCTCAGGGCTACACTCCCTCATCTCAGGGAGTCAGCTGAAACAAAGCTTTTCTCAAAGAGGTGCTTTCTCTGACAGAAAAGAAAGCTTTTCTCCTGGATAGTTCTGTTCTGCCCTGGCTGGGTTCTTTCCCCAGACAGTGTTCTGACTCAGCAGCACGACTGCTTCAGACACAGTTCAGCTTTACTGTTTTCCCAGAAAGGTTCTTTCTGATAGGAAAGCTTTTCTCAGATTTCTTTTTGCAGCTGTGGACCTATCAACCTGGGACTTGTAGGAAAGCAGACAACTGTGCTGTTCCCACCAGCTTTAGATTTGTTTGTTCGTTAGCAATCTTCCCCTGGGTCCTGTACCCTGTTCATTTGTCTCAGTCCCCCCTTTTATAGTCCCCCCTTTTTTCTTTAGTCCCTTTTTTTTTCTTTTTTCTTTAGTCCCTGTTCATGGTGCCATTCTGTGGGGCGTTTACCCACCAACCCCACAGCTCCCCAGAGTTTTCTTGAGTGTGAGCAGCAGGAAATATTAGATAGAAGGATTTATTGTGGAGAATCTTGTGAAGATAAACAGATAGAAAATACCCCGACTGCCTCTGCCCCAAGGTTTTTATAGAGACGCCAAGAGGTGGAGCAAAAGACCTCCTCCCCCAGCACAGCCAAGTGCAGTCCATCTCTGACACCTGCACTCAGGCCTGTGGTCCTGATCATCCTCTATGTGGACCTGCTGGGTAAAGCCACCAGGAACCCGAGAACAGGCTCCCACACCCATGGATGAGAGAGGTGAGGAAAAAGTCACCGCAGCTTGTAGTTGCAGCCTGTAGCTGCCTGTGTCCCCTGGGCTCAGGGAGATGAAACAAATGAACCAAGCCATCCAGAAAGATGACACTGTCCCTCCCACTGGCCCTGATTGGATGGGAGAAGAGCTGAGGGGCTCAGCCCAAGAGGCCCAGACTGATCATCTCAGCTACCACCCAGGTCCACATTCTAGGGCTTTGGGTTGTACCTGTATCTACCCATCTATGTCCTACTAGAGCATGGAACAATGATACCCACAGAATTCCCGACTCAGCATACCTGCGGGATGTCCTAGAGGAATTTTGGTGATGGCTGGCGGTAATGGTGTGCCAGAAAACACAGGTTTTGAACCAGATCAATGACTCATTGCAATGAACATTTGCAAGTAAAGCTGATTGCCCAAAATTATTCCCAGAGACATCGCAGTTCGAGAGACCGGGCATCGCGATAACACCGCGGCATTTCGAAGCTAAACCACAACTTTGCCTTGTGAAGCACCGCGACTCTGACAGGAAAGAAGGTTTGATTGGATTTTATTGGGGGGGGGACACTGGAAGGGTGAGGGGAGATATGAGGGACTGGGAAATGAGCGGAATTGGGGTGCATGATGTGAAATTCCCAAAGAATCAATAAAGAAATTATATTTTTTAAAAAAGAATCTGGCCACTGTAAATTAAACTTTTCATGAATATATGAAATCTATATAGAAAATTCCTCTAATTCTTATAAATCAAGACAATATGACTTAGTGGCTGTCTGGAACACGGGCTTATATAAAGGGAACCCGAGAAGTCATTTTGAGCATGTAATAGAGTAGTAGAGTGATTACAATAGACTCATGACAAAGTAGGATCAGACTCCCCCATGGTTCCTAAAATTAATATATGCAAACTCTGGCTGGACGGTGGTTGCACAAGCCTTTAATCTAGTACTGGGGAGACAGAGACAGGTGGATCTCTGTGAGTTTGAGGCCAGCCTGGTCTACAGAGTGAGTTCCAGGACAGGCTCCAAAGCTGTGGAGAAACCCTGTCTCGAATACACACACACATACATACACACGTGTGTGTGTGTGTGTGTGTGTGTGTGTGTGTGTGTGTGTGTATAAAACTCTGGACTACCTCCTCCAAATTGCTATTTAATACAAATGCAGTGAAATTATTGTTCCAAATTTTTTTGTCACTTGTACCTAAATCTACTTGAGATGGATAAATCCATCATAATGGATAAATCCAACATAAGGTTTTCTTTTCTATCATTAAGCAAAATGATTAATTTTCAAACACTTGACTTTGCAAACAGTAAAAACTAACAAGTATGTGTGGATTCTGTTAACACATAAGTGATGTCAATCCCAACTACTGCTGATTATTCATAAATTAACTATTTTTAAAGGCATTTATCTGTCCATTGTCCTCAATTTTCCATTATGGAAGGGAAGGCTAAGGTATCAGAATCTGTTGTTTACAGGTAATATTTACTTTCCTTGCTGTTAGTGAGAATTTTCAGGAAACTTTGAGGCAAAAGCTGAGGCTCCAAGCTGGTGAGAAACTTGCCCAAAGAGTCTTATAGAAATAGTGTTCCAGCACAGAGTGAGCCTAGTTATCAACTGTAGAGTGGATTAAGTTCATTCATCTGTTTTTATATAGATATCTTTAAAGAACTTACTTCCAAAGAAATAAGACTTCATCTCTAAGCAATGTTTTGCTTTCAGGGGGCTTTTAAAACTGTACATGAAAGTTCAGACCCAGCCAGACAGCTGCTTGGGTTAAAATTGAAAAGAGAAAGCTACACTAAGGATCAGCCTGAAAACCCAAGTTAGATTTAGCAGTAAGTGGAGGAGATGGTAGGCAGACTATTTCAGGAAGGATGATAAATAATAAATCTTGTTGGCTACAGAGTCCTCATGACTAATTATTACATGCCAGTCTTTCATATGGCATAGAGCTTTGCTTATACAGTCCAAACAAACTTATATAGAGTTAATAGATGCCTTTTAATTGCTAAAACAGAAAACAGAAAAAAAATGTCTCTAACTGGCTTATACACATTGAACATTACATACTTGTGTTAATACACACACACACACACACACACACACACACACACACACATATTATCTTTAAAAATTTGTGTTTTCAGAAAAAAGAACCAAACACCAATTAAGACAAGCAGCACAAGTGATCCAGCCTCTCAGAATTCCTGCTGAAGTTTCCTCAAAATTCTGAATCCAAACAATTTCAGAGCTGCTAGCTGAGATAGATCAGCCTCTCAGGCTATCCAGCAAGATAAGCTCCACACTTTCCCATCACACAGAAACTAAACAAAAAAATAATACAGCTAGCTTTCCCAGGACTTTAACATTATCCCATTTTTCTCAGGGTCCCATAAAGATGCCATCACCCCTAGACACAGCAGTCTAGAAAATTACTATGCCTATGCCCACATTCCTAAGAAGTGAATGGGCAGTTTTTGGTCATTCAGTGGATATAGATATTTGTCTTTGTTTAGGGCAGTTGATTACCAGTTGTTATTGGGAATGGTCAGAAAAAAAAGCAGAACCAGTGAGATTAGATTCAAGTATCTCTTTCTGAAGGGAAAAATGGGGGGATATAGTATAGAAATGATAGGATAAAAGGGTAGCTATTGATTGAATCTACTAAAAAGCAACTACTAGTCTCATATTTTCTATTGGTATGGATTTTTTGTATATTGATACAAATTTAAGGTTATTTTGTTACAACATTCTATATATAGAAAAAGTGTGTGAGTGTGTGTGTGTGTGTGTGTGTGTGTGTGTGTGTGTGTTTCTGCCCTTGTTTAAGGTATTGTACCTATACAACTCATTTAGAAATGTAATATAAAGATTTAGTCCTTGAAAGCTATTTAGGGTAATAAAGAAAGACAGGTTAGTAGTTAGTCATCTATAACAATCAAACTTATAGTCATGTTCATTATGTTTTCAAGGTCAAACAGATATATGTTAAATATATACATGGTCTTCAAACACTTCAAAGACTTACAGATTATGGCATTTAAAATGTTTTAACAACATAAGACTTTTCATGACAGTGAGAAATGTCTGCTTCTGGCAGCACCAATTTACTTCAAAAAAGCATGATGGGCATCAAAGTGCCTCCATATGGAGTTTGCTTTCAATGTGTCAAAGCTAGCCATTTGGGTAAGAAACTATCTTTGCTTCAACTGCTGACAGTATTCTATCTAAACTGGACAAGCAGGACACAAAAGAAAGCAATTACTGAGCTTTTTCAAGACAAGGTAGGACAGTTCTTCAAAATTCTTGCTTCACAGAAAAGTTTGTCACATATTCTAGGTCTATAGGACAAAGATGGATGCCCCAATGTTGTAGTGGAACCTTGGGTGACTGTCCAAGCAGCCAGATGTCTGTGTCGTTTCTTAGTTTTGGAAGTTGCTTGCTCTATACTTCCTGTTTTACTCAGGTAATTATTTTATCCTTCTTGGGTCTCTAATAAGGATTAAAGACTAGATAGTATACAGTTTTTCTTGTTACCAAATTCAGAGAAAAAAAACTTAGATAAGAGATAAAAAAGTTTATAAGGTTGAGAAACAAAAAAGCTTAAGTTGTTTATATAAGAAGATGTTTTAAGGTATAAAAAGATAGTTTTAGGATGATAATACAAGTTATGATAGGAAATGGTTTAGGTATAAAACTTTAAATTCATTAAGGTGAGATAGATAATAGCGTATTTTCTCTGGATATGCCAAATACAAATGGATTGGGCATTCTGAATGTAATTCTTTCCTGATAATTATTCTTATTGTATATAGTTCTACTATGTTAGAGTTAAAACCTTTCCTTTTTATTTAGACAAAAAGTGAGAAATGTTGTGGGATATTTGTACAGTGTGTGAAAATATATTGCTATGACTGATTCAATAAATAAAGAGCTGAATGGCCTATAGCTAGGCAGGTTATAGACAGGACTTCAGACAGAGAGAAGAAGTAGGTGGAGACAATCAAGGCATAGAGGAGAAGCCAATGAGACATGGAGGGATACAGAATGAAAGAAGGGTAAAAAGCCACATGGTAAAACATAGACTAATAAAAATGGGTTAATTTAAGTAGCAAGAACTAGTTAGGAACAAGTTTAAACTGTAGGCAGAGCTTTCATAAATAATAAGTCTCTTTGTCATTATTTGGGAGCGAGCTGGTGGCCCAAAGGAAAGTCCAACTACAATGACAATCTTCAAAATTTAAAGAAGAACAAGTTCAAAAAATCAGTAAAAATATTTTTAAGTCTTTAAAATCTTCCAACATGCTCCATCTGCTATTTGCAGTTGTCTGTTAAAGTGTCCACATTCCTGCTCTATCTCTGTCTCCCTGACTTATACATTTTATAAGCCTAAAAGCTGAGACGTGTTTACTTACAGCTGTGTCTCAGTGCCTTACACTATCACAGTAGTAGATCAATGCTTGTGTGTTGATTTAAAACAGAAGTATATGACAGAAGCCAGTGAGAACCACCCCTCCAGGAAACATCAAAAGAACTTGTAGATGTCATGTTTTAAACAGTAAATATTAAACAACTGTTTTTTTTTAAAAAAAACAGTAAATATTATTAAGACACATTAATATGATTGTATTTAAGAAATAAATGAAATATCACTGCAAATATTTATGTGTGTTGTAGTTCTGAGACAGTAATGAAAAATAAATGTAGGCAAACACAGGCTTAGCTCCTGTTCCTGGGGAACTTATAGTCTAGTAGAAGAAACATTATTAGTGTGTGCTGTGTGTGTGTATGTGTGTGAGTACATGCAAATAACAAGATGTATATGTGTAAATAATATATAAGCTGACTGAGGTATATGTTCTGAACTAGAAATGCACCATACTGGAATGTGTAATTGAGTGAGCAAGGTGAGTGGGAGGATATTTGGTGATTTTTTTTAAGCTGAGTGAACTCAATATTAGTTAGGCAGAAACTGTGGGTGGAGAGATGAGTCCCGACAGAAAGAGCAGCAGATGTGAGGGTTTTAAGGAAAGGAGTGCAGTCATTTTCCAGAACTGAAAGTGCCTATAGAAATTGTAACATAGTGGGCAAAAAAGAGGATGTAACTGATGAATTGGAGAAAATTGATTTAACCATTGATCTACCAATGAGGAACTGCTAAAAGATTTTTAGTTGGAGAATTACAGTTGTATTTTTAATTGTTTAATTTATACTTAATTTGAATAAGAAATGGAATTTGGGTGCAGAAACAAGTCTCAGAATTATTGTTCTAATGAAATTAAAAGAAAATCATGGCTTGAAAAAGATGAATCAATTAGAGATAAAGACGTGGGTGATTTAAGACATAGGCAGGAGATATAATTGACTTCTAGGTAATCACTTGAATGTGAAAAGGGAAGAGGTGTAGGGGAAAAGTGCTTTTCTAGAGTCTGCTTCGAGTACTATAAGGATAAAATTTTGATTGGGAAGTTTAAGAACAAGTAGGAAATGAGGTTCTGTTTTGGATATACTCAGTTCACAAACTAAGAGAGCATCCCAGCAAGGAGATCCTGTAGACAGTTAGGCTGCCTTGATGAAGTTCCAGGCTGCCTTTGCCTCTATGATGCAGCATTGGGAAGATGCTGAATTCTTTAAAAGTAAGAAAGTCTTTAAAGGAAAAGTTATGTTCTGCTCTATTTTTCTCAAACCATACAAACTTATGGTCATGAAATGAATAAAAACTGGAGACTTGATTGAAGTGTAGAAACTGTAGTTTCAAGACTCTATCATTGAGCACAGAAGATAAGTGTGCTCATGACTATCTCCCACACCCTCCCAAGTGTTAACTGTGTAAGGTGATAACTGTGTTAATAGTTTATTATAATCATTTCATGGTGTATACGTATGTCAGCCATCATTTTTATGCTTTATGTATTTTGTCAATAAAACTTCAATAAAGTTGGAAAATATTATTGACAAAGTTAACAGGTTTTAAAAAAACATAAAAAAGGAAAGGAAAGAAGAAAAATAAAACATTGTGACTAGATTACTACACTCACATGCTATTCTTCTTATATACTTAGCTTTCGAGCGACTCCTCACACTAACTTTTATAAGCAGACAAAAATACAAGTGATGATGAATTAGGAAAAAGAAAGACTGGCAAAAGAGAACAATGCCTTCTAGATCTTTTGTTAACTCTGCTTCAGAGCATATATAGAAATCTTCATAAATCTCTCTCAAGGCGCTTCTAGTTTTTCAAATTTTTTTCCCATTTCTTGTAAATTAACTTTTACTTTCTTTCTCTTAGATGTCTACTTCCAAAAATGGAAAATTAACAGATAGAAGGACACTGTAAATCTAGTGAGATGAAAACAAACTACACTATTTTTTCAAAGCTTTAGTGGTAACAAAATAAGAAAACTTTCAGATTGTTGGAGTAATTAATTTCGCAATAATATGAATGACAGGAGAGTATCAAATGACATTACAAATGTCAAAAAAGGCAACTCAAATATTCCTAGGTGTATGAACATTTTCAAATTGTTTAGAAAAGAGAAAAATTGAGCAAAAAGATTGATATGGGAGATTGTGTCAAATGAATAGATTTTCTAAAAGTCATTTTTGTTAAAAAATTATTACTGTTTAGGAAAAGAGCTGAAATCTCAAACCAGGGAGTTAATACATGAATTTTCCAAGACTGCATTTCTTCAGTACTTAAAACTGATAGGAAATATTGTCTCAAATATGTGAGAGATTTTTTTCACTGCAATAAATCCTCTATAGTCATTCTCACATGCTTTAAAATATACATCAATATTCAAAGTGTCTTAATGACTAGAGTGTGCAGTGGAATATGAGACCTCTGTGAAGCTCCACATTTTTTCAAGCCATGAACACATGGTGTGCTCCACACAGTTTTTAAGTGTTACACAAAAAGCCAGTTTGAGTAAAATGCAACTGTAATTGAGCAAGTATTCCTAGGGAATGCCCAGGATTAGAGGTGCTATGATTTTTCATGTTCTTTTATGTAAGTTCACCCTTCCAATTGAGAATTATTACCTGGGATTAGGGTGCCGCCATCATTGTTTTCTAGTTTCACACTTTACCAACCAACAGAATTTGAACATTTCCTATTAGAATAACTCTTTGAAAGACCAAAGAAAAATATTAAATCATGTTCTTAAACATTTTCCTCTATAGTCCAGAGACAATTAATTACTTTTTATCATTTCTTGGAGTCTTTTTTCATAAAATTACTATTTTTATTTTGTGATTTCTTTTAATGGTTGATTTTCTCAGTGATATATTTTTTCAATTCCATTGAGATATGATTGACATAAGTGTACATATTTAGAGAGCAAAATATTATGGCAGATGTATACATCATGAAAATACAGGATGTGCCTTATATATTCTAAGTTATGATTATATTTAGATTTTTTTTTTTTTTTTTTTTTTTGGTTTTTCGAGACAGGGTTTCTCTGTGTAGCTTTGTGCCTTTCCTGGAACTCACTTGGTAGCCCAGGCTGGCCTCGAACTCACAAAGATCCTCCTGGCTCTGCCTCCCGAGTCCTGGGATTAAAGATGTGTGCCACCACCGCCCGGCCATTATATTTAGATTTTATGTCATATAAAAATTCAGAGATCTGACCAAGCAGTGGTGGTGCATGCCTTTAATCCCAGCACTCGGGAGGCAGAGGCAGGTGGATCTCTATGAATTCAAGTCCAGCCTGTGCTACAAAGTGAGTTCCAGGAAAGGTTTCAAAGCTACACAGAGAAACCCTGTCTCGAAAAACCAAAATAAATAAATAAATAAATAAATATAAAAAAAAAAACTCAGATCTGAAAACTTTAGAATATATTTTAAAAGTATAAACTATATGGAAAGAACAATACAAAAATCCTTCATTTTACTTCATTGCAACATGCTACCTATGCTGGTTTCTCTCGGGTAAAAAGAAATCATCAAATGGAAACCTTTTGTTAATGAAGTAACAGTCTTAGTATGATGGAACTTTATAATGCTTCTCAGATGACAAATTTACACACAAGTGTAGATGTAGCCAACAGTCTTGTTAAATAAGAAACACAGAACCAATGCAAAGAAGAAAGCCAAGAGATCAGAG
Source organism: Peromyscus leucopus (assembly GCF_004664715.2). NCBI lineage: Eukaryota > Metazoa > Chordata > Mammalia > Rodentia > Cricetidae > Peromyscus > Peromyscus leucopus. The sequence continues at coordinate 33,804,250 of NC_051065.1, read as the reverse complement.
CTAAGAGCCTTCCCTGTCTGTTGCAGCTAGCCTCTGCAGCCAAGAGACCTACTTCCTGTGTTTTTGTCTTTATATAGACTTTCTGTTCTGCCTTCTCATTGGGTGTAAACCCAACCACATGACTGCCTTGTCACTGCCTGTCTGTACAGACCTCCAGGTCTTCTATGGTTGGTATTGAGATTAAAGGCGTGTGTCTCCAATGCTGGCTGTATCCTTGAACACACAGAGATCTACCTAGCTCTGCCTACCAAGTGCTGGGATTAAAGGCGTGCACCACCACTGCCCAGCTTTTGCTATGGCTCTAATAGCTCTGACCCCTGGGGAACTTTATTAATATACAAATCACATTTTAGTACAAATAAAATATCACCATACACAAGCAATGAGTAGACTATCTTGATTGCTGATGAAGAGTATTTGCAGTAATTACTGTGCTTTTCCCCTTCAAGTTTATGACATCAGCTGTTCCTGTGAAATGCCAGATTCGAAAACACACCCTTACATAAATTAAATTGTATTTGTTTTATCAAGAAAACACTTTTACTAATAAAGCAAACAAAAATCTAATTCCCTAATTTCCCTAGGCCTGTATATGTGGCTAGTGTTACAATACCCAGAATGGTTTCTCTAGAAAAATATTTCTCTCTCTCTGTCTCTCTCTCCGTGTGTGTGTATGTATGTGTGTATACTAAAGACCATTGACTGAGAAAGACCAAATGATCAGCCCTGAAATCATATACACACTAGTAACACATAGACTGAGAAGATTGTATTAGGAATTTATTTATTTATTTTATTTTTTTATTTTTATTTTTTTTTTTTTTTTGGTTTTTTCGAGACAGGGTTTCTCTGTGTAGCTTTGCGCCTTTCCTGGAGCTCACTTGGTAGTCCAGGCTGGCCTCGAACTCACAGAGATCCGCCTGCCTCTGCCTCCCAAGTGCTGGGATTAAAGGCGTGCGCCACCACGCCCGGCTCTGTATTAGGAATTTATATAGAATAATTATGTATATAATATGTAACAACTAAAGAAAAAGAGGCCAGGAATTTGAAAGAGAGCAAGAGGATCCATGGAAAGGGTTGGAGGGAAAACTACGAAAAGAAAAGTATGTAATTATCATAATTTTAAAAAGTAAAAAATTGAATTTCCCATTTTAATTTTTAAATAAACCTACAAATAGGAAACTATAAACTTTTTAAAGTCAATAATTCTTCACATTTAGAAAAAAATTCTTTCAAACTGTTATCTCAGTGCAGGATTATGCTATAATGTTAAAACTAGACAAGTACACACAAAAATACAAAAATACCCAAAAATATTCTTGATTAACATAGATGCAAAAATCCTAAAATATTAAAACCAAATCCTACAAATTATTGACCATGATCAATACTTTGTTCCAGGAATTCAAGGATGGTTCAACATATGCAAAATAATGTACATGATACACCATGTCTACAAAATGAAAGGTAAAATCAATATTATCGCTATCAGAGGCAGAAAATATTTGATATAATTTAACATTTCTTCATGGTAATGTTTTTAATTAGTTATGAGAGTAATGTATCCCATCTTAATAAAGGTCATATCTAACAAACCCACAGCTAACGTCATACTGAATTCAGCAAACATGAAAGCTTTCTCTCTAGGATCTGGAACAATAGCCGGAAGCCCCCTTTTTATAACGACCATCACCACCACAGTGGTGAAAATCCCACCAGACCTACCAGGCAAGAGCAAGAAGTGAAGGGCATCTGAATGCCAAGAGGGAGGTTAAATTTTCACTCTTTGCAGATGTCATGGACTTCTATAAGGAAAACCTAAATGACTTCACCAAAACAATCTTAGAACCAATGAAAACGTCAGCCAAGTTTCAAGATGCAAAACTGACATTTAAAAAGTTTCTACATACTAACAGCAAATTATTAAAGAAAGAAATTAAAAGAAAACCCTACTTACATTACTAACAAAAATAAAAAAGAGAAAAATTTAACCAAAAATAAAAGTATTCAACAATGTAAACCCTGAAAAAATTGAAAGAATTTGTATTATTAATTATTTAAATATCAGTGACCTGTGTCTGGACAGGTGGCCTGCTGATTGAGAGAGCTTTCTTCTATAGAACCAGAGTTCAGCCCTCAGCACCGGCATCACAGAGGAACTCTGTAACTCTAGCTCCAGGAAATGTGATGTCCTCTTCTGGACTCTATGGGTACTCCCACACATATGGCTCACTAACATAGAAACACATTCATACACATAAATAACATTTTAATTTGATTTTGAAATATACTAATGACACTCTTCACATATCTAGGGAAAAAAATCTTAAAATTTATATTGAATTACAAACAAAACTAAGTAGCCAAACTCATCTTGGATGAAACAAAGCTGAACATATTACACTATCTGACTTCAAAATACAACACAAAGATACAGCAATTACTGTGGGGCATTTACCCACCACCCCCACAGCTTCCCAGAGTTTTCTTGAGTGCGATCAGCAGGAAATATTAGATAGAAGGATTTATAGCAGAGAATCTTGCGGAGATAAACAGATAGAAAATAAAGGATAGCCTCGAGAGGGCCTGGAACCTATTCCAACGGGCCCCGACTGTCTCTGGTCCAGGGTTTTTATAGAGACGCCAAGGGGGTGGAGCAAAAGACCTCCTCCCCCAGCACAGCCAAGTGCAGGCCATCTCAGACACCTGCACTCAGGCCCGTGGTCCTGATCATCCTCTATTCAGACCTGCTGGGTAAAGCCATGAGGAACCCCAGAACGGGCTCCCACAAATTACCACATCCTAATACTGACATACAATGACAACTGAGTAATGAAACAGAATAGAGATCCTGGAAGGACTCTCACAAGTCTACACTGATTTGATTTTTAACAGGTACTGAGAAAAGGCAATGGGGAACAATCTCTTAGATAACTAGATGTGGAACAACTATATTTATATGAAGAATAAAACTATACCCTAATGACTCATCAAATCAAATTCAAGCAGGCTTTAGATGGTTATTATATTAAATTCAACTTAGATGCATTAAAGACTTATGTGAAACAAGCAAAACTATGAAACTACTAAAATAAAATGTAAGGGAAATACTTCAACACATTACAATTGGAAATGTTTATTTTTGTTAACTAAGAATAAAGAGGATAAGAAAGAAAAACAAAATTATAAAAGATGGATAACAAACGAGAAAGCATCTGCACAACTAAGAAAACCATCAAAATGGAAAAGACAGCTCACAGTACCAGGGAAAATAAGTACAAACTGCACAACCGACCTGAGAATAAAACTAACAATCTGTACAAAATTCAGCTGCCCACAGCAAAATAAAAAGCCTGGAAAAACAGCCCAATCTTTAAAAGACAGAAAGCAGGTGTCAACAGACACTCTAAAAAGAAGATGGAAGTGGACAACACACATATGAAAAAAGACTCAACATCATCATGGAAACATAAATTCAACCACAATGAGCCATCATTTCACCATAATAATGACTATTTTAAAAACCCACAAAGCAAAACAAGAACTGTCAAGGGTATGAGAAGGGTAATGCTGGTTCACATTAACTTAGCCATTGTGGGAAAACAAGAAGGACAAGAAATTTAAAATAGCACTACTACACAATCCACCAATCCTATCACTATTTATTAAATCTGTCTGCTAGTGCGGCATCCTCACTCCTCAATTCATTTCAGCACTTTTCATTCAAGACAGGGTGTGAAAGAAACCTAGTTATCTATCAACTGATAATGAAAGTGTGGCAGATAGGTACAGTGGAATGTTATTAAAACATAAAAATGAATTAAATCGTGCTAATTGCAACACCATGGGTAGAACTGGAGATCACCACATTTCCTGAAATAAGCAAAAAACAAGAAGGCAAATACCACAATCTTTCTCATACATTCAGTTTTTAAATACACTCTCATAGGCACTGAGAATAGAATGGTGGGTATCAGAATCTGGGAAAAGTTGGAGAATGGAGATAGGTTAACTAATAGGTACTAAATTACATTTAGTCCAAAGCAAGGCATTCTGGTGTGCAATTGAGCAATGAGGTGACTCTAGATAATATGTCCTACATATTTAAAAACCATTAGAATGATTTATCATAAAGAAATTAGGAGTGCACAAGGAATATATTTATTCTGATTTGCACATAGTACACTATGCACACTGTCAAAATATTACAAGTTGCCTCGCAAATACTGTGCATAATTTTTGTGTATCAGTTAATAAACGAAAAATATTTTCCAAGTGTTATCTAGTGTATAAAATTAATAGGCCATGTTAAATGAGCCCCATTTGCTAATTCAAATCTAAATAATAAGCCCTAAAATGTATTACTCTTAGTGGTAATTGAACAATTGGTATACAAATTAAATTCTCCCTAACCCTATAATGATCCCCTCTATCAAGATATCTTTTTCATTGCTCTCCTTCTCCCTCCCTCCTCCTACTCAGCCAACCCCATCCCTCATGTTCCCTTTCTCCACCCACTCTTCTCTCCCCCCATCCCCAGTTTACCCAGGAAATCTCATCTATTTTTCCCCACCCAGGGCAATCCATGCTTCCCTCTGAGAGTCTTTCTTGTTATCTAGCATTGTGTATTGTAGCCTGGTTATCATTTGCTTTACATCTAATATCCACTTAAAAGTGAGTACATACCATGTTTATCTTTCTGGGTCTGGGTTAACTCACTCAGAATGATTTTTTTTTTTCTATTTCCATTCATTTGGCTGCAAATTTCATGATGTTAATGTTTTGTTTTGTTTTAAACCACCGAATAGTACTCCATTGTGTAAGTGTACCAAATTTTCTTTATCCATTCTTGGGTTGAAGGACATCTAGGTTGTTCCCAGGTTCTGGCTATTATGAATAATGCTGCTATGAACACAGTTGAGCAAGTGTGCTTGTAGTCTGACTGAGCATCCTTTGGGTATATACCCGAGTGGTATCACTGGGTCTTCAGGTAGATGGATTCCCAATTTTCTGAGAAACCACCATACTGATTTCCAAAGTGGCTTTATAAGTTTGCACTCCCACCAGGAGTGGAGGAGTGTTCCCCTTACTCCACATCCTCTCTAACATAAGCTATCATCAGTGCTTTTTATCTTAGCCAAACCTGGTGCCAGGAAAACTCCAAGGGAATCTACAAGGATGACCCCAGCTAAGACTACTAGCAATAGTGAAGAGGATACTTGAACTGGCCTTCTCCTGTACCCTAATTGTCATCATAGAACCTTAATCCAGTAACTGTATGGAAGCAGATACAGAGATCCACAGCCAAGCACTGGGCCAAGCTCTAGTAGTCAAGTTGAAGAGAGGGAGGAGGGATTATATGAGCAAGGCATGGGTCAAAGACTATGATTGGGGAAACTCACAGAGACAGCTGACTGGGTTATGGGAGCTCAAAGACTCTAGACCAACAGCTAGGCAGCATGCATGGGATTGACCTAAGCATGTGGGTGATAGTTGTGTAGCTTGATCTGTTTGTGGAACTTAGCAGTGGGACCAAGATCTGTCTCTGAAGCATGGGCTGGCTTTTCAAAAGCTATTCCCTATGGTGGGATGCCTCATTCTGCCTTGATGCAGGCGGGGAGAAGCTTGGTCCTGCCTCAACTTGGTATGTCCATGATTTGTTGACACCCATGGGAGGTCTTACCTATTCTGAGAAGTGGAGGGGAGAGAACAGGATGAGAGGAGAAGGGGAAACTGTGGTTGGTATGTAAAAAAATAATTTAAAAAAATTAAATTCTCTTGGAAACAATATTAATCCTCCAAAAAGAGACTTCATTTTATATTACTCATTATAAAATATTTTACCACCATTATATTTGAAGCACTGTGAAAAATAAAGACTGTGGAAATGTTAATAACAGGACATTGTTGGTGTTTATAAAGTACATACTGAGTGTAACATAATGCACATTAAAAATAATGGCCAACAAAGCAAGTCAGGCCAGGTACAGTCATAGGCCAACTCCAACCAAGTACAGGTGAAAAGAGGCAAGCACTGCATGGGTTGATGGGGACTTCTAGACTGGGGTGAGGATGCAGACACGGAGGTGATGGGGACTTCTAGACTGGGGTGAGGATGCAGACACGGAGGTGATGGGGACTTCTAGACTGGGGTGAGGATGCAGACACAGTGGTGATGGGGACTTCTAGACTGGGGTGAGCATGCAGACACGGAGGTGATGGGGACTTCTAGACTGGGGTGAGGATGCAGACACAGAGGCAACTGCATGAAATGTGAAAGTTTAGTGATGGTAGAGAATAGCTGCTGAACACGGGCATGAGGATTACATTGGAAAATGTCTAAAGATAGTGAACGTAAAGTCCAATTATTCAAGATTATAAAGATAAAGATTCAGTGCTCGACTGGAGTTTCATGTGTTGTTATAGTATTTATGTCTTTTTAATGTTTTATATGTTTAAACCACAAATGAGCACACAACTAATTTATAATCTATTCTATATTCTTTGAGTTCTATGAAGTAAAAGTGAGTTTTATCTGCTGAGCTCTGTACAGTAAAACTTTTGCTGTTACTTGTACATGACAAGCTTGTCATTGATTATAAGGGCGCAGAGAGCTAATTTAGAATTGCTTAGGTGAGGATGATATTGTTAGATTAATGTCAGAGAACCTTGATAGGACTCCTAGACCTAAGCACAGAGGAAATACAGATTGAAATGATTCTTGTGGGCCTTGGACAAATAGGAGTCAATTATAGTGCCCTAGTGGACTGCCCCACATGCATGCGTATACAGACAGCAGTAATTGGCCTCAGTGGGTCGTGATAATAAATGACATGATGTTAGGAGGAGGATATGAAAGGATTCAGGAGAAGTTGAGAGGATGGGTGAATATGATCAAAATATATTATATACATGTATGAAATTCTTAAACACTAAATAAAGGATTTTAAAGCACATATTAAAATATTAGTTTAATTCAGCAACTAAAAATTAACTTCAATACTAACCACTCAATAAGAACAGCTCTAGGAACTCTGCAAGAAAGCATGAATGATTTATCATTTTTAAGCATGTAAATAAATAATTATTGTAAAAGTTTAAGACTTAATTATTAACTAGTGTTTAATTAGAGCAGCACAATACAGAAAAATGAGCAACGCTGTATTTAGGAGCCCAGACTTTCTGAGTTTACTGCTGAAGTTTTCTGTCTTATTGAGAAACTTTGCAAAATGCCATTTCTAAAAGATTTCTTGATTCTTTACTTGAAAGAAACATGAGATAGATTATAGAGAATGAAGTGAATTTTTAAAAATTCCTTAAGATTGTACACAATCTTAAACATTATACTGACGTAAGTGTGCATATTCTACTTTAAGCATAATCATTAAAATGATCAGCTGTCTTACTATTCCTATCAAGTTATATATAAGAATCATCTGAAATCAAAATCTATATAAGATTGGTTACTTTAACAATCACTGGGTGGGGGGAGAGACAGTATGGTAAAGTTAGAAATAATAATTACAGAGCTCTTGGTTAGAGAGTTAATAATTAGTTTTTCTATTTTGAAGTAAATAAATTCTTTGGAGTCATATGTATTGTGAAATTATTGAGCTCCCTGTAAAGATTCCATAAATTAATTAAAACTTATGAACAATTTTATAACATATAGTTGTATAAAAAAGTAAGGAACATTTAAAATCTTTTATACAAAGTTGCAAAATACAGCATAGTAGCTTTACCGTGTAGTGGTGGTGCACGCCTTCAATCCCAGCACTCGGGAGGCAGAGGTGGTGAATCTTTGTGAGTTCAAGGCCAGCCTGGTCTACAGAGATCCAGGACAGGCACATCGCTACACAGAGAAGCCCTGTCTCAAAAAAACAAAAAAAAACACACAAACAACAACAACAACAAAAACAGCATAGTAGGTTCCTAGCAAATCTAAACAATGACCAAATAATCCTATTTTACGCTTGGAGATATTCAAGTTCATAGATATTAATGATTTTTTGGAGACCCCTGTCAATCCTATGGAAAGAAGTTAGGAGAAAATACAATTTTTACTTGGTTTATAAAGAAATTCTATATTTTTTGTAACAAAATATATGTTATTCCTGTCAATTAAATCCATCTTGTTGCTGCTTACCTCTTTAAGGTCCTAGGACAGTTACATATTTGTCTATACATACAATTATAAAAGAGAAAGGAGACATTTGGTAAAATATTTTATTATTATTAAGAATAATAATATAATTATGGTTATAAAAATAACTTTATTAACTACAGAGAGTTTATAATACAAGCCACCACCACAGTGTTCCATTTTTGGGGAAAGCATCCAGCTATCCCACTTAGTCGGCAGCTTATCATTGTCCTATTTACATAGACAGAAAAGCTGCGATATCCACAGGACTCGGTTTTCAGCTGCCTAAAGACAGAAGCCTTCTGTGCAAACAGAAATGAACCTGTATGAAAGTGGCACTGTCAAGAGGTAAGGATCTGGGATAGGACAATATTTTTGTTTGTTTGGTTGGTTGGTTTGTTCTTATTAATAAATTTTTGGTACAAACTTCCAATGAATTTTGAAAAATACATTCTTTCTGGGACTTAATTATGAGAGCTATTCATTGCAAATCACTCATTATAAAAAGGCAAATATGTTGTCTTTGCTCAAGTCCTTTTATTTTTTGAGTTTTCGATAAATGTAAGTGTGTGGTTGTTGCATAGAGTGAATGGAAGTAGTTATTTTTGAACTTCATTAAATCAATTTAAGGTTTGCTTATGCTTATCATGAGATAGTATTGACATTTTCTATTTCATGCCCTGTATGTTACAGACAGTATTTGTTTTGTAAAGGAAAGAAAATACCCAACAGCAACTCCCAGTTCTTGACAGTGCTCTTTTTCAGGGATGTTGTAGCTGGAACATCCACTCTGCACAGTACCCTTGATACCAGCAAGAAATATCCACAGGAATAAGTGAAATACAGCTTTGCCAACACATGCCATTATTGTGATTTTTCTTGCTGACCAGTGTTTCCCATTGCTATAGCTTGAAACACTTAGATAGCAAGCCAGAACCTGTTACAAAGACCAGCTCACTAGAAACCAGTATACCGAGGACCTGCCCACAGCATATTGGTAAAAGCTACTTTACATTTCACAATAACATTAAAGAAATATACAAAAGAATTATCACCCCTCTGCACAGCAGAGGCACATCACTAAGATTTTAGTTTTACACTTCTATTCCTGCAGACATAAGAAAAATATCTACAATTATAACAGTGTATAACTGTTACTCAGCCAAAACAAAACCACTTGAAAGCTCATAATTCAAAAGGCCCTCTTGTCCATGAGACAAAAATAATAGAGATTTCTAGATAAGTTGAATTTTTTTCTCTTCTTCCTTTGAAATTTATTCACAGAAAACCATCTCATACATAGTATTGTTTTCACAATAACTGTGCCCTTTCCTACCAAGTAAGACACCATAGATCTTGTCCACTATCCACGCCATCCACTTCGCCCATTGCAAAGAAAACCTCATGGAGAGAGCTGCTTAACAAACCATGTTTGGTGACGGACTGGCATTTGTTTACTTTTTATAAAATTAGAAACACTGATTACAAAGTATCTGAAAACTTGATTTCAGATTGTTTCTAGGTAATTTCTGTTTCTCTTTTCATGGATAATTAAAAAAATACTCTGCAAGAAGTATTGTAAAATGTCAGTATGTTAAAGTATTGCAATTATCACAACAGCTTTACCAATATTATTAAATATAGCACTGAAATTTAGACAATCCAAAAAGAAGCTATGAAAAGGACTTTAATATTTTAATAATATATCTTTGAAATTTCTGTTTTGTTAAAAGAACGTGTTATAAAAGGGAAAGAAAATGTGAATGAATATAAAATGATATGGTCTGGCAATTCATTGGATTTCTCTGCATCCACTGTTTATCAACAGTACCTATGTTATCACAAATATATATGCATGTGTATGTGTGTGTATATCACACACACACACACACACACACACACACACACACACACACACCCCTATGTCAAAGCTTGTGCAAGAACTTCCGGATTTACTTCCAGAAGTTGTGAGGATGCATTAGGGCATTGATTGAATCTTTGGCCTGTGAATAATTTAAAAGAATTCGACCTCAAAAATGGGAACAATGGATTCAACCACTGAAATTATAACTTTTAATATTCTTGATTTACACATGAAGACTGAGAACTTAGAAGCTGTCTTATTATTTTTTTAATATCCTACCTCTGGATATACAACACAAAGCTAGTCATGGCAAGTAGAATAATAAATATAATTTGAATATTATAATATAGATTATAAAATTTAAATGAATATTCCATGTCATTAGGAAAGAGCTTTGTCAAAAGAAATGAGAAAATATGATAATATCTTTATAGCATATCTGATTTTTGGATTTTTAATTATACATTTTAAAGTAATTTAATTAAATAATTTAGAAAAAATACTTTTTCTTTCACTTCATATTTTTTTTCATATTACTCAAAGGCTAATAATTTTTAGGTTGAGGAAATTATTTTCCTTTTTTTCTCCAAAATATTTCAAAGCAAAATTTAATGAAGGGATATTCACAAAGCTTTTCAGACATGGATATTTTATGCTAAATCATTTTTGAAATTTAAGGAAAGTGAGCTAGAAGCCAATCACAGCAGCAAGTTTAATATTAACCCATATAAATATATATTTGAAGACAGAGACACTTAAATTTTTTCATTAAGACACATTTGAAAACTGAATAAATGTTTTAAGAAAATAGATCAACCAATATCCTGCATAAATAAGTAGACCAAATTTGGAGGAAAGAAATAATACAAATACACTTAGTACTTTCTGCTTTTTAGGAATTAGAAAGCACACAAAATAACTAGGATAATAAATATAAATAAACATCAAAGCTAGTCATTATTTTATCCTATGGGTCCTATCCTGACTCTGAACACTTTCCAGTGGAGGTCATATGCTATATGTACAGAGGGTCAACACTTATACCTGTACCTTTCCTGAATATTCCCACTGATCTTTCAAAAATCTTAAATTTTAGAATAAATATAGATACATACATCCAAGTATTTATAGATTACACTAGATACTTCATGGTTTAAACTGTGATATGTGCTGCATGAGTACTCAGCCATGTGTTATGGTCATGTGTTTTTGTAAAAGGATGTTTGTGTACTGGTATTGCAGGATATATGTTGCAAAAAAATGGAGTATAGCATGTGCCATATGAAGTGTAATATAATTTAATACAGAGTTACAAGTTAAAAACACAAGGTACAGATTGTTTTGGTGGGGTTAAAATAATGTTTAACTTATGATTAATTCATCATTAAGATATCAACCCTGACAAGCAGCATAGAATGATTAATTAACCTTTACCTTTAAATCTTTTATCATCTAGCAACTACACTTCTGCATGTTTTTAATCCGTTCAAGTATCTTCAGGAGATGTGTTACTGCACTTACAGGTACCTTAATTCACTTCAACATTTACAAAATAACACTGACAAACAAAACAGAACACACCCATATATTAATGAGTTCCTGAACATTCACAACACTCAAGTAGTTATTTTAGGATTGGTTTAGATGACATTTTAATCTTGAAGTCTCTGAAATCCTTATGTATTGATGGACTCTTCAAACACACTGGCTTCTTCTATGGATATTACAACTTGTACGTCAAAATTACTTTGTGTATCCACTTTGCGTAATATGCTACTCGGACAAAAATACCAGGGCGGTTTGGGATGGCACACCCACGGCCAGGAACAATGACACCAAGAACCATTCTCATTTTGTGTTGCTCACAAATGAGTGGGCCACCATAATCTCCCTAAGAAGAAAAGACAGAACAACAACAGAATACATTATTTGGGAGGTAAAAAAGCAAGAATTCTTCAGCAGCAGCATCCACTGCGAACTTGCAGCTAAATGGTCTAGTCATTCAATAATGTCTTTTTTTTTTTTTTTTTACATTTTAATTATTGTGTGTACATCCATGCTTGTGGAGGTCAGAAGTCAACTTATGGGAGTTGGTTCTCTCCTTCCAGCTGGGATTTGAATTCAGGTCCTTTGGCTTGGCCGCAGGTGCCGTACCCCACTGAGCTATCTCTCAGCATTCTCCACCCTCCCCCCCCAGTTATTTTCAATTTTATATTTATTTTGTTGTTGATATTTACCATGTGTCCAATATTTGGAAAATGTATAGATTTGTAAAATACAGAGAAAATGCACTTGTAATCACATGATTTAATCATTAAACTTCATTAAACTTTCTCTTCTTTCTAAAACACTTTGCCTTTCTCCAAAAGTTTATTTTAACAGTATAAATAGAAAATCCTTATAATTAAAACAATAATTCTATATAATTTGGAAATTATTTTTCCAAGCATGAAATATTCCTCTAGTCCCAGTTGATACTAGTAGTTAATATAGTTATAATTTAAATATTTTATAATATCATCAGGTAAAGAAATATGATAAATGGATAGAGATTAACATGTGCATATACACATATACATATTAATATACAAATGTTAACTATATGACTATGCATGTATTCATACTACACACCTTTGTATAGATAACTGTTACGTCTGTACTGTATCACTTTTATGTACCTTGCAGCCTCTTAGGAACATAGTTACAGAGCTGGAAAGATTACTCAGTACTTCAGATGACTCTTTCAGAGGACCCATATTTGGTTCTTACCACCCATAGAAGGTGACTTAAAATTGCCTGTAACTCTAGCTACTGGGAACCTGACACCCTATTCTGGTTTCCATGAGCACCAAGCATACATATGATATACATATAAGCATTCAAGCACTCATACACACACATTTAAAAAAAAAGAAACACAGTGACTAGATTTGGACATCCTTATATAAAAAAGAATGTTTGAGATTGTCTTCATTTTCCTCTCAAAGCAATGAAATTTAAAAAAAATAAACAAATGCTGCAAAAGTTATTTCTGTATTGTGGGCATTCATATATTTTTTGAGAGGGAAATTAAGATAGACCTGAAATCAAATGTCAAACAGTACAGAAATTGGGGTTGGTTTTTTTGTTTTGTTTTGTTTTTGTTTTTTTTTTTTTTGACACCTTCTATATTCCAAACGTCATAAGGTAATAAAATTGAGGTTTAAATAATACACCAGGCACTTTTCCAATGACTTTCTTTGGAGATTTTCTATAGGTGTTCTGTCACGTCCACCATAGAGAAATTCAGGGTCATTGTCTTTAAATATGCTTGACTGATGGAGTAAACAACAGATGCAAAGAGGCTGGGAAGAAAGGAATGAAAGAAGTGAGGGTTCGGGAGGAGGGAATGGTCACACGTGAACACATGAGTCTTGGGGTGACAATTGTCTTCTGGAAGATATAAAAGTGATGTAAGGCTAACTCTTCTCTGCCAGTTCAGAAATTGTGAACATGGTTAAAAGGACAAACCATTCCAAAGTAAGGAAACTAAGACAGCGCAGATGGATAACGATGGAGAAGTCAACTCTGCAAGTTACCACGTGATAGGTGACGTGGCACAGGATACCTACACTTCCCTCTAGAGGATCCCACAACCCTGTCTGATTCCAAACTCCTGAGCTCACAGAACTCATTGCTTTAAAAAGTATCTTTTCTCCTTATTAAACGTTCCTCTCACTCTGCCAGAATAATGCCCACTGTCCTGAAAGAAACAAATCCAGTCAGACTTTATCTAAAAACTCTGTAACTAAATCAACACACACTTGAAGAAAATTCCAAAGAAAGTTGTATATGCCATGCAAATATTTTAGTGTCCTTATATTCTACACTTAGGACATACATCCTTTTACATATCAAAAGCTATCACACTATTGTTGAAATCACCACACAGAGTGTTCCAGCATCCCACAGCTATGAGACTTGAAGAATATGCTTCTCATATTCAAAATCTATCTAAAATGATAGCTTAGCAGCTTGTCTGTGTAAAACAAGGATGGGAACCATGCTAAGCTGTAAGAAGTTGCCTTAAGACATGAAAATAACCAAGCTTAAAGTCACTAACATTAACCTTTGATTTAAAAAAAAAAAAAAAAAAAGAATTTCTTTAGAAAGATGAATATCTATCCATAGCACCCTTGAGATCTCAAATCTGGCATGTATCTCCCAATATTAATAATCGGTTCATACGGGGAGATTCACAAAAATGAACAAATTTAGAAGAGCACTAGTAGACTGATTTGCATACTTCTTACCAGCACAGCCTCCTCTGAGAGTCTGCAGTTTGTATAGTATTCTTTTTAGAGACAAAGACCTTGACTGTGTTTTGTGAATGAAACATGGGCTGGCTCATTAGTCAATTAAAAGAATTGAACAAAAATTACAGAAGGCTTTTTCTATGCTTCCTTCTCTAGGAATGGGTTGGTCTACAAATATTATGATTTGACAAAAATAAACAGAAAACACACAAGAAATTATGGCATTGGCTGTTAAGACATTTTTGTTTTAGTTTGGTTTTTAAGACAAGCTTTTGTCAAGAACTTGAAATCTTCCTGCTTCAGCTTCCTGAGTTCTTGGATTACAGGAATGCTCCACCTGTCTGCTTCCAATGATAAACTCCTTTTTGAACAACCAATTTTTACCTCACATGGTCCTGATCCAATCTTTTCAGCCCCAGCGCACAGTTCAGACTCATTCAGAGTCACTTTCCCTTGATGATGCTGTCGGCATTTCTCATTCCCCATAATATACAGATGTGCTACTCGTAATAAACCATCCGAGTTGATCACTAGAATGGTATAAAAAATATAAAGTTAATAAGAAATGAGTAAAGGCAAGGAAGGCAAGAAATAAAAAGCATCTATACTTTAAATAACTATTGTATTCTGTTGGATCTTAAAAATTAGCTTACATCCTGTGTAGCCCCAGCCGTAAACACTGCAAGTGGTCTTTTCAGGGATTGTGCAGCCATAATTGGGTAAATCAATTGTACTAACAAAGTCATCCAGGACCGCAGGCCTTAAAAGACAAAATACAGTGTGAGTAGTCTGTGGGATACAACTCTACAGAAACTTGTACAGGAAGTGCCTTGTGCAATATTAAGACACAAGGGAACCTTGGCTACTAAAACAAAAGCAAAGAAGGAGTACCTATTTAATTAATAGGACAAAGCTTGGGATAAATTATAGAGGAAGGAGACATTTACTAGTAATAGTCTCAAATAAATGTTAGCTGTGCAAAAAATTACCTTGATTTTTTTCTAAAGAGTCAAATAATTGTTATTAAGCTTGAATTTTAAGATGGTAAGAATATTGTACCAAATTCACTTATTGCTTTTGAAAATCATATCACACCTTTTTATAATACATGTCCTCATATATATGTATATATATACATGCACATAATAAACATGCACATATAAATATTACCCTTGATATATGAGATAATAATAAAACTAGATGCTAGAAAAAAGAAACTAAGCTGAAAAACATTGTTTTGTAAATTGAGTTCCCATTAAAACAGAAAATCTCTAGAAACTCACTGAGCAAGCTTCAGCAACACCAGATCTGAGCCCTCGGGTCCATAGACCAGCTGGGAAACGTTGAGGACCTGTTTACGTTTCTCTCGCCCCTCCCATGGACATCATGAACTCCAAGCCAAGCTTCATAATCTTTCAAGTCTTTGTTTCTAAGCAGAAAATAAAAAGGCAAATTATAGTGTCTAAGTGTAAATTATTACTAATTTCCACTGTCATTTTAACTTATAAGGATAAAGAGCAACATTTCAATTTTGATCCGAAGTATAATATATAATAACACATTTGTTAAGGGAGATTCTGAATACCACAAATGTATTGAAGCAGAGAAAACGAAGTTGCAGAAATTCAGAGGCTATTGAGTTTATAAAATGTTTTATTACACTTGCTATAAAGAAAGTCACCTGCTAAAAAATCCTCATGTTCTTTACATGAATTTACATTATAATTTGCATATAAATTTTGATTACTTTCAGTTGTGTATATATTTGGTTTATCACTAAGGTTTAAGATTTTCACAAAAACCATTGGTATGAAGAGAATTAAGAAGTAAGCTCTAGGAAGGCCTCCTTCTCTTTGCTGACATCATTGTCTTTGAAACTCTTCCCAAATTGGTCCTAAAGCTGTCTCTACATACAAAAAGATACAAAGATTCAAGGATGCCTGCTGATTATCAGAAGAAGCATTTCTCTTTTGAAATACTATGTGCAAATGGGAAGTTGGGACATGGCTTTATTTACATAATACAAAGAAATTTTTTTCTCAAGCAAGACTAAGGTCAATCATGAAAAAAAGTTAGCTGAATGAACACTAAACACTGATGAGCACTAAATATGAAAATATCAGTGAAGCCAAACTTTTATAATTAAATTTGAAAAGGAAGGGCAGACAAGATGACTCAGTAGATAAACATGCTTGTGACCAAGCCTGATGACCTGAATTTGATTGCTGAGACCCCATGGTGGAAGCACAGAACTGATTCCCACAAGTTGTCTTCTGACCTCAACATGCAAACCATGTCAAGTACACACACACACACACACACACACACTTCATTTTTAATTTAAAGTAAACTAAATGGTTAACTTGTTCTGATAAATTCCTGTAAAATAAATGTTCGATATTAAAATCAAATAGAAGGTAGATTTAAATGCCCCAAATAAATGTTGATTTAAAAACCATCTTACCTTGCTGGAAAACATTGCCTTGCAGTAAGAACCCAACTTTCCTTTATCAAGGATCCTCCACAGATATGTTTATTTCTATGAAAAGAGAAATGAACAAGTAACATCTTTGCAGAAAAACAAAAAACAAAACTTGACTGCCAATTAGTGAAAACCTATGGCTTCATTTCTCAAAACTAAATGAACTGTCAAGAAGAATGAAAACAATCTACTTGGAACAACACACAGCAGTGCCTTTGTCTGAGGCTGGTGTTTGGTGAGTATGGCATCCATGAGTGTTTTCACAAATGTGAGCAAATTTTAGGGCATAAGTTTACAACAGAAAATATAGTCACTATACACAAGTATATATTCCCAATGCAAGCATTTATGTTTATGACCACCTACAATATATGCTGCAAATATAAGATAATTTAAGTGAATAAAATTGTAGAAGTGTTTAAAATTCAGCATTTGATTATGAAAATGATAATTTGAGATTTCATTAAACAACTCTGAAAAACCATCCAACGGTAGCAATGTTTTATTTTACTTTTTTACTGTTACTCCATTCTCCTTTTCCTCTACCACTATTTAGTAGTTTGGAATTTTGCTTTTGTGGCCCTGGATATACTAAATGCCTTGCATACACTAAGGAAGTTTTCTACACTGAACTACACCTCCAGCCTCACTGTTTAGTTTTGATGTGATAAAAAGTAGCTGGGTTTGGATAAATTTACCAAATGTAAGATCACTACTATAGTATTTCACTTATGAAAGCAAAATAATTTTTCAAGATAAATCATCTAAGAATTTTTAAAATTTTGTACAGAAGAATAAGAACTAGTACAAAATCTATAAATCCATTTCTTTTTGGCAGAACTATGAAAAGACTACAGCTTTCCACATGTCACATTTCCAAGGAGAACAGCTGCTCAGGGCTTCATAGGGCAGCACTGGAAAGTCTCAGCTGAAGGGACAGTTATTTACAGCTTACCACACAGGAGGACGACAGTGTATATTGAGCCTTAACTCCTATTCTCTTCAATGTGTGTTTTGGAAAAATAACCAAACAGCTGTGGTTACTAAGAACTTGGGTTGAAAAGGCTCTGTGGACTAATACACGCAGGACACGAACAATGTAAGTCAGGTTTTTAATTTTATGACACAGATCTAAAGTTTTCTACTATATAACTTGCATACTGATTTTTACATAGATCATATTAGCAATTGTTAAGACCTTTAAGAAATAGACATATTAAAAGTTCTGTATCCAAACTGATTACAAAAATCAAAACTACCCAATTGTTATAATAGGTTATTGACTTCCATAATAAAACACTTTAAAATTGCTGTTTTCCCTTTCAGTGATGTTGGAAACTAAAAACATCATTTCTGTGATTGTGTATAAGCATCTTAGAATATAAATTTAAAATATCTTAGATTTGAAAATTAATATATGTACTATAGCTATCATGGTGACATTAAGGTACAAATAGGTCTTTCCTGTCATTTTCTTTTAGCTCATCAGAATCAGTGTCACATTTAGAATCAGTATTAGTGGAAACTTTGTTAAAACTTATAAAGATAATCATGTGTTTATATTACATAATCCAGTACACAGTTTAGTAAGGACACAAATCAGTCCTTGATCCCCAGAGTAGTGTCTTGTAAAGGGCACAGTTTTCTTGCAATCTTAAGTTGAAAATATGCTTTTGCAAATATTCAGAACATTGTGATTTGCAGTCGTGAATAATTAATTACCTGTATTTCAAACTAACCATCCACCCTACATTTGTTCGTGTTGGGATGCCATTTACAACTCGCAGTTGTTTTGTTTTGGCACAGGATATTACAGGATCTAAAAAAACAAGACCACAGAAAACATTTTTCAAGACATTACTCAGTGCCTTTTACTTTTATTAAGTTTTGTGATCGCTAGACAGGTGTAACTAGTGTGACGGGATTAAAACAACATTTTGGAGAAAGGCCATAGTTGTTTGTCAAGCCCATGGTGCTTGTCATCCCCAGTTTTCATAAACAACAACAAAATGCTTGAATAACTTCTTTCAGCCTAAGAAGGATGTGAAAAAACAAAAACAAAAACAAACAAACAAAAAAAAAAACCTAGTGTCTCACTGGGCAATGGTGGTGCACGCCTTTAATCCCAGCACTCAGGAGGCAAAGCCAGGCTGATCTCTGTGAGTTCGAGGCCAGGATGATCTACAGAGTGAGATCTGGGACAGGCACCAAAACTACACAGAGAAACCCTGTCTCAAAGAAGAAAAAAAAGTGCCTCCACCAGCTTCTTATTCTCAGGATTAAGTGAATATCTCAGAAGCTATCATCAACCTAGCAGACCACAAGGCTAGTAAAGGGCTTTAAGGCAGAACAGAACATAGAAGCTGTGGAACTATCCAAAAGCATGGCCCCTTGTTTCTACCTGTATTAGTCTCATGTCTCTTGGAGGGTGATCATATAAATGTGATCCATTGCATACAGTCTTCCCCAAATTAAAGGTGTGTAAAGACACTTTTAAAAGTTATATGCAGTTTTTTTTGACTATTTTACATCTATAATTAGGGAAATATAAATTTTAAAATAAAGGCTGGAGAAACGTTTCAGCAAGTACTGCTCTTACAGAGGAATTCAGTTCCCAACACCTACACCATGAGGCATACTCCCAGCTTCAGGGCATCTGACACCATCCTCTGATCTCCTCGGGCTACTGCACCAATGTGCAATCACCCCCTCACACACACACACACATACATATACATAATTTAAAAATAAAATAGAAAAAAATACAATGACTTTAGAAGAATTGTTATTATAGTGCCAAATACTTCTCATATAAACCAAAATTTTATTTGTAACTTTTTCTATCTTTATTATATGAAGATAATAATGAAATCATTTGGGACATATGGAGATGCAATTATATTTTGAATACTACTTACGGTCCAAATTAACAATAGTAGGTGTGGTATCGCCTTCACCTGTAGAAATACATATCATAATTCATGTATACATATTCATCTATATAAAATCAAACCAAGGCATTGAAATCTATTTGTGATAATTTACTAAAACTATTGACATTCAATTCACTTAAAAATGAATAATTTGCTAACACTATTGACATCAAAATAAATTATAAATGTAATGTGAATTTTTTGAATAATTTTGTCCCTTTCCCTAATTAACATTGTTTCTTCCTCTAGGTGTTACATAATGTGGGAAGGTCTCGTTTGTGACTCTGAAGGCAGCAGTTGTGTGTGGCTTTGTGGTCTTTGACAGACTGGATTCCAAACAGTAGCTGGAGATTACCTCATTCTGCAAGATATTCAGCACCATACACCAAGGCTACTCCATATACCAGTATTCATGTTCATTATTGTTTGAGAGGGACTTCATACAGACTGACTGTCTTATTTTCACTGCAATTCCAACTATTTACTTTTTTCTAAAAGCTCCTCTTATTCATACTTGATTGAGGTTAATTGAAAATGCACATGCTTTCTAAAATCTATGCAAGAGTTTAGAAAATAGAAATTAATGTCATCTCTGCAGAAACAGGGTAAATAATTATTTTTGTTGATAGAATATGCCAAAAGTTAGCTTTTCCAGATGTTTGCAAAAAAAAAAAAAAAAAAAAGTATGGTAAAAAGAAAACACTGGATACTACACATAACTCTACCTGAACCCTCATGGCTTACTCCTTCCATGAACTCTCTACTGGGGTTTAATTGCTGCATAAAGAGAGCTTAGAGGATGCTGGGATTTTGGAAGCACTTGAACAGTAATGAATGAGACATGAGACATTTCCTGAGGCTTAATGTCTTAACTCTTCAGAATTGATGGCGTAGAGTTCAGCCAGGCAAGGTTTAGACCCAGCTGGCCGTTAATCCCTGGAAATGCCCTGAGCTCAGATAATCCAGCAACAAAACAATAATGACACATAGACACCTTTGGAATGCAAATGTGATTGTTATTTATGAGAGTACTTGAGAGAATTAATGCACGCTAAAGGGTTTTTATTTATGTTCACTTTCCAGGTCAAGGTATTATAGGTAGATAAAGATACATGCAAACATAAATTTCGTTATTACTGTATGTGGAGGGTGTTCCCTCAGAGTCCACTGAGGCCTGGGTTTTCAGTTCATAATAAAAGCAAGCATTAAAACAGCCGCTAACACAGAAAAGATATTGGCTGTTCTATTCAGGTTAATTACTTGAAATGTTTGAGTAATTTGATATTCATCCTTTATATTGTCACAACAAAGATTAAGATATGCATTCTATAGTAAATTCCACATTAAATATGATTAGTTCCACAAGTGGTTACTTCATGGTTGTGTCTTTATTTAGTTTGAAACATCAAAAGGAATCTTATATCAAAAGTTTTAGTAATTAATGGCTTAACAACAATTAAGACTTATTCTGATTCCTCTACTTCAGTAGTCTCAAACTTAAAAATAGGTAGAAATGCCATTGTACAACCAGATTCTGGGGACTGTAGATTTCTGGGTTTATTTGAACACAGTTCTTTTGGTGCATCCTGTAAGGGAGACACTGAGAAACTGTCCTCTAGGTTTTTTGGCTCACTCTCGAACACTAGCTGCTCATCTCTTCCTTTGTTCTCCTTTCTCTACCTGCCCCCAACTCAGATCTGTCCAATGGGAAGTGTAAATTTGTTTCCACATTTAACTTAAATACGAAGGGAAGCATTTTACAATTTTATCAAGTATAAAGGTTTGGAAGTGTGTGTGTGTGTGTGTGTGTGTGTGTGTGTGTGTGTGTGTGTATGTGCGCAGTGTGTCTGCGTGTGTGTGTGTGTGTGTGTGTGTGTGTGTGTGTGTGTGTGCATGTATACCTCTCAGCAGCCTCAGAACTATAGTGTATGGGCTCTAACTGAAAACACGAAGAAACCTCATTTCCTATATTTAAATTTTGCAGCTAAAATTCAAAATAGTATGAATATATCTTGTGTCTCCATCCAAACAATAAACGTGAATATATATTTATAACATGATTATACTGTTTCTTAATTTTTGTTTTCTCCATACTATAAAGTACGTGAGGTTTGACTTCCCATGGGAGACCTTGATTTGGAAAATGTGGGGATGGGGAGTGGGTTTTGGGGGAGCCTGGGGTGGTGGGAAGAGAGAAGAGGGGGATCTGTGGTTGGTATGTAAAGTGAATAGAAAATTTCTTAATAAAAAAAGAAATAATGTATTGATAATTTTATATAACTTCTTGTTGTATAAGCATTTATATATAATAGTAGCTCAATAAACATTACAAAAGAATGAATAAATAAAAACAGTTTTTGTACTTACAGGTTCTATTCACAACAGCCCAGTAAAAGTATTACTTTCATAATAGAATGTTGGCAAATACAGAATGTGTATTGTAAGTGGGATAAGTAGCTTGACTTAGACAATTGTAGAGCCATGGAACTGGTTTTTCTACTTACAAAATCTGAATTGAAATCAACTACTACACTCTCAATACTTAAAATTTACTTAAGCAGCATTAAGTGTGTGTGTGTGTGTGTGTGTGTGTGCATATGTATACACAAAACATATAGCCATTTCTTTATCATGGCCCATTTGATAAACTCCACACCACACTACATGGTAGATAATATTCAGTAATTTTAAAGAACACAAATCTTTACATGTTTTGTGAGAGTGCAAAAATGATGAATATTTGTCTCTGAGGTTAAATAAATAATAAGAACTGAAATCTTCTAAAGATAAATTGTATTAGCCTTTCAACAGGGAGAAAATGTAAATAAATCCTGGCTATAAATATAAGTTGGAAAAATGACAGTGTAAAAATATTTATTGAAATTAATGTTCAGTATACACTGAAATAAAAGTGAGTTATTGGCATGAGTATTTAAAACAACACCAGCAACACACTGACATCTTTCAACAGCATCTTGCTGGTTTTTGGTTTGCAGAAGTCAGTTAAATACCTGTTTTTGAAAACTTGAAAGTCATGCCTGCTCTGTACCTTAAGCTTATAAATCAATCCACAAACTCTCAGTTCCTCTGATCCATACATTTGTTCAAGGTTGAGCTGGACTTAGAGGGAAATCTCTATGATCTAGTTTGAAAACCAGGTAATTTTTCTTTATCCTTCCATGACTGTATACTATGTGATTCCTCATTATTCTTAATCATGGAATGTCACATAAAGATACAGTGAAATAAGACAAATGCTCAGGAAAAGGAGAGATGGGGTGGATGAGGCAGAAATGTGGTAGTGGAGCATGTAAGCCTGGGGTTTGACCCCCAGAACTACAAACTACTTAACACTTTCAATTCTGTTGATTTAAAAATACTTTTTTCTGTATTCTAGTCTCTGGTCAAGTAGATTCGTTTATTTTAGTGTTGAAACATGGACGTCATTTTATCCGGAAGAACTTTTTAGGATATATGAAATCAATAATCAGGAAAAATTAAGATACTTTTAAAAGATCAATTAACTTGAAAGACTATAATCAGAGGAAATAAAAATGTAACTTCTTCACAAATATCTGAGAAATCAACTTATTATTATAACTAATTTCCCTGTTTTATGAAACAAGATTGCATTTCCAGGTAGCTGATGAAAAATTTTCTTTAACTCAACATTAATTTTTGCAAAAATTATAGATGCATTTGCTTCACATTTTTCAGAATGACATTATTTCTTCAATGCAATGGTTTGATTTTTTAATTTTGTTATTTGTGTGCATGTGTGTATACATAGTTACGTGTGTGTGTGAGTGTGGGCACACAGGGGAACCGAGGACAGTGCACAGGGGTTAGCTCTCTCCCTTCACCAGGGGATCTGGGGATTGAACTCAGGTCAACAAGCTTGCTCAAAAAGAGCATCTGCTTATCCATACCATTGCCCTGGAATATTCTTTTGTTTTGTTTTGTTTTGTTTTGTTTTGTTTTGTTTTGTTTTGTTTTGTTTTGTTTTGTTTTGTTTTGTCTTGTTTTTAGAGACAGGGTTTCTCTGTGTAGCTTTGTGCCTTTCCAGGCTGGCCTCAAACTCACAGAGATCTGCCTGCCTCTGTCTCCCAAGTGCTGGGATTAAAGGCGTGTGCCACCACCGCCCAGTTAGAATATTCTTAAAGTGAATATTTTTGCAGCTATTTTTAAAATACTTACTTCTGATTTGTCTAACAAGAAAAGTATTTTTAAAATAAAGTTCTTACTGAAATTACAAAACTACAACCTTGACAAAGGATTTTTTCATTATTTTTTAATTTAGAATATGTTTGGGGGTGGGAGGTCGTGCTGGTGCCTGTGAGAGGTGGCAGATCTCCTTGGAGTTGGAGTTATAGGTAGTATTGAACCATCAGTGTGATGCTGGTCCTATCCAAGAGCAGTATATGCTTGTAACCACAAACCCACCTCCCCAGCCCTCAAAGTGCAACGTTTTAAGGTGATTGAGCAGACCTGCTTGCTATAAACACAGTGCTGTTGAAAGATTAGGAAAATACTCTCTTACTTCCTGTTTTCTGACTCAGGTTTTCACTCAATAAAATATGTACAACATATTTCTGTTTCAATGAATATGTACGTATGTATGTATGTATGTATGTATGTATGTATTTCGTTTGTGAGGATCTCCTTCTTGGTTGTGAGACACTGTACATGTCTGAAAGTGTTTCTGATTTTCAGGACTGGTGGGGAAGATGTTGTTTCTGGCCACCTAGTAAACAGCAGCGAGGGGACTAAGTGTCCCACAACTGTAGAAAACGGCCTCCCTGGAAGTGTTGGTGCTGCAGTCACATGTGTACTATTATTGCCTTTGCTATGTTTGTCTAAATTGACTGCCGCCAGCATTTCCCACACACGAGGCAGCGCAGCACAGGGACGATGGTGTCGTCCACATGCTCGCTGACATTGAGGATCAGCAATCATTTTCATCATGTGCCATCTGATATTTAGAGATGGTGTCTCATGAAATTTCAGCCTTTTGTCTCGATGGTTTTAATTCCTTTCATTTGTTTATTAATTATATTTATTCTAAAAGGCTGATTTTGTCATTTTATTCTGAATTCTGGCATTTTTATTTATTGGTATATGTCATTAAATATGAAATATATGGCACAATTTTATGAAGTATATCAAATGATACTCTACACCTATCATTAGACATCTGTGGTCATATTGTGCTCCCCAAAATATTGTGCACCCTAATAAATTTATATGGGTTCAGAGAACAGAACAGCCACTAGATACAGAGGCTAGAAATTGGTGGCACTCACACCTTTAATCCTAGCATTCCAGAGGCAGAAATCCGTCTGGATCTCTGTGAGTTCAAGGCCACATGGGAAACAACCAGGCATGGTGACACACACCTTTAATCCCAGAAAGTGAGCCTTTAATCCCAGGAAGTGAGGGCAGAAAGCAGAAAGGTATATAAGGCACGAAGACCAGAAACTAGAAGCTTTTAGTTGGTTAAGCTTTCAGGCTTGCGAGAAGCAGTTCAGCTGAGATTCACTTGGATAAGGACTCATAGGCTTCCAGTCTGAGGAAACAGGATCAGCTGAGGAATTGTCGAGGTGAGGTGGCTGTGGCTTGTTCTGCTTCTCTGATCTTCCAGAATTTACCCCAATAACTGGCCTCAGGTTTGATTTTATTAATAAGACCTGTTAAGATTTCTGCTACACACATTAATAGTTTTTTAAATATTATCTTCCACTTACAGATGTAAAGTTGAATCTCTGTGCGTTGTAGCATTTTGCTAAAGATTTCAGGTATTCTCCTAGACTTTGCAGAATTAGAAAGTTCACTAAGAGCTCTGCTGCAGCGAGAGGATGACTAGGTAATGTCAGTGCTGGGATGAATCTTTAAGCCCAAACATACTAACACCATGACAATTTACTGCTTTTTTCTTCCAAGTAGAAAATTTCTCAGGGTAGGGAACACTGTAAAATAAGCACAATCACTTCTATTCTAGAAGAGGGGTCAGGGAAGAGAAGGGGTAATTAGGAAAGGGGAGGGCAAGGGGAGGGGAGGGGAAGAGACTAGACAGAGACAGACTATGAACTGTGTGCATTGCTCTCTGGAGAACTTCATTTTTGGAATCAATTACGGAGTCCTACATCATTGTAACCTCTGATTAAGAAGTTGTTCTAGTGGAGATGCAGTACATTTGAAATATTCCAAGTGAAAAGGAACATGACATGTACTTACAACGGGAAATAGGGCAATAATCCCAAGGAATAAGAGGATTCCCCGTGTAGCACCAAGGTCCATGGGCATCATCATCAGGATTCCGGCAATAATTCTTATTCAACTTGCTCGCATCTGGCTCCCAGAAAATATGACTATAAAAACAAGCTAGATATTAGGAAGTGCCTCTTCCAGCCTAGAGAAGCAAAATGTTACAAGAAGATATGACCTTAACACACCTCTTTCATTACATATTCAACACAAGCTTTGGCTGCTGCTCTCACAGCTTGGAAGCACACTTTCAATTTAAAGGGTTAGGGAATAAGACTCCATAATTAGTATATATAAAATTATGAGACATTTTGTGACCTTGATTATGATCGTGATACTTAATGTTTATAATGTGAAGTAACAATTTTATGCATAAAAATAGAGTAGCACTCTCTAAAAGCAAAGCAGTTAGATACTGAAGATTAAATTATAAAATATATAGAAAATACAACTACTGTAAAATACTTTTTCATCTTTCACATGCATAAGAATCATCACTAGGAACATACTGTCTCAATAAATGAGAAATTTATTAATAATTGTCAATTCTATTCTAAATTTTCCATGGTTTAATACTAGTAAATTAGAGTTTTCTGGCCGAGAACTAAGTAAAAATTTTCCCAACTTATGCATGAACTTTTACTTCAAAATTTTAAAAAAAAATTGTTATTCTGTAAGATAATGCCAATTTTTGTAACATCTGTCTTTGCATTTGCCTCAGAAATTTAATTAAGTTCTACACAGTGACTTCTGATCAAGTCATTAAAAACTATAAATAAATGTTTTGTGTTATTATTTGCTACTATTTATGAATATAATTAAACATGACTTAAAATAAAACTGGAAAGAGCTTGCACATGGAAACTTGGACCATCTTTCCAAATGCAGATTCACTTTCTAAACTAATCAAGACAGAAAACAATGTACTTCCTATACACTTGATTTTGCTGTTATTATACACTCTTCAGTGAACTGTACAAAGGAGTCTTGATGACAATGCTGTACTTATTATGCTTGGAGACACCAAGAATCAAAAGAAAATTGATTATTGTAAGTCATGTGACTTGTGAATAGCAGAAGCTGTGTTGGAACCAAAGGCCGTTTTCAAAGTCTATCACCGCTGTCTACCTCATCCTTGAGTAGTTCATTCTTAAGCCAAAATGCTACTATGCAACTCAATAATTCACCAATTTCCTCCAAAAAAGTCTTGAAGTGAATTGTAATTGGTCCCCAAAAAACAAAGCTAATGTCAGTGAATTAAGAATGGCTAGCAAGAGATATACTGTTGCACACCTGTACTCTCAGAAGTTTCAAAATTGAGTCATAAATGATCATGAGTTCAATGGCAACTTGAATTACATAATGGTACCCTGTCTACGATTACATACCCTATTCCTATTTACTTGTGAAGTCAATTCATTTAAAAAATATCAACCATGGTTGCACCCAACTTAGAAGAGAAGAGCTTTACATTTAAAATACAACCCGAATAAAGTGATTCAACTTCTCTAAGTCCTTGATTTCTGACACACACATAGAAATAGCTTCCATATAATAGTATGATGATAGAATACCACAAAAATGATGTAAGAAGCTGTGTCCTAGGCATTTAATTAAAGAACCTAACTTTTCCTTTTATAATTTGTATATATTCTGGGGCATTTTCTAGCAATCTGTTTTAAGCAACAACTATGTGTCAGTTTTCATTTATGGTTCTACAAATGTTAATACTATTTCTAGTGCCATGTGGATGCTACCTTCTTTAATAAAATATTCAACATAAATATACATAATTATTTAAAATATAAATATTTTCTTAATTTACAAGGGTATTTCTGTAATGATTTCAAAGTTTATACATTACTGCTACTAGAGAAAATCTGTTGCCATAAATTTAAGTAGTCAAGTGGATATTTAATATAAATATGCATATAAAAGATCATTTATTTATTTCACAAACCACTATTAATCTTAATTTTACTAACACTATTACCCTTGACTTGACTACTATAATCTCTTGTTGAATTATGTAATTCTTTAGTCAATGTGACTAGATCCTCCATGAAATTTGGGATTTAACTACGTATTTACATTTTCTTCTTCCCTATGGTACCTATTACATTTCAAATCCAATATTAGGTGTTCAACAAATAAGTAATAATTAAATTACATATCTAAAAGTTTCCTATAGACAGGGAACAATGGTATGAGTTATAAAGACAGAATCAATCTATTGTTTCTATTGGCTCCCTCTTTTAAAGAATAGAAGGAAATAACTGTGTGTTTATTTGAATATACATAATTACTACTATCATCACATTTTATAAGTAGGAAGAAAGAAGTCTATATACCGGTGTAAATCCTCCATATTCTTGTCCCACATTGAGCATGTAAGTCCAGACCTTGTTTTGGATAAGTTGCCCATGTAATTTTTCCCATTGCCACGATAACAATCTAGGCATAAAACACAAAGGACTCAGCACTATTGTAAAGGGTAAAGCATAAACACTTTGCAAATATGTTAAGCCATCAAAATCAACATAATGAAAACACAAGCTAACATCTGTGTAAATTAATGAGGTATATATTAGATTAAAATATCTCTATTCTCAGCCCAGTTTTTATTCCAATTGTAAATGCTTACATTATTTTGAACACCCCAAATATTAACACCTCTCACATAAAAAAAATCAGAGGGGAGGCTCCTTAGAACACCAAGGAAATGAAATATTTTAAAGTAATCTGTGTAGTTCCCAGAATTTTCTTTTGAAATGTTTCACTGCACAGAAAATGTACAAAAATAACGTAATAAAATTCTATTCTAGTCAGTTGCTTGTGTTTAGATTTGGGTTTCTCATGATGTTGACATCCTGAGTCACCCAAGACAGCTTGTTTTACAAATGTTCTTCAGTTTCAGTCAGTCTGATTATTTTCTCATCTATGAGATCAAGTTAAAGATGCTTGACAGGACTACTGCATAGGACATAGTTTGTCCTCTTCGGAGTGTGACAACCTGGGCACATGACATCAATTTGGTGCATCACTGTTGATACATCTGGTCACTTAACCAAGTGACCACATGCATCAACATCATCTTAGCATGTAACAATAACAGCAGATCCTAAATCTTTCGGACTCTGAAACTGAGTAACCATCCTATTTCCCAACAAATTTTCACAAAATGCTGAGGCATACATTGATGGTTTTTCGTGAGTCAGTTAGTGTTGCAAGTAGAATGGTTATTTTTCTATTTCTAGTAATTTTTCTTTCCATCTGCCTCTTCCACTTAGGTATTATTTATAGAATTACTTTTGATGATCCTATAGCTACTTGTAAATGACCTCTGTATCAATTTTCATCAGGGCTCACCTCTGCTGTTTAACATTTCAATGCACCATTGTTTTTGACAATATTTTTTTTAATTGGGCTTTGAGTTACTAACTTGAATTCATAAAGTAGTTAAATAAATTTTGTCTTAATATTAGGATAGCATTAGTAAAATTTTCTGAAACAGTCTTAAACATACTTCTGCCTTTTTGTGCTAATTATTTATGTGAAGGTATTCTCAACATTGGAAATTATACAATAAAAATATCCACCAACTCTAAGAAACTCTGACATTATTCTGTGTTTTGCAGTCTCAAATATTTAGTTAAGATTGGATTTTTGTAAAACAATCATATCTCATTAGTATGTAAATTTCATATAATCTTTAGTTAGTAGCAAAACACATATATATCAAAGAAATATATTTAAATGAATTTCTTTATTATTTATTGACTATAAATGCATGGTTTCTATACCAATTCTATATTTCTATATACCCAGGATTGTGTGAAACTGTCTCAGATGAGAAATCCTCGAAAAAACATTTCTTTCTCCATTGGAATGATGGAAGAGAATGTTCATAAAATAAGATAGGTAAAATGTGCTTCATAATCACCTGCTCTGGTAGCCACTTCTCTCCTTGGGCAAATGTTATTTTATTATCATTTTTTTCTCCTTTCTAAGTGGGATAGCTGATTGTTGTCTATTTTGTTCATTTTTAAACCTTTCAATTTATTCATTTACTCTATATTTTCTGAGATGTAGTTTTGCATGCTCTTTCTATGATAATTTTCTTTCTTTTGATTTCTCTCATCTCAACTTTTAGTATAGAATATCATATTTTCTTATGTTGAATAAATATATAAAATGTGTATCTTCATAATCTAGCAAATACTGTTGTAACAAGATTTTAAAGAAATTATATAATTTTATTTTTCACTTTCACTATAATTAAATTGGAAAATTTTTCCAATTTACTAATCTACAGATAAAATTTGTACTTATTATTACCCAGAAAAACAGGAGTAACATCAGTCTATATGAGCATATGTATATATAGGTTGCTTTACATGTGTGTGCATATGTGTGTATGTAGAGAAAGAGAAAGGAATTTATAATATATAATTGGTAAATAATATAGATTTATGTTAAGTTTATAGTATTTAGACTTGTAATAGATGATAGATGATAGATAATAGGTAGTTATAAAAGATAGATAGATGATAGAGACAGATAATTATCCAGGTGATAGATAGATGATAGATAGATAGATAGATAGATAGATAGATAGATAGATAGATAGATGATAGGCATAGCCTCAGATGGGCAGTAGCATATAATCGTATAATGATCACTAAACATCACAGCTGAATGCTGAATTGGCTGGCAGCATTTCCTGAGTAGTACTCTGTGCTTTCTTCATAGCATATTTCTGACTTTCTAGCAGACTCTTACATGTATCAGGTAGACTATATTGTTAAATAATATGTTTTTTAAGAATTAAAGAGAGAAAAGATGGGAAATGTAAAGGTTGTTAGGAGAGTCTAATTCAATCTCACTTGTACTAGCTGGATTATTTGAGCAAATTACTTTACTCATTAAAGCAAACTTTTGGTCTTTGATTAAATATATTCATTAGATAAGTGGTATTATCTATTTAATCACCAAATAAAGTATTCCCATATTCTCTTCCCTGATTTTATTGTAGGTGGTCCTGTGTGTGTGAAAACATTTCAATGCATGCCAGAAGCCCTCAACTGAGCTGTGTCCATCTTCTCCTACCACAATTTCAGCAACTGTCTTAATGAAGGAGACAGGGATGCAGAAGACTCAGCTGCTAACAAATGGTCCTTAATTATTAGTTTTGACTTTATTTCCAGTTGACCTTTAAGTCCGGCAAATAGTGAAATGGACTGAAAGGAGCCCTTCTGTCCCTCTGCCTACCAACTCTGTTTTCAGAGCTGCTGCTGAACAGTGACACAGGATTAAATGTTAAAGAACAGAAATATACAGGGGCAATGAGCCTGAGAAATGGAGTTTCAGGTGGGCTTGTACCTTTCATCACAATGGCCATGAGTTTTAAGTTTATGTGAACTGGAACATAATCATTAAGAGGATGATTCTCAATTTATTGTACACCAACCCATGTCTAGAGTACAACATCATTGTTCACCACTGACCAACTATTTCACAGAATGAACTTCAGTCTAACTACTTCCTGAATCAGCTCTCTTAAGGTACCTACATTTCCAAGTCAATGATGTCTTCCTTAGCCCCTGCAGTAAAAGTCATCTTCACTAAGACCCAGGTCCCATGCACTTTCCTTTGTAGGACTTGCTGAGGCACCGCTACATTGGCCATCCTATCTGGAATCTGCCCAGGGAATTCTATTTCCATAAGCCATCCAGTGTGGTTCAGCTGAGGCTCCAATCAAATCACAAACTTCTCAGCTCCTTTCTCAGTGCTGAGAGCTCCTGCAAGGCCATTGCACTCTAACTCCAGTGTCCTTGTAACTTCATTGACTGGTCCATCTTGCTCATTGGCGACAGCCGGAGTGACAGGATTAATTTCCTATTAAACTTTTAAAGTACTCTTTCCTCTCCTCTTGAACTACTTGCATTTCCAGTTTCCTAGGATGTTCTTTTCATGTGTGAGTGGAGGGTGTAGCTCGCTGTCCTCCAGACTCTCCTTTAACCCCCCTATGCTTAACACAGAAGATACACCCTAACCTTGGAAACATAAAAGATCAAAAGGTCTCACTTCTCACTTGCAGCTCTTTTCTCTCTGGTGTCTAGCCTCATTTACATAATAACCCACTAGTACTTTCACTTTACATGTTTCCTACCTACTAGAGAATAGTTCTCTGGAGCCAGATATTTTGTTTTATGTACTGGTACTGGTTTTATATAGCCAGTAACTAGAACCACACCCTCCCTTAAATAATGGCTAACTAAATAAACGAGTAAACAATATTGAAGGAATTAATAAGGAAATGAATATATAAAATATACCATTCTTGCTCAGTGATCTTCCTTGTGAGCCTCAAGAACAGTTCAACAAGAAACAGAATGTGTCCCCATTCTAGGCATTTCCCCTGGATTTAATCACACCCCTGCTACAAAATGTCAGCTATTACCTTGTCCACTTGACACGTCACACTTGGGAATTTGCGAGCAGTAGCCAACTCGGATGTTTGGATCAGTGGTAAAACACCATGGTGATTCAGCCCCATCTGGATTGCGGCAATAATTTTCTCTAAGGTCCCTATTGAGAGGAAGCATGTTAAGGTAAACCGCCTAGCGAAGTTATCACCACTGCATTCTTAGTGTCCCAGATGTCTGCATGGTTTGGATTAGAGCAGTGATAATAACTGGGAACTCTGTACACAGCACACACACTCACCAGGGTTGTAAAATAAACACTGTCTTCAGAGTTCTCCAGGCATGTTGCTGCCTGAGGGACTGGGGAGGCAGCAGCCCTCAGTTCTCCCCACTGAGTAGCAGCGTTTGACTCCCACTATATAGATTCTATATAAATTATATATTAAACATATAATATAAACATATTATTATAAACATATATATATAAACAATGGGGAAACTCATAATTCTCTTTGTAGAAGAAAACTTACTAATAGCTACTTCTTTTATTTAAAATGGAATTTGAAACAGTCCAAAGATGCAATAGAAACAAAAGGTCTCTTTCTTCCTTGATTTATATATTTATTTGATATATGTGTTTGGTGCACAGATTTCCTCTAATCAAAAAGTTTTTCTCAGTTTAGAGAAGTAATTTATAAATGTTGCTAAACAATTAAGACTCAAGTACAATACACATGCCTAAGAGTGGAGAAAGTTGTCAATGTCATGTATATCATTCATCAGTGTTTTAATTAGAAATGTAGAGTTCCCTAGTCTAAGGTGTCTATTAAAGTTCTTTATATTTAAAACTATTTTACTGTTTTTATCTGTATTTATCTGTTGACTGTGGTGGTGGAGGCGCTTTGCAGTTACTCTACATTCTACCACTAAGCTCTGTCATCATCCCTGTCTTTATTTCTTACGATAAGGTTTATATTAAATAAAACGTGAAAAAATGTGTGCACAATCTTCTGAAAAGAATAGTGATTATATCAGCATAATTAAGAGCTTTCCAATTTCATTAATATCCAAATGGAACAAAAGAAACAAAGTTGTGAGGCATAAGCTTGCACTTAGCCAGAAAATTAACAAGTATATCTAGCTTGTCAAACTAGATCTTGACAGAAACTCCTTTCTTATTAAATATTTTAAATTTAATAAAAATATAATTACACCATTTCTCCCTTCCCCCACCCTATTTTTTGTTTTATTTATTTTTCTCTCATATATTAGCAGACCACAGTTTACCCCCACTCCTCTCCTCCTACCTCCCCTCTCCCCCAAAATCATTCCTCCTCCTTTCCCTTCGGAAAAGGGCAGCCCTCCCTGGAATATCAACCTTACACAATATAGCAAGTTGCAATAAGAGTAGGCACATCCCCTCATTTTAGGGATGGATGAGGCAACCCAGTAGGTTGGAAAAGAGGTCTCAAAAGCAGGCAAAAGAGTCAGAGACAGCCCCTACTCCCACTGTTAGCTACACAGCCATAACACATATGCAGAGGTCCTAAGTCAGACCCATATAGGTTCGCTGATTGTTGGTTCAGTCTCTGTGAGCCCCTGTGAGCCCTGGTTAGTTGATTCTGTGGGCTGTTTCCTTGTTGACACAAACCCAATAAACTGTCAGAGACAACATGACCAATGGATAGTCATAACATGGGAAGGGTTCAGCCAATATCCGACCCCCTACAATGATCAAATTTGTCACTGGAAAACATGAATAAAATTTTTATTTCCTTTACAATATTATAAAATTACATTTTAAACTTTCTGTCTATATAAAGTATATATATATATGTGTATATATATATATATATAATATTTTGCATTGAATTCACATAAACTTACAATACTAAATACATAACTGCTCAGTTATATTATTATGAACTTTCAATTCAAAGCAAGATATTTCAGTGAATCTAAAACTGCAAAGATCTTCATGAGCCTAGTTTTAGAATCAACCCATAAAATTGCCAGCTTAGCCTGGAATAGACCCAAACAAATGTGGAGATTTTCCCAAATTGTCTCTATGTTTTGATATATTTAGTCAAAGAGTTATTTATAATTCCTGAAGTGAATTAGTTACTAGATAATTCATGTATATTCATCATAAACAGCATCGCTCAGTTACAGTATTGTATGTATGGGACAAACTCTGTTTAATAGAAGCAGTGACGAAACCAATATTCCCATTTCTGATAGTTTGAAAAGGGAAACAGAAAACTATTATCATGAGCAAAATATTGTGTCACATTCTAGTAGCATTATAACATCCCAGACTTTGGAGAGGAATTTATGCCAAGTTACTTTAGTCAAATAAGTTAACTAAGAAAGGAAAATTTCAATTTCAATAAGATACAGAATTTAACTCCTGATGATTCAGTTTCAAGTAAGCAGTTTATAAACCAAATTTCTATAACAATCCTCTTCTAAGTTAAATGTTACCCTGGTATTTTTATGTGCTTCATAGCTAGCATTATTTTCAATTTATACTATGTGTGTACTTATTCTGACATTTTAAATTAAAATATAATTATATCACTTCTTTTCTTCCCTTTCCTCCCTCCATCCACTCTTGCATCCTCTCTTTGATTATTACTGTTTTATATAGAGGTAAAGATAAATGTAAGCTGCTTGGCCCATTTCTGTTGTTTGTGTGCACATGGTTTCCAAGCTGACCATTCTGTACTGGGTAAGCAGTCAGGGGTTGGGGACCCATCCATGAGTAAGGCTAATATCCCTCTCAGTGGTCATTGACTATAGTTTTTCTGTCTATGAAGGGGCCACATGGGACTTTCCCCCTCCTGTGTTAGCATGTCTGTTGATTAACACAATTTCTTATTTGAATGTTGGCAATAACTAAGAGGTAGCACAGTGGGACTGACACCAGCATGATCTGCTGTGGGATGGTCTGTATGTCAAATTGCTCTGATTGGTCAATAAATAAAACACTGATTGGTCAGTGGCTAGGCAGGAAGTATAGGCGGGACTAACAGAAAGGAGAAAAGAAAGAACAGGAAGGTGGAAGGCGTCACTGTCAGCCGTTGCCATGACAAGCAACATGTGAAGATGCCGGTAAGCCATGAGCCACATGGCAAGGTATAGATTTGTGGAAATGGATTAATTTAAGCTATAAGAACAGTTAGCAAGAAGCCTGCCATGGCCATATAGTTTGCAAGCAATATAAGTCTCTGTGTTTACTTGGTTGGGTCTGAGCGACTGTGGGACCGGCAGGTGACAAAGATTTGTCCTGACTGTGGGCAAGCCAGGAAAACTCTAGCTACAATGGTCTCCTTTGTTCCCTTCACTAATCTTTCTTGTTGTTGTTTGGTGTTTCTCACTGAGGTGTGAGATACTGGTTGAGGAACAGAGGATGGAGTTCTAGGAAGGATATGAGAATGTAAACCAGAATGACAAGCATAAATTATGTCCTTATAAAATAATAAAGACAAAATCAGAACACAGACTAGTGTGTTAACTACCACGCACATGCATGTGCACACACACAGACACAAACTTCCTTTCCAGTTGGGCCATTAGAATGTGGAGTTTTCTACCCTGCTCTGTCAGGTTGTCTTATTAAAAGCCAATTACATAAAGCCATTATACGTTATTTATAGGTGCTATTCTAGCAAAGCCACCATGCATTGCTTGTGTATTATAAATTTCAAAGGCAACTATTTCATGTTCCTTCTAACAAGGTGGAGAATTTAAAAATACAAAGCAGTGTGGCTGCAGCTATCCAACAAGACAAATGATGGACACGGAGCTATGGATTCATATCCATGTGTGTGCATTCATATCCATGATGCAATTAATACTGGAGGCCAGTTTCTTTGGGCTGATTTACATATTTTTGATTCCCACTATTTTCACAGATCCAGAAATAATTGAAAATGTTTACACTACTGAAAATAATTTTGATCTCAGACTTTTAAGGCTGAAAACATAGCACTTTGAAGCATTGATGGAAATCAAAGTGTGCCTCACTTTCTTTCTGTAAAAGAAAGAAAATGTACTCCTTGCCTTTGGACAAATAAGAAAATTTATTTGAAAAGGGTCTAGTCTAAAGCAAGACAGTCATCATGAAAAGTTAATTTATTAAAGAGATTTCTTAAAGAAATATTTACAAGCAAAATTGCAATGAGGAAAAAACTAGAGATGTGTTTTATAAAACACAGTTTGTTGGTCCTCTAGATCAGTATTGCCTAGAATGCTTTTTACAATTGCTTATATGAGGCCTGAAAAGAAGAGTATCCCCATTTTTCTCTTAAGTATACCTAGGTCACTAAAATTTGAGGGTTACTAATACAGAAGTGAGCAAAGACCAGTCTGCCCCATTTCCCTTGGATCCACTGAAGTTTCCAACATTTCCAAAATGGACTCACTTGCACTTGAAGTTCTCAGGGGTTACATCATGCTGGTGAGGGTACTGAGAATCCCAGCGCTGGCAGGGAATTCCATTCCAAATGGTGCTGCTGGTTCCCCTGTAACCTTCTCCTTGGCCTTGAATGCATTCAGTTGTTTCCACAGGGAAATCAGTGTCATTCACAGCACTGGGAGCTATTGGTGGACAAAAAAGAGGAGCTTAAAGGAAACCTTTCTTTCATCATCATCATCATCATCTTTCACCAGCACCCATTCAATGCCCATTGCACTTGTGGTACCAGGGATTTTTTCTTATCATTTCTAAAGCTTAAGTGAAAATTAAAAAGAGTCAGAAATTCAACTTGGCATATCACTATCTCCATTCCAATTTTTCTTTCATTTCAACCCTAAATTAAATTTTTCATGAAGAGTTTTGTAAAGATATTTACTTCCATATATCCCTATAATGTACATGCTGAAATCAGTTCTTTCTGAAATGACTGCAGAGTCATTCCTAAAGTCAAGATCTTCAAACTCATACATACAAAAATACAAATTCAACAATTTCATCATCACCAAATTTCTTTTATATGGTAAATGTTTTGTAGATTAATACATTATTGTCTTTTCAACTGAATTTTGGGGATTTAAAAATATGGTTGTTCCTATTTCCTTTTCCAACTATCACACATCATCAAATATACATACTGTTCCTTTAATATGTAAAAAGAATCATTAAATTAATTTTGTCATAAACAAGAGTCAGTCTTTTCATGTTGAATGTACTCTCAACCAAGTATAACTGAAGACATTTTAGGAGATGAGTGTGAGGATGGACACAAGGATCTGGGTACTCAGATGGCTGAGGGGGAAGACTGAGATTTGACACCAGCCTGGACCATGCTAGCAGCCTTCCTCAGAACAAACTCCAAAGTAAAATGCATAAAGCTTCACTTGGTTTTATTAAGTCAGAAACAAACTCCCCAGCTATCATTATGACAAATTATCATGCAACAATCTCTGGATAAAAGCCAAGTTTTGAACAACCTCAGATTGTTTCAGACTTAAGTAAATTTCTCCATGGCATTACATTCTAGAACTAGATGGGTCTGCTTTACAAATACAGAATGATCCATACATGCTTTCTATAAGAAGCATTATAAGATTATTTAAAACAGTTTTCTTCTAAGTTTATTTTTTCTAACTTTTGTATGTAGATTGATGTTTCATTAAGTTCCTTGAGCTATGTTTACGTAAGTTTCGTGCTGTTCTACAAAGCTTTGTAAATACAAGCAAAACAATGAAAATGAAGTTACACAAAAGACCACTTCTACTTAACCAAATGTAGATTTGTGGAAGTGGGCTTCAGAGTGTGCCTGTGACCTTGATTACTTTAATCGAGGTGGGAAGGCCCACACTGTATGAGTACCCCAGTTCCATGGCTGGGATCCTGGATGGCAGAGAAGGGAGTAGAGCAGCGCTCACGGATGCTTCCTGATTTCCAACTGCAGATAGGACATGGACCAGCCCTCAGGCTTTGCCACCTTAACATTCCCACCATGTGGAGGGTACTGTAATCTGGGAGCCAGAATAATCCCTTTCTCCATTATGTTGCTTTGTCAGGGTATTCTCTCACAGTAACAGGAAAAGAAACTGAAACAACAGCTTTTCTCCAATTTCCCTGAAAACTTACTAAAATAATAACTTTGCTCTAATTCATTTAAAATACTTAATATTTCATGAATCTTCTTTAGAAAACAAAACTGTAGCTTGGAAATGTTTTAATTTACAAAGAAATTGAAATGAAGATTAAAATGTTTGGAGGTTGAACTCTATATTGCTATTATATATTGAGAGCAATATATAAAATAGCAGTGATATTAATAATAGATATGTAGGTAGATGATATATAGATTGATAGATAATAGTTTCATAAGTAATAAAAATTATTGTTCTATTAAATGACTTAGATAGAAGTTTGTACTGAAGACCAAAGACTTATTTTAAAATTAAGTCTTTTAATATTATTTGAAATAAGATGGATTTCATAGTCCTTGATAACTATATTTTATCAAAGTTAATACGTTTAAGTCAGATAGTTTAGGACCAAGTGATTGGAGGAGAATATATTTATATGGGGTGTTTTTGAATGATAATAAATCTAAGATAAGCAGCCCTGTACTAATACATTGTACACCTCACTATAATACTATGATATGACAAAGGACAAAAACATGTCTTGAAGAGTAGATGTGTTCCTCCATTGCTATGGTTTGATTATGGCCACTTCCTCTGGATTGTTGATAAAATCTGGTGGCCATTGATTGTATTGGTGCTAGGAGCTGGGGACTTTAAGAGTGATCAAGTCAAGCCAGGCAGTGGTGGTGCACACCTTTAATCCCAGCACTCGGGAGGCAGAGGCAGGCAGATCTTTGTGAGTTTGAGGCCAACCTAGTCTACAGAAGGAGTTCCAGAACAGGCAAGGCTACACAGAGAAACTCTGTCTCAGGGAAAAAACAAAACAGATGATGATGATCACAAATGATCAAGTACTTAAGAGACATTCACACTTCCTTAAAAGACTGGGTTCATTCTACTGAAGGTGGACAACCTTTGCCTCTTTGCATTTGTTCTTCTCATATATCTACTTGCTTTTATGCCTTCCAAGATGTGCAATGCAACATCAATGCCTCACCACATGCTGTGATTTATCCTTGAACTTGCAGCCACCAGAATCCTAAGCTGAGTGATCCTCTCTGTTATAGAAACATAAGAGAGACTAAGATGCTTGGCTCTTTAAGCACAAATTCTTACACACCAAACTGTTGAAAACAATAAGCACTTGAATCCTGAAAATAGAATGGAGTTCACAGTTGGAGGTGCCAGTTTAAAAAAAAAAAAAGCATCCTTCTTTAGTCTTTTCGGAATTGTATCACCTGTCTTGATCACTCTATTTCTTTACTGGTCTCCTTACTTGTATTTTCTTTTGTGTTTACTGGTGACCTGTTCTTCCCCAGCACTGTCCCTGGTATACTGCTCCTGTGCTCCTGGGAACCACAGCTTGGTCTCCCTGGACCTCAGGCAGAGCCACATAGAATAGATATGGGCAATAATTTCCCTGAGAAATTGGTTCAGATTTCATTCCAAAGAAATGAACATGCTCTGACCTGACAGACACTAACCAAGGATGGAGAAATGAAAAGATAAAATAGTCAGACATACTGGGAATTTGGTCATTCCCTGATGGAATGTTTTTATATATAAACAGGTTCTGAAGATTTCCCTGTCTACTGTGTGAAGCTTCTTTTAAATAGAAAAAACAATGCCAGAGGGATATCTGGAAAGCAGGGCATTCTGCCTCAACTCAACTCAGTATGACCTTAAATATTGAATGAAACCTATGAGAGTTAATATCTGAAAGGCTATACAGAGTATTCAATTCAAAGACAAGTTGACATGCGTTTAGTGAGAAGATTACTAAGATAAGTAAAGATGACTGTAACTTATTAGGAAATCAATATCTGACAGAAACAATGAGTGGTTGTGAGCAGTAACAGAATTATCAGAAAAACTCGAGGAGTAAATAAACTTAAAATACCAATAGAAGATAAATAATTTCAATGAGTGGGCCCAATTTTTAATTTTGGAAAACCTTAAAAGTATAAATTCTAACTCTAATAAAATCAAAGAGAAAAATAACCTGAAGTTGGATGGGTAAGAAAGTGAGAAGATCAGGGAGGAGTTTGGAGAGGGGAAGAATATGTTAAAAATGTATTGCAAGAAAAAATTTTAAAACAAAGAAAATCAATTGTATGACATTAGGAAAATACCTCACTGTTTAACCCACTGTAATGTCAGGGTCAAACTGAGAAGCTGAAGAAGTTTCCAACCTGAGTTAATTAAATAACATTCCACTTTTAAATGTAATTATAAGATACTTATCATTTAAACCATTAAATTGACTATTCATCTTAACTTTCATTCACATTTCTAAATACTACATCATTTTATATATTGTTATCATCATTATTATTGTCATAATTATTATTTGAGGTTTTTGGTTTTTTAACACAGAGATGGCTTCCTTTTCAGCCTCCCAAATGGTATTACAGACATTAAACACCATGCTTATCACTTCAGGGGGATATTTTACAGAT
Organism: Peromyscus leucopus; assembly: GCF_004664715.2. NCBI lineage: Eukaryota > Metazoa > Chordata > Mammalia > Rodentia > Cricetidae > Peromyscus > Peromyscus leucopus. The sequence continues at coordinate 33,763,277 of NC_051065.1, read as the reverse complement.
TTTGATGGAAAGTAACTCACAACTCCAGGGAGACTACCTAGAAAACAGGACCCCAAGAAAGACACAGGGATCACCCAATGACAGAGAAATGGATGAAAACCACCCATTGTTTCTGTCAGATATTGATTTCCTAATAAGTTACAGTCATCTTTACTTATCTTAGTAATCTTCTTCTCACTAAACACACATCAACTTGTCTTTGAATTGAATACTCTGTATAGCCTTTCAGATATTAACTCTCATAGGTTTCATTCAATATTTAAGGTCATACTGAGTTGAGTTGAGGCAGAATGCCCTGCTTTCCAGATATCCCTCTGGCATTGTTTTTTCTATTCTACATGAACAACCTGAATGTGAGTGGGGGTAATGAAGGCCAAGGGTCGAGGGAAAGAGAGCTTAGGAGAGCGGGAGATCCCAGCTGGATCAAGAACAAAGAGGGAGAACAAGGAATAAGAGACCATGATAAATGAAGTCCACATGAGAATAAGAAGAAGCAAAGTGCTAGAGAGGTCCACAGAAATCCACAAAGATATCTCCACAATAGACTACTGGCAATGGTCGAGAGAAAGCCCAAACTGACCTACTCTGGTGATAGGATGACCAAACACCCTAATTGTCATGCTAGAAACCTCATCCAATGACTGAGGGAACCAGATACAGAGATCCACGGCCAGGACCCCGGTGGAGCTCCAGGAGTCCAATTGGCAAGAAAGAGGAGGGTTTGTATGAGCGAGAATTGTCAAGACCAAGGTTAGAAAAAAGCACAGCGACAAATAGCCAAACAAATGGAAACACATGAACTATGAACCAATGGCTGAGGAGCCCCCAACTGGATCAGGCCCTCTGGATAAGTGAGACAGTTGATTAACTTGATCTGTTTGGGAGGCATCCAGACAGTGGGACCGGGTCCTGTCCTCAGTGCATGAACTGGCTCTTTGGAACCTGGGACTTATACAGGGACACTTTGCTCAGCTTGGGAGGCGGGGACTGAACCTTCCTGAACTGAATCTACCAAGTTGAACTTAATCCTCAGGGGAGTCTTTGCCCTGGAGGAGATGGGAATGGGGGGTGGGCTTGGGGGAAGGTAGGGGGAGCGGGAGCGGGGAGAACAAGGGAATACGTGGCTGATATGTAAAATTAAATTCAATTATAAAATTAAATTAGAAAAAAGTCAATATTCACTAAAAGAAAACAACACACACACACACACACACACACACACACACACACACACACTAGTACAGTAACATAAAACCAAAGTTATGAGGGTTCAGTCACTAAAACACCTTCTCTCAAACTGGAGCACTTGAACTCAGATCTGCAGCAGCCACACAAAGATGGGTCTGCCAGCAGGTACTGTAACCCAGCACAGTTTGTTGGATCAGTGGGATAGGCAGATCCCTGGAGATGACTGGTTTGATAGCCCAGCCAAGTCAATGAGTTGCAAGTTTAGAGACCCTGTCCCAAAAACTGAAAGTGGAGAATAATTGAGAAAGAACCATGATGTCAGACTCTGGTCTCCACAACACATGCACAGATACAAATGTATTTGTACACACACATACATATATGCACACACTCACACATACATATGCCACAAACACACAAAATAGGGGGTTGGGATTGCACAAAAATATTCTAATTTAGAAGTAGAAAACAAAATCTTTTTAATAACCAAAATTATAAAATGCTCAGAAACTATATGAAAAATTAATATGTCAAATAAATGTTATGTTTCATTAAGCTTCATAAAGATGAAAATATGTAAGTAATGATCATAATTTTACCTATTAATGAGCATCTATAACTGTATAGAATCTGAAATATCTTAGTTTTTATTTTTCCTTGTTTTAATTTATTAGAAATGTATCTTAATCTTAATTACAAATTATAATACAAATTCAGGGTTAGTACTTCTGCATTTATTTCACTTCACATTCAGCTGCTAGAAGTGACCTTATCAAGAACTACACAGTTCTACAGTACATACAATAAATGCTTTGGATGAATGAAGATATATTAGTACAACTATTTAGAGTAACTAAGTAATTTTCATCAATAAGACTTATTATGAGACTATTTGAAGCTGTGCAATAAATATTATCTGATGAGTGATATTATCCATGATAAATGATTTGTCCACAGACCACTTGACTGTGATATAAATGAAATAACTTATTTCTGAACTACAGTAAACTAGGCTCCTCTGCTGCCCTACTGTATAAACACCAAAGCCTGCAGCAAGAGAGAAACAAATACTTCATGATAATTGATTTGGAAAGGACTGTCAAATACTGGGGAAGGCATTCCTCTGTACTTAATCCTTCAACATGGGACTTGGATTGAGGAAGGTCTGAGGCATCTCTAGTGGCCACACTAAGAGTAAAAGAACAGCATCACAGTCAAATATCTGCTGGAGCTGATCAACTTGAGATAAAAGAACATACTTTTAAAATACATCATCACCACACACACAAATATTTTTGCAAGTTCATGCTGAACATACCAGGAACTCTTTTGAGAATTCCTCAAATTAAAATATTTTGCCAGGAGTGTCAGTGGTGGCCAGGCTTTGGACACAGATTCGAAGATATTTAAGTGCTCCTCCGTGGCCTGGCAGTGGAGGAATGCTTGTCCTTGATGACTGACACCAAGTTTTCTGTTTGGAAATACTTTAAGGAACACAATATTCACTATTGAAATTTCCACTGTCTTACAAAACCATCAAATATAGTAGAAGCTTCTTGGAACATTTGTTTCACTTTGCTGGTTTGAATTCAGTGTGATCTGGTTGCCAGAACATTTGAAGGCAGTTTGCAAGTTTAAATAGATATTTTTAGATAAAGGGGATTGATTTATCTAATTCTTAGGGTAAACATCTTTTCCCAGACAGGCATAAGTAGAAACATATTACTAATAACAAATTAATCCAGGCATGGTGGCATACACCTGTAATCCAGCATTTGGTGGGCTAAAGAGGGTGGTTCATGAGATCAAGACCAGTTTGGACTATATAAAAACACCCTATCTTCGATAAATAAGTAAGTAAGCAAATAAATTTAATTAATGTTCTCTATGAAGATCTTGTCAGTTCTTTGCAGAGAAACTGCATGTTTTAAATGGATGTCTATGAATGGGAGCTAGAGTGTAAGAGTCTCAATGAGCCCCACTCAGGGCTTTCTAAGCTTTGTACAGACAGGTAAACCCTTACCTTCACAATCTTTCACCAAGTTATAATCCTTGCCAAAAATAATTCAGATTTCCCAAGAAAGGTAAGGAGCCTCTGCTCTCCCGTGTGTGTGTGTGTGTGTGTGTGTGTGTGTGTGTGTGTGTGTGTGTGTGCATATGCAGAAACCAGAAGAGGTTCCCTACTCTCACATGAATGCTAGGGATACAGACTCAGGTTCTCATGCTTGTAATCACCCTTACCCACTGAACCTGATGCACCTCCCTAGGCCCATAGTCCTATTTTTTTTTCAATGGTTAATAAAAAATTGCTTAGCACACCAGTGAACAGACACCTAATTTTCCCCTGGAGTTCATTCCCCCTCAAAGCTTCATAAACATAGCTACTGAGGGGCAATGAAACACAGACTTCACCTCATGCTGGTCCCCAAAGACTTGAGTACAGTATACAAAGCCACTCTCCTGTCAATGGGACTTGTGCTCCTTGGAACACAGAGGGCAGGATCAGGCCCACTGTAAATGTAAAGAGCTTCTTGCTTTAAAGTTGACATGGGAAAGTAGTAAAGACCTCCAAAGCACAAACCTCAAATTGCTTGCACGTTTGCTCTCCAAGTGAAGTCAGTATTCATACTGAAACATTTCTCTGGACTTTCTCCAAGACTTTTCTGGTACAAAATACACAGGAGACAAAGCATTCGTGAAAGGTCTTCAAGTCTACAGCATTATTTCTTAGAAGATGACTTGGAAAAGCCATCCAAGTGAAAGACTTTTCCCTTGAGAAGGGTATTGATAGCATGATTTTTTTCCTGACTGAGAATATATATAATACAATTTTATTTCTCTGAGTCTCTACTCTGGCCTTGGACTTCCCAATAAAACTCAGTGAAACAGTCAGATTTTTTTAAAGAAGGGAGACAATTTGTCATAAACATTTTCCCAACATCTGAGTGCACTGAAGTTTTAAAGATAATGATACCACCTTTTAAAGAGGCTAATATTGAGTTTTACTACAAGGAAGACTTTTTGTAGTTGTTACTAACGGCTATTTTGTAATAACAAAATGCAGAGGACATGGGAGTTTAAGCGATGGTAACTTATTTTCATAGTTCGAGAGACTGGGAAGTCTAAGAACAAGGTTCTGGCCCACAGGCCCCTAATGAGGGCTTGTTTGGCTGGTAGATGGCTGGCTTCTTGCCTTGTCCTCGAATGATGGAGGAACAGAGGGAGAGAACTCTCTTCCTTTTGTTATAAGACCACCATTGCTACTAGCTTTTGGCCCTTTCTTAGAATTCTACTTAATGTTAAATCCCTTCTAAAATACTTATGCCAAAATATAATCCTGTGGGGATTTAAGGCTACAGTATTTAAATTTAGGGAATGTACAATTCAATCCATTTTCATGCCACAAACAGATGCTCGAGCTATGTAAGATCTGGGCAGCACATACTTCTGAATTGTCTCTGGTCAAATACAAATCATCTACAAATTAGAAAAAAAATTAAAAGGAAAAGAAAAAAGAGGATAACAGAAGTGAGATAAGACAAGAACAAAAGAAAAGCTGTGTGTGAGCTGAGGCATTAGGAGAGAACTGTGGAACAACACATTAGGCCTTGTTTATGTGGAAACAAGATTCAGAGAAAAAAAATACCAAGAAACATAAAAGACAATGAAAAATCCCGTCTCTTCGTTCATCAGCAACTCTCTAATAAACTCCTGCAATAGCCAAATACTCTGCTTAATTGGAGTCTACAGATTTGGGTAGAGAGACTAAAAATAAAAATTAAAAAGATACCTTAAGATTCAGACTAATTAAGATATGAAAGGAGATGTTTATATTTTGTGAATATAACAAAGGATAGGAGAAGGTCTTTAACTGGGCATGGTGGCGCATACGTTTAATCCTAGTACTCAGGAGGTAGAGGCAGGCAGATCTCAGTGAATTGGCCGGTTGGGTCTACACAGAGATGATCAAGCCAACCAGGGTCACATAGTAAAACCATGATCATAAACAAGTCATTGGTTTTGTAGAGTGAAAAAGAAAATGGAAAGGGAAACAGTAATTAGAGAATAAGTCCACTCAGAAAATCGTTCATCCAAGTACTGACGGTGAGAAATAATAGTTTTGGGATAAAGGGAACAGTAATGAAACAAAGTGGCCAATTAAGCAATTCACAGAACACTATCCAAACAGTTCTAGGTGGAGTAGCAAACAGGAACTACAGGTGAGAGTTACAGTACTGGGATTATTGTAGGATTTTAGATTCTGCACTAGATAAAAGATTGTTGCAAATGAGAACTTCAATCACAGAACAGACCCTTCTGCAAGATTAATGAAGAAATTCGGAAAGATCAGACAAAAGTCACCAGGTAGATAAGTTACTGGTGATAAGAAATTGAGATGAGTTGGAGCAGGCAACAGGTGTATTCTAATCCACGGCACTCTAAGGGACCAAAGCAATGGGCAGTGATCTAACTCAACAGAAATGTGCCTTCAGGGTACTTGACATTCCTGAGAACCCCAGGTGCCTGCAGAATCAAGACTATCTTCACAATAGTGCTATAAGGTCATTTGTGACCAAAACACTGAAGCATGCCTGGCTGCCTTCTATTTAGATGATACTAAGAAATTTGAGAAAGAAAGAAAGAAGGAAGAAGGAAGGAAGGAAGGAAGGAAGGAAGAAGGAAGGGAAGGAAGAAGGGAGGGAGAGAGGGGAGGGAAGGAAAGAAAGGAAGAAAGAAAGAAAAGACTAAAATGTCACAAATTTATTTTTTTATTTCTGAAAATTAAAGATTTTCTTATTAAAACTACATGTATTACTAGCCAATGCTTTCACCATTACTAATGAATTGACATGCTTTTAATTTATAATATAGCAAGCATTGGCTCACATAACCCACAGAGATATGTTGAGGATCCCAATGGTAGGGCAGAAAGCACTTTGAGTCCAAGAAGTTTGTAAATTGACTTAAACATCAGTGAAGCTTTCTAAGGGACATTAGTCACAAGGGAGGTTCATGAGCACCAGAAGACTAATGTAGCTGATACAATTAATCTCGACCAACATTATGTCTGACTAATATGCAAAACAAACATGCAAAATATGAACTTGTCCCAGAGAAAAGCTTAAATAAGAAAGCCAGTATTCCATTCAGGCACCACACAGGATTTACAATGTTGTTATTTGTTTGTAGCACCTTAAATTGTCATATGCTTTGGACTGTCAAATGTTATACAGCTGAAATGTTTGTGGGTTTCTGATATTTGTGGAGCTATCCCTTTGTGGGGAAGGACAAGAGGCTTTCTGCAGAGCACTCCGGCACACATTTGCAGACAGTGAGCAACATCCACCCTCCACTTCCAGGGACACGCCAACCATAGGACTAAAGCTTAGAAAGAGTGACAGGCACAAACTTGGTGCTCATTCATCAGAAAAATAAATAATAGCATTCAAATTGTGGCTCTGAAACTCATGAATTTCGCTATCAAGACAGTGTTACCAAGCTATACTTTGGCAGTTCATGCTAAAGCTCTGAAATAGCAATGTAATCACTTCGTCCAGCTCAGTCACATTTATCCTTTGCAACTAGTGAAGTGTGTGACACATAGCAGTTGCTCAGCAAATCCATGCCCCACAGAAGGTGGCAAAGAGCCTTGTTCATGTCCCTGTCTGCTGGTTGACACTGCCTCAGAGCCAAGGCTTTTCTGTCACCACTCACTAGTGACACTCCCCAACACCATACAGAAGAGTGGATTTACAAGGACCGCATCTGACACAGGCACTTCCCATCGTTGGATTAATACCTCTCACATAATCACGTATACAACACCCTGGGAAACTCGCTCTTTCTTCACCCCACTTCAACTCTTCCCAATGTGACACACAGAGTTTACACTCACCCTCTTGAACGCTGTTCACATACTTCCCCACCTTGCCTTCTCACTGCCTGCCCCTCTGATTTATACTCGACTTCTTTATAGCCTGTATTTCATGTACTTTTGTGAGAGTGTCTTTTATTTTTCATTTCATCATACTGCTCTGAAATAAGTTCATATATTGAAGTGAGTTATTAAATTTCTATGATTGTAGGACATACACACAAGCATAAGCACATATGTGTACATATATATGTCTATATGACAGTTAGAGATAAACAATTATTAATAATCTATGTTAACAAATGTCATAAAAGTGTTTAATGCATTTTCAAATATCTCTTTTTCAGTGTTTGTAGTGTTTTTAAAACTCAAGGCAATGTATTAAAGTCAAATTAGGGTTGTACTAGATATGTGCCTTAGTTCCAAAAAGCAGGAAAGAATAATATTGAAAGTATCATTATTTCTTTTCCCAATCTCTTTTTAAAACATCCTCATGATTTGGTTTAGAACCAGACAAGAATAGCATTTAGGTTTCCCAGTATACATGTGCCAATCAAAAGGTGACTGTGTATGTGAGTGTACATATGAATGTGTGTTCATGTGGTGTGAGTGTGCATTCACGGATTGCTTTGCAGTTCATTCAATGTGTGTGTCTATTAGCCCTTATTCTAGGAGGGGGTTTTAATAATGCCTAGAACACAGACAATAAGAGAGAAACAATTGGAGTATTGTATCTAACTAAAGATCTAAAAAGATGGGAAGATGAGTATGATTAAATAAGTCAGTGGGTGGAACTAATCCAGTCTCAACAGAGCAACACTGTCACAGGAGGCATCTGAGATTTTAAAGGACAAAACAAATGATTCAATGTCCCTGGAACACTGTGTCTCAGCGGACATGCTTCCTGAGTCTGTGATCACTTCACATATGCTGTGTCCCATCTCTAGGTCTTGCCTAAATGCTTTCTCTTATTAGTGTGTCTACAAAATAGACTGACAGTTCAACACCCTGAATAATGTTGTAGAGAGTATTCAGAAGACATTCCTCATCAGCCTGCTTCAGGGAAACACCAAATATCTACCGTGGTCTCATAATTTCATGTAATGCTGGGTGTGGACATATCACACTATTTGATCATTTCCTTATATATCTCCGTACCAATACATAATTTTAAACTATCAAGCAATTTACAACATTAGTATATCTTCATAAATACATGCAATTCTATTGATTGTAAAGCATTTTATATTCTAGCTGCAAAAATAAGAACTTTAATCATGTAAAAACATGTCTCTATCTAATTATTATTACATAGTATAACTTCAAAGAGGAGGAAAAAACCTGGATTAGGTATAAAAGAGAGGGCCATGTGCATAAATTTAAAGGGATATCACAAGTAAGAGGATACAAGATTTAACTTCTCTCCTGAGCATTTAGCTAAGGGCCAGCATCTAGAAACAGAACTTAGGAACAAAGTAAATTGAAACAAAATGTAGGCCATGTTCTTGGGTAGCCAGAGGGAAGACATCACTCTCTAGAGATTGCAACCCCACCCCCACGCCCCCGTGAGAAGCTTCAATGAGGCATAGTCTTCCCAATTGAGGGTCTACCTTTATCTAAAAGAGATTTGCTATCAGATGATGCTCAAGCTACAATTCAGAGAGAAAAGGCAGTGAAAGGATCCAGAAGGTACTAAACTCCAAAGTGGTTACTGACATAAAAACTTTGTAATGATGTACATATTCCCTGTTAGTTTTCTTACTCTTTGAACTTAAAAAAAAAGTCTTGGCAGCATTAAACTGCAAGTATTTACTATCATATGAATCAACGTGTTTATATGTATACATTTATGGATGAATCACATTCAAAACAATTATTATATGGAAATTGAAAAGATTGTGTGATATGATACAACACAGCCTTAAAATACTAAAACTCATGCATACCAAGATATCAAGTATTATAGTTGTTAACCTATCTTCCTAATAATTGTTGCTTAGATTCAGTCTGTTAGAAGGAAAGGAAGCAATAAATTTGATCCTAACTTACCGCACATTTTAATTGCACAATACTCCCAAGGGGTGTCAGGGTCAAGAGTATAGCACCATGGCCTCGGCTTGCCATCAGGATTGCGGCAATAATTATCATCAAAGCCCTTGTCGGGATATCTGCAAACCACACCAAGGAAAGTGTCACGTAAATCTGCCTGGAAACACCACACAGCCCTCAGTTCCCAGAATAGCTTTCCACTCAGCTTGGATGCTAGAACGTGGAAAAGAATGGGGTTCCCACCTTTTCCTTTATAGGGCCTGCCAGTCACCAATCCCAATTCCACTTACATTTCATTAGGGATGCAGTATCTCCCTCTTTGTTACTAAGGTAGGTCCATTTTTGGACCTGTCTACCAGTTAGGATCTCCAACTACATCGCTTTTTCACAGAGTCCAATTAAAGACAAATTCCACCAACATGACCTTGTGTAGAATGCTCATTAAGGGAGCAGGTTCTTTTCTAGGGCAGGCTTAAACTTCAAACTGAAGTCCGGTTTCAAGAGCTCTGCTACTAATGACAGCTCAATTTTGGAAATGGAGCCTTGCTAGGTCATGCCCTCACCTCCACCAGCGCAAGAGACAAACTCCATCACACCACTTTCCCACATCCCACCTCCCTTTAAATTAGCAGCACCCTGAACTGGTGATTTGAATTTAATTGCTACCATATCCTTTCTGGTCTTACTTAAAAGAAATGACAAGCATTTACAAAACAGAGTTTTCATTTTATTTACAAGAACAAAAAGAAGAAATAAACAAAAACAAAGAAATTTTTTTAAAAAAAGCAATTTACACCAATTTCTAAAGGAAGGTGGAAATAGAATAGTCTAATTATTTGAATTTTAATTCTTTATTATAAAATTAATTCCATTTTGTTCTTTTTCTCAACTCAAATTTTTCACATGAAATTTTGGCAATTTTAAAATACATGAGGATAAAACAGCCAGAGAATTGTTTTATGCTGTCTTTCTTTTCACTATAGACAGGAACTATATTAAGGTGTGAGACATGTGGCCTAAGCATCTGAAGATACTGTAAGGAATTTGCTTGTACTTAGCATTACACTATCTGCCAAAAGGCTGGGTCTATCAAAGTAGCCATTACCTTATTAGCCACATTGTACTGTTTGTTTTGTTTTGTTTTGGTCTGTTTGTTTATTGCTATGGGAAACAAGAGAAGGTTCCATTCTGACCTCGCTGGCAGTTTTGCTCAACAATCTTCCTTACTTTAGCAGCTCAATTGAAAGTGTAGCTACTGGTCTCAAATGTCTTATCATAAATCCTATCACCTCAAGATTATGATCTGCAAACCTAAACAGCTGTGGCAGAAGCCAGAATATTAAGGCTAATTCCACATTATCTGCCTGTGTGCTGTAAGGAAGGCACAGAGGGAGATTTCCCATGGTGGTTTGTTGCGGAATGAACAAAAGCTTGTAAAGAGAACTCCATGGGAGCGAGATCCGGTGAGATTTTACCTTTCAGGCAAGAATTTGTGCCGGTGTGGTGTCTGACGATCCCAGCGCTGACAGGTCTTGCCTGACTCGGTGTGATCCATGGGACCCCGGTAGCTCTCACCATTGCAGGTCATGCATTCAACTAATAAAATTAAAGTATGCTATGTTAATTGTTTCTGGCAGTAAAACCGATACCATTGTAATGTTTAGAACAGCAAAATAATCAGTTATTATTAAACAGCCATACACACCATCCTAATTTTAAATTGGGATCTTAAACACATAAATAGCATTATAAAATGATACCTATGGAATATATCATGTAATTTTAAGTTAATGCCATTCAGATTTAGCATAAGGACAGAATATTGCCTAGTTTTCAATAATTATTCAAAAATACATCAAAATTGGAAATATAAGATGGGCCCTTGCAGACTGTTCCCCAATGAACTATTGTGCAGGATCTTACTTTTATCACTGACACACTAGCAATTCTCTTTACACTTGCCATCTAAACACACACATTATGATCTTGTGACTTCCACTGAGTATATATTATATTCATACAGTCCATTATGAACTGACATACTTAAGAGACCAATGGAACATTTTGTCTGATACCACTTAAAAAACAAGCTTTTACATATATATATATATATATATATATATATATATTATTTATATATATATATATATATACACATAGTTACAAGTCCATTCTGTTAGTAACTGTTCATGCTGAGTAGGTGGGCAAGCTACCATTCTTACCTACCTTAGGACAGAAGATGACCTGCTACTGAACTCCGTGCACCCACTCTTTAAAAAATGTTAAGCTGATCTAATTATGCAGGATCATACTGATGATTCTGTGGGTTAATTAATTGTTCACCTCTGGCTGGTCTCAAGTCACACAGAAAACTGAGTCACATCAACTAGCTGCAAATGAGATCTCTCCAACAGAAGGTTGATTTGTAGCATAGCAAGCATCCTGTGGAATAAATCACTGCTTGGCTCTCCTACGAATCCGGCCAACTTCCCCAAACACATCATTTGTATCTGCTGAGCACTGATCATCTAACTTTAGCTGAAGTGAGGAAAGACATTAATGTTAAAATTAATTTATCTGCTGGACTCTTGCCTAATAAATATTGGGAGTGTTTTGGTATGTGGCATCAGAGTGGTCTCTTCTTTTGAAATGCTTACTTTAATAACATAACAGGACATTAACTGTTAGCTGTCTGGAATATAGGATCCATGTATTTGAGTGGCCCACCTACTTTCTTTTCATATAGGATAATCATGAATTAAGACAAAAGACCAGTTCAGTTCCTTTCATCAGATATGGATATTGCCCACGATACAGTCAAGAGGCTGTACATGAGGGTGGTGATAACTCATGACTAAGGTTGTTCAGTTTGATCATTGCTGTTTCCACACTGAAATGCCCCGCATGGGTTATGCCTCATCACAGTACAACTTTCCATTTGAATGGAACAAATTCATTTAGTTCTCCCCATTTTGTGAAGGATGTTAAGCTTTGAGATTTTCAATGAAAATGGTGCTACATTTGTTATTATTTCTGGCTCCTTTGTATCCAGTGAAAAGTAGATTACCTATTTCCATTGTAATGTACTACTCATAACTGTTTTTGCAGTTTGTAATATATCTGCCAATAAAATTGAATGTAATTATTTTGGGGGAAGCATTACCTTGAGAATTGTTATAAAATATTTTCAGATTTAGATTTTAACAGCATTAGGAAAAAGTTGCTACAAAGATGAAATTAATGACTGCATAACATGACTACTTTCCAGAACAACTGTGGCAGATTGGCATGCCTCCACATTTAATGAGCATAAAGATCACCTTCAGCTCTCCTTAACTGTCCAATCCTTGTTGAGCAGGTTTGGATTGGGTATCCAGTAATGCGGTCTCAGAAGACCCTGGTGCTGCTGGCAACAGGGCCTCACTGTGTGATATAGTCTAAACTTCACGTGTTTGGGGGAGTCGTTTTTAGGAGATGAGATTTTCCTAGACTTCAAAGTCTAGGTAAAATAAATAAAATATACAGGAACAAATATGCAATAAATGGTGGTAATACATGACAAAAAATAAATTAGGTATAAGTTTGAAAAAAAATTGTTAAGTTTTAGGAGGCAAAGCCATTGTTGGTGTAAAAAATGAACAGGCCTCTGAGAGACCCAAACAGTCTCCCTTTTAAAAACTACAAAACAAAATTTGATCATAATATTTTATTAATTTTAAATATAGAAGCTAGTTGATAATTACTAATTCGTTTATAATGAGGTAATCTTTGCAACTTACCACTCAATAAATTAAGCCTAAGACAAAGAGAGCCAACTCAATGAAATGGTTTAAACTCAGTGGAATTGAGAATTCTTCACATTTCTATTCACATCATCTGTATGTTAGGTTTTTTTTATGTTTTGTAATATCCTTAGTAGTAGTTCTATTGCTCATGGGTGTATTGACAGTGTTGCTTATTTTGAATTCTCTTCATTAAAATACATATAAAACTTGGCTCATTTTAGCTTGAATTTAAAATCTCACTGTTCAACTCATGTGGCCTGGAACATGTTTAGCCTATAGAGCAGGTGTCCATTCACTTCTAAAGACTCTAATGTCAGACCTCCAGAAAGAGCCTATCTGCAGCCTTTAGTGATACGGTGACCAACAGCACCACATGTCTTCACACTAGTGAACGATGGTCTCTTCTAATAGATGCTTCGTGACCTCACACTATTAAAGAGTATTAATGAATTACATTCTCCAAAGGATAGCTAAAAACAAGAGTGTTTTACAGTACTTCTTTTCTAGCACTTTTATTTTATGTCACCTCTGAGAATGAATGTCAAAGTATTTTACAAATAGGGGTTGAAAACCACACCCCAATAAGAACTAGGAAGGTAATGCAGGTTGTGTAAAGTTTGAACAAATCACCTGCCCTCAAAAAGACTTTCTCACACCCAACAAAAACAATAAACATATTTGCCAATGATTCTCAATCTCAGAAAATTATGATTGTGGAGATTCCTCTAAAAGTGGACGTTTATTTTCTTCCATGTGTAATTTAGAGACAAATATGAATTACAGACTTATTCATACAAAACAGACTTATTCATAATGTTATCACAGATAAGTTTATTATTTTTAAAAGAAAAGAAAACAATGAAGATGTTGGAGGGAACAGAATATGACATGGACTGAAAAGTAGGAATTTACAGAGACAAACTGTCTAGCACATGAAGTCAAGGGGTGCAACTTAATTAATGACAAACACATTAACCTTCTCCATGACAATTAGCTAACAATGCCTTTACTTGTTCGGTAATAAATAGCAACATAATATAAAATGGAGGATATAGAAAAATACTGGGTTAATAAACAGGTACGATATCCTACTATAAAAATGGACAGCATTCCAGAAGTATCTTCCCTTCCCCAAGTACTTCAAAATTCTAATAAATCTGAAAATGATTTAATCTGTGTTTCATCTGGATTTGTGAAATCATAGGAGCTTTGACAAAACTGAAAAACCCAATTTATTCTGTAGCCAAATAACTGAGAAAAATGAAACTACATACAATGCTGAAAAAGTCACTCCATCACCTTGCTGGTCATTTAGCTTTCCAATGCAAAAGAGAATGTAGAGCTCTTTCACACCAAGAACACAGGCCAAGAACATGGCTTAGGTGCTCACCTTCAAGGCAGCCTGGGATCAAAGCTTTGATCTTTTCAGATACTATTTTGAACAGCACTGAGCTACAGTCATGCCTCACACTTGGTTGTAGTCACATAACACCAAAATCCTATTGAAATGTTCAGTTTAGGGAAACCCTGGCATATCTTCTCTTGAATCTAATCAACCTGGACTGTACTGCTTCAGAGCAGTTTAAACCACATCTCTTCAGAAGCAGGTGCTCGATGAACAGCACCAGAACTACAAATAAAAGACTAATTTTATCTAGGTCAGTAGTTCTCAACCTTCCTAATGCTGCAACCCTGTAATACAGTTCCTCATATTGTGGTGACCACCAACCATAACAGTGTTTTGTTGCTACTTCATAACTGTGATTTTGTCACTGTTACAAATCATAATGTAAATATATGATATGCAGGATATCTGATATGTGACCCCTAAAGGTTGACCTAGACTCTAGGTCCTCTCAGGTGGTCTATGGGAGCAGAATTAGAGGTAGGTAAGCTTAAATGAACAAGTAAATGCTCACTGTTCCTTTCCCCAGAAGGCTATTCCAGGCTGATGTTGAAATTCATGTTGGTAACTGGCTCTGTTACCTTACATGAATCTGCTGACCACAAGTTTGTGATGCATTGTTTGAGAACGCTCCCGTAACTATCTATGCTTGCACTTGAATGAACAACATACTCTTTGTAAATGATTCATTGTTGTTAACCTTTATCATGAGTTACAGTTCTATACATGGGGGGCGGGTAGTGCCCCATGTAGCATTCAGGTTCATTTACCTTCTGAACACTGAGGAATGTCACAGACTTCGTAGCGTACCTCTGGATTGCTTGTGAAACACCAGGGTCCCCCTTCTTCCCCTCGAGGATTTCGACAGTAGTTTTCCTGTAGGTCTTTACCGCGATAGCTCGAAGGCAAAAAGCTAGTTTTAAAATGATAATCATCACAGTATAAGAGCATGCAACCTTAGTGTTGGCCTATTAATCATACGAGTTACTGGGTATACTTTCCCCAAAAGTAGAGAAACGTGTCTATCTCATGTAACTTAGTGTACTTGTACTTCAATTTTGCCATTGCCAATATTGTTAACTTTTTGAATTTTATTAAATTTACCTAACTGAACTTCTGTATCCCGTATCAAATTAGTAATTACTAGTTTCTGAATTTCCTCAAGTCCAAATGTTCTGAAATACAATTGTATTTTATAAAATACAATTTCCACACTCCAAATCACAGGTAATGAACTCTCAGACTTAGGAAAACCCGAGCCATCGTCTCTGCATGTGGCTTCCAGATCTCACGATCTCACCCGTACACTGCTGACCCAGGGTCATTCTCTGCTTAGACACTGCTTTCTCGTGAGAACTATCAGACGCACGCATGCACACACATACTTGTTTCTTCACAATTGAGAAAAAGATTGATAACATAGCATGAGCCAAGAATCCAGGACCAAAAAAGCCTGGATACTGCTTTCAACTCTTTCTGACACCAACTTTGAGATCCATCCCAGCAGATAATTCGACCCCTCCAAACCGTTAGCCCACTAATTCACTAAGGAAACCCAGAGCTTGTAACAACTTAGACTTCATCTGGCTATTCTGAGCAGTTCAAGGAGTTAATAAGACACTTGACAAATGGCACCTGTAATTAAACACACCCTACTCATTGCCAGTGTCATAACAAGGAATCAAATGGCTTATTCTCTTTAAACGTTTGGATAATGATGACTGAGATTGAGGTTTGGTGTTCTCGGTTTTAGTCCATAAGTGTGTGTCATTGGGTGTATTGAATCAATTTAATAGCTTCACTTAAAATAGCTAAAGATCTAATGGTTGTCTGTGACCCAGAAGTATCCTCCAGCAAGAGAAAAGGTGAAAGCCTTTTACTTTTGTAGGGCTTACAGTAATGGTTCCTACATTTGTCTGCTACAAAACATCGTAAGAGAAGAACATTTCTCTACGGGCAATACCAGTGAAAAAATGTTCAACCCAATCACATGTTTAGTAGTTAACTGCACTTTTGTTCAAAGTTGTTTCTACTTTTATTGTCCTCATTGTTCTGCGTGAATACAAACTTTAAAGATCTAAGTCTCTTAGTAAACATTATTTAAATGTGTTTTCTATCCAGTGATATAATTGAAAAATGGATATGCTAATTATCCAGAGCTGTTCACATACATGAACCAAAATATCACACGGTACATTTAAAGTATTATGCACTAATCAAAAAGAAAAATGAAAAAAAATCTTTTTAAAAATAAAAAAGATGTTATACCACAGAATGAAGACTGGCATGCGTCATGTTCCAAGCAACATTTTACAATAGAAGTCTTTTCTCTGAGCATGAAGGAACAGGCCTTTATAAGAAGTAAGTCAGTGACCAAAAATGAAAGAGTCTATTTGAAGATATTACTAACATGTAAGAGTTGAGCAATTGCAAGGTGCACACCAACAAAGCGTTTCCATTCTACTTCACCAGCCTTTCAAGTACAGGAAATAGAAATAAGACACTAGGTCATGTGAGTGATGGAAGTTATAATGTAATTAAAGATAATTATAATTTTTAAAGCCTTAACAAGAATTGATTTTCAAAAAATAAGCTGTTTGTCTTTTCTTAGCTGTACTTCAATCATTCTAGAATTCTGTCTGTATCCTGGGTTTGTAATATTGCCTGAAATACATTTTTCTTTCATTTTTTGGCACTTCTCTCCTAATGTTCATAGTAAATTTATAACAAAATACTTCTCTATCAGAAATAAAACTGACTTTTGTTTTATATATTTGATGAAGTAACTCATCAACTACATTTACTTAAGAAAAGTCTATTGTAACTTTATACTGGGGAAAAAGCAGTAGTAATATTAGTTACTAGTAGTCATCGCATGGTATGTACATATCACCTGGCTGGTGTAGGAATGAAGTTCCCCAGACAAATATTTATTTTGTTGCAAGTTCGTCGAAGGAATAATATTGTACTGAAGCCACTAGTGATTTCAGAAATGAAGCAGCATGCCCTGGGCCTGCACACATCGGCACCAGGTCCTCTGCATCCATACATTATGGCTTCTGGTTTAGTGCTTTTATGAGACTTCCGAGTGTGTAAACAAGTGGGTTTCTGATTCTTGTGCTTCTGTTGGGCTCTTTTCCCTCTCTTTGTTTTTCCTGTACAACTCTGATGTAATAGTTTTTGTTTTAGCTTATTATATTTTATTTTGTTATATTTATTGTTATCTCTTAGAAGCCTGCTTGTTTTTCAAACAGAGACAGAGAATGGAACTGTTTGCAAGGGGAGGTGGGGAGGAACTGAGAGGAAGGTGATCCATAATCAAATCTAATTTCAATAAAAGGGAAAAAATTCAAATCATAAAATAAAGTTGCCCAGTATAACAAAAAAAGTAAGAAACTATTGATTGAATATCAACAGTTTCAGAGGACTACTCTTCCAATTAAAATTGAGAGGAGGAGATGGGGCTTCCAGATGATTTGTAAAGCCCCCCCAAAAAATTAAGAAGTTGTGAAGAAGCAGTGTTGTGTTTGTGAGTTATTTGCTTGTTTTGTTTTGTAAGAAAAATATAAGTAGGAAGAATCAGAGAAAAGCAAAAATTTAAACTAAAGATCGCCAAAAGAAGAAAAAAATTCTTACTATAGTTAAATCAGAAAATGAAGAGAAAAGACGTTCTTGTTTTTATAATTATGAGTCAATTCACATCAAATTCCTCTTTAGGTCACAGAGGTTAAAGAGCTTCTCATTTCTTTATTTGTTGGTTTTGACCTTTCCCCCAAACCAGCTGGCTTTCTTGTGTATCACAAGGTGTTCAGTCTGATTATCTTCAACATCCCATACTTGGCCAGGGTACGACGCCTCACCCACTCTTTCACTTATAGGTGTTCATTAGACAAATGTTCATGAGAATGTGTTACACAAAAGACACCCGTGCCAGCCTGTGGGGTCTGTACTGAGCTGTTATCCACACAGATACTATTTTTATCTCTGTCCTTGCTGTTAGCAAAGTTTAAGAGAGATAAGTGAAGGAATATTTAAAACTGGGTTATGTCCAAATATATTCTAAACCATAAACTAGGTCTTCTGGGTGCTAGCCTCCCTTTTTGTTCTTTTAATATAGACTATGTTCATAGGAAACTTGATCTGTTCCATCATCTGCTTCATTAATGAATGCTAGGCGGCCAGTGAAGGATAGAGATGTAGATATCAGGTCACCTGATTTTCTGTTAAGCTTTTGTACTAATTTCAACATCTATCATCATCTTTCCATTAAACCATTTGTAAAATATTTCAGTTTAGAAAGTCAACCATAAATCACTCTACTAGACAAAAACGTGTTTCTTTTTCCATTTCTCATAAAATTAATCTTTAGTTAACACCTAAGTTTAAAGTGTTAAGCTATCATGAAGCTATTCCAATAAAACTGCTAATTGATGAAAATTAAGTATTGCTTTCATTAAATAAAAAAGGATTTGAATGATACACAAGA
Organism: Peromyscus leucopus; assembly: GCF_004664715.2. NCBI lineage: Eukaryota > Metazoa > Chordata > Mammalia > Rodentia > Cricetidae > Peromyscus > Peromyscus leucopus. The sequence goes on along the minus strand of NC_051065.1, from coordinate 33,744,489 downwards.
TATCCATGTTCCTTGGCAGGCTATCTGATTGGATAGGAAAGCCAGTTCCCAGGGGGATCCATTTCACATTTACTCCTCTAACAGAGAATGGCAATCATAGAGCGTTTGGGTTGAAACACAACCTGTACTGGGGAGTCCAGCATGCTCTCCTGATCTAAGGTAGACTGATTTTGATGGTATTCCTTTGTTCATGAAAAGTTAGGTCTAACTACTCAACCAATGGGTTTTCTTCAGTCTGCGTACCCCTAAGGGAAGACAAAACTAATTGTATTATTTGCCTTCTAATCTAGAAATAAAAACCATGTTTTAGAGGCATTCCTTTATTACTACTGTAATAATTTTGGAAAGTTGTTTCCTATTATTGGAATACTACTACAAAGCTGATTAACTTGGACAGTCACTAGCTAGTGTTCATAGGACAAAGTCCAAAGGTTTCATTACAGCATTGAACACCTTAACTTTTATATTATACGACAGTTGGTTAACTCATATCATTTTGCTAAAACAAAATCAATCATCTTTCACACACATGCTTTTAAAAAGTAGAGAGGAATGAAAGTGTGTTCATCAAGGGAAAGCCATCACATTTTGCTATTACAGACAAGTCAGAGCACATGTACCACAGATAGACTCACAATCTTATGCTGGAGGGTTGCTTCACATACTGGATGCACTACGAAACTGGTAAGGCCACTTACCATCTATGTATGACCCTGAAAACACTAAGGTTGTTTGTGAGAACCCTAAGATTGTTTGGGCTACATTTATACTCCATAACTAAGAACATCAACCTGTCCACTATGTTATTTGTATAAGGAATGTGTGAAATAGTCCAGTTAACTGTCTACCAGATACTTAAGCATGGTTAACTAAACTTTCCACTGAAGTTCCTAACCAGGTAGAGATGTTTTAAACTATTTGTGTTCTTATTGAGATTGTTTGTGAAAAAGGTTTGGAGATCATGGACACATTTAGTTCTCTAGTGCATAAAAATATTTATGCTTTTCCTCCTTGATGATTAAAATCCCACATGCCTATGAGTATTATCTTTATTGATCTTCAAATACTATTCTTCTGCTCTAATGAATAAAGTTCTTTTCAATGTAGACATAAGAAATCTTTCTCGAGACTGTAGGCCACAGGTGACATAAGGATGAGTAAGCCTGTTAATCTGGGGTAAAAGAGCTTGGACTAGTGGCTCCCAGCTTTATGGGCATTTCAGAACCAGTCCAGGAGCCTTGTCCCCAGCCCTACTCTGGAGGATCTAATTTAATTGGTTTGGTAGTGGGACTTTGTAAGGTTTGCAGTGAGTCATTTTAACACACAGCCAAAGCTGAGAGACTGAGGTTCCATACCTTTTGTGAGGTCTAAATCATGAGTTCCCCATGATTTTGAAGTACCCTCTCAAAGGTAAAAAGCAGTTTTCTCTAACTGTTTTCAATAACAGGTACAAATTGAGACACTGGGGTGAAAAAAATGTTAGGCCACATTTAAATACTAAGTTTGTTAATCTTTCGGTACTCATTAATCATGAACCATGTGGGTTCTGGCTTTGTGGGTTCTGGCCTTGTCGGATCCAGCCACATTGACTAAGTGAAGATGAGGTAGTACTATCCAGAGGACTAACGAGCAACTGTTCACATGCACACAGGGGAGGTTGCTTCCTCTTTTCTTCATGCTGTTCTTACCTGTGCTCATGGGGGATCATGGAATTCCAAGGTTGACACTTGATGCCACTCTTGGTGATCGATACAGTCCCCTTGTAGCTGCCTCCTTTACCAATGATACAGTTTCTAATATAGTCTATGGAATAACACAGAGAAAAGATGTTAGAACTAGGTGAAACACATGCTGTACTTTTTTTTTTTTTTTTTTTTTTTGGTTTTTCGAGACAGGGTTTCTCTATGTAGCTTTGTGCCTTTCCTGGAGCTCACTTGGTAGCCCAGGCTGGCCTCGAACTCATAGAGATCCGCCTGGCTCTGCCTCCCGAGTGCTGGGATTAAAGGCATGCGCCACCAACGCCCGGCATGCTGTACTTACTAGAGAGGAAAAATAAGAATCCACTTAAGCACGTGAGTCATTAGCTGATGCAAACTGTTTCCAAAAATACTAAAAGTTCTTGCCTAAAGCTTGTACTAGTATTTTTAAAGCAACACATTTCAGAATAATATAAAACAAACAAGTCAAGTAATCTTACATTTTAATTTTGAGTATACAATGGAAACTAACTATAGAGAGTATTCTTCATCCTTAACTTGGATTAGTTTACATACTCAACTATGTAGAATACTATGTGACTTGATTGAATAAATATACCTAAAAAAAATATTAAAAACAAAACATAGGTAACTTCCAGAATCTATTTTAAATTCTGAAACCAAATGTAAGAAAACAAAACTGATTGTCTTCTCCAGCTCAGTGAGAAGTGTATGTTTGTTTTATTTTTTTCTTCTTGTTACCTCTCCCTGTTGGTGTGTGTAGGTTTCCAGGAAATAAACACATTGGGTTAATTATCATTCTACATGTTTTTTTTTTTTTTACAACATTTCAGCTTCTAACATATTAGTTATCAGACTCTTGGATGGGCAGCTAGCCAAGTGGAGGAAGACTGAACTCATGTTTGATCACAAATTATACTTACTATAAGTGAAATTATTAGGATATGTAAAACTGTCCTATTTTCTACTCTTAGCTTTTACTTAAAGATCCAGTAATTGACATAAAGGTATCTGTATTTGGCATCCATATTCTAATTCAATAGGACACAATATGTTGTTACAAAAAAGTTAATAAAATAAGGATTATTTTTATAAATTCAATCCATAATTGTTAGTTCATGTGATGAAATATTTAACCTGTAAAGTGTATATTTAATATTCTATACTCATCTCATTGCTATATTTTGGCTTTTAAACAGTGTAAATACTTTATATACCATATCATACATAATATAAAATCACATAATAGACAAATTGACAATTTCAATTTCTCATTTAAGTAATTTTAAAGCATGTATACATGAATTCAACTTATTTGCCTGAAATCTCCTTGCTTTGTTATCATCACCAGCCACCATTATGACATGAGCCACACAAATTATGAAGTTGTTATAATTTAAAATACTACCTTACTCTTCAAATTTGCCACAAGATAAGGTACACTGATCTCATAACCTAAATGGCACATTAGACAATGAATGCATAAAATGCTAGCTGAGGAGGGAGAGGGATCTAAATTAAGGCAAGTCTGGGAATCACAGCCTCTCATCTAGCGTTGTGTCCTGACAGTCATCAGAGTCAGGGTACCGCGTTCTTCCACTGCAATCAGTGACTGACTGTGTGTGGCACAGGTCAGAACCCGACCAGGACATCAGCACGTAAGACCTAAGTGGCAAGAAAATGCAAGTGTATATTTTATCCTTCATTTTATTATGTAAGGCTTAGAAAGAAGGCAGTTACCTTTGTTTTCATAGAGGTCAAATTCATGGCCAAACGCCTTTTTCACTCCACTTGACATACTATTGAAAGGGAACCAGTGGCATCGTTTTCTTGTCTTATCAAAAACAAAGGCCCTGAAAAAGATAGCTGAATGAAAAGAAAGAACACCACAATTTAACAGTTTTTGATTTTTAATGGGCACACGATTTACCAAGGAGGATATATAGAATGGGGCATTATTACATATTAAAATACAGTGGTGTGTGTGTGTGTGTGTGTGTGTGTGTGTGTGTGTGTGTGTGTGTGTGTATTTCCTGTTTTGATGGAACAAACAAGAAAGACAAAACAAAGATTTTGTAGGTATAGATTAGAAAATCAGAAACTCTATGGAAAGTTTTGACATTAATCTTAATGACTTGTAGAAAAAATGAAGGTGTCAACAAGTAAATCATTGCATACAACTACCTAGATTATTTCTGAAGGCTTTTAATAGTTTTGTAAATGCCCAGTTAGTTGTAGCTTTTATTTGTAGCTATGTGCAAGTGATTACATTTGCAATATCATAATTAGCATGTAAAGTTTATAAGTATACAAATATATTCCAAAATGACATATCCCCTGGGCCTGGGGATGTAGCCCTGTGTCCAGCTGTGGGAATGCTGAGACTGGAGAAATATATCCAAGTCCTGTATAGACTACAGAATAAGCTCAAGGCAGAAATTAACAGTTTTTGCAAGACTCTGCCTCAAAACAAAACAAAATATGAAATGGCTAGAAATATAGGTGAGTGGAAATAATTTCCTAGCATGGATAAGGACTTAGATTTCACCTTCCGTCCTGTAAATAAAATAGCTAAAATGATTTTTTAAGCTGTGCTAGGCTGAGTACCCAGGCTCCTAGCACAGACAGCTTTGTGCTGCTCTTACTCTCTATGAGGGAAGCTTCTTACTGAAGTGGGCAGTGCTTGATGCACAGACTCAGAACTGTCAAAGTCCTGAGAATAGCGACCATAGGAACCTGGCCCCCTCACAGCTCCAAGAACTTCATAGAGAAGGGGGAAGAAGGGATGTAGAAGCTGGGAGATGGGGAGGAACTCTGAAATGCTGTCCCCTGGACACAACCTGGCTGCTCTACACAGGATTTCACAGCACCTCTTGCTGCCTACACAAGACCAAGCCAGTTGAAAATTCCAGCATGGTTGAAGACAGACTCCTGATGACATGCCCCCAGCTGAAGAGCTATGGCCAATTGATGGCTGCTAGGGGAGAAAGGGTCATTTTGCTTTCAGGGGTGTGGCTACTGGTAGATCACCCATGCTTCAATGGATGGCCCAAAGCCATGCACAGATAAATTATACTAATTAAACTCAGTGGGTATTTTTTTAAGGATATGAATTTTGGAGGAAGATGTATTGGAGGACCTGAGAATAGTTGGAAGCACTGGGGGCTGGATAGGACTGTGACACATTGTAAACATACAAGAAATTTTTGAAGAAAAAAATGTAGTAGGCAAATTACCACCCTTAAGTAGTGCTTTAAGAAAGAAGAATCTAAATGAAATGTTTGGAAACTGTTATATATCATATTCTTTTTTGTGAGTCATAAAATGTGAAATTTACTAAAGAGAATGAGATCTGACTGTAAGAATGCTATGTTCCTAAGTGAATGTTTCCTAAATAAGTTTATCGGCATATACATTTTATTTCAAAACTATTAACGTTAGACAATATGTTTTCAATTCATGTGCTTATGGAGGATGTTAATGTGCCCCCACTATTTCTGCGGCTAATAGTATACTGCTCTTGCCATTGCTTACTGAAAGTATTCACTAAAACAAACTGATAAATATCCCCCAAATACTTCAGTTTTTAAAAGTAATTTCAGCCAGAAAAGTAGGTATGATTTCCAGTCTATAGACCATTTCTTTCATTCCATTATAACAGCAAAGGCTCTCCAAAAAGTACTTCTTTGTATTATTTCACACTTCCATGTGAAGTGTATGGGACTATCACATTCCCTGGGTTGAATTTTTCTCTAAATTTACTTTGGCCTTATTTTCAAACTCTGCATTAAAAATCCACAAAGAAATGTGTTCCTCCTGTTGTCCTTCTGCTACCTGTCAACTCTGAGGCGGGAAGACTCAACTTCAACCCAGTGGCCAACAGAACATCTCCATAAATTTTTGCAGCTCAGACACTGATTGAGAGTAATCTTTCTTGCTTTATTTTCCCCAATCTCAAGGCTTTTTCGCAAAAGTCGAAATGAAACACCATTATCCTAGGGATAAGCTTACAAATCCAATTCCCACTGTGGTTGCCAGGAAATGTCTTCCTGAGAGTGGCAGTTTGGCTTTAAAAATAGAAAAGAGATAGTCTTTCCTCTGCCTAAGTCTGCTGAAGACCTTTTGTGACCGTGTCCTTCCCTACAGGCCCATAATCCTTATTTCTCTGAGATAGGGAACACTAAATGGTAACTTTTCACAAGAAATCACTGAGTTCTGTATTCCATAAAAGGCCACTGTGAAAATATAATATGCAAGAATTGAACATTGATAGAATTTCTTCAAAAATATCATTTCTTAATACCATGAATAAAATCGAGGGCCTTGTGCATTCTAAGCAGGCATGCCAACACTGAGCTACATCCCAGCCGCATAATCTCTTGTTAATGATTTATTTATTATTAGTGTGTGTGTGTGTGTGTGTGTGTGTGTGTCTGAGTGAATTAATGTGTACCACATGTGTGCAGATGCCTTTGAAAGCCAGTAGAGGACATCAGATACCCTTAAACTGGTACCCGTGGTGATGAAGTCCCTGATATGGGTTCTGGGAACCAAACCCAAATCCTCTCCAAAAGCATCAAGTGCTCTTAACCACTAAACCATCTCTCTAGCATCCAATGTTATTTTTTAAGGGACAAAAGAGAATAGAAAATAAACCAAGAAAACACATTTTTGAAGAACAGTGTGTGTGTGTGTGTGTGTGTGTGTGTAGCTTTGTAACCCAGGCTAGTCTTGAAATCATAATGATCAGCTTCCTATGGTTTAAGGTTATATGAATGCACCACACACCTTGCTCAGGAAATGTATATTATTACTGCCATTTCGGATGAAATTTTCACCTTGCTATTTCAAAATTGTAAGCCTTCTCCTGTGAGATCACTGGAAAAGTAATAAGGGGACTATCAGAAGATAAGGCCCTCTCTGCTTGGACCACTCAAGCCTCAGATGGCTCCACCTCTTTCCACCACACCTTTATCATCACTCTCCCTGACTTCTTTGAAACAGTCTCTGCTGCTGACACCAGTTGCTCTAGGCTTTTATATAATTCTCTCAACACCTTTTATTTAAATCCCTACAGAGATGATATAAGTTGCAGCAAATTTTGGCTATTGCCCAGTTTCTACCCAGAAAACCCTTGCACTGCTCTTCTGCAGAATAAAACAAGAGACACAATATTTTAGAATAAAAAAGAGATAAAATTCAATCCAATTTGATTTTAGCTCAATGTTCATTGTTCAAAATCCGTAACAAAACAGCTGTGTACTTCAGAAGGCAGTTTTCAGAGCCTCCGTGCTCATTCCGAGTTTCCATCAGCTCAGAGCTCTGTCTGCTCTTGTGATGAGTTCAAGCTAGACTCAAAGTTTCTCTAAAGGACCAATTGCATCGACTAGCAAAAGGGAAGAGAAAATATGATCATTATATACTTACTTTATTCGAAAATTATTCTTAAGAAAATCAAGAGACTTACTTGCAAGTGAATGGAAGGCCCTTATTCCTAATACATCTGTTGGCACACTCATCTGCAGAGTTCATTTTTTTGGTTTTAATCTTCAGTAATGGGTCTTCCTTGGTGAGAGTCGTCTTTGCTGACTTTTTGAATTCATGGAGTGTATTTCTTCTTTTCTTCTGTCCTTCTATTAACACAAAAAATAAATAGTTCAACATGAAAGAAAGGCTTTTAATAATTATAGAGGGGGAAATTCCTTAAGGGACATCTTCAAGATAATGACTTTATAGGACAGCATAGTATACCTCTAGGGGGTGGGATAGAGTGGGATAAGGATGTGGAAGAGCAAGAGAGAGGAACATTATAATTATGCAAAAACAGATAGTTGCTATGTAAATTCACTAATCTACATCCTTTCAAATGAAGGATGCGTTGAAAAATTAGGACAAAGTTCACCCCAAAGAATAAACAACCCTAAAGAAGAATTATTTTAAAAATAGGACAAAGCTCACCCTAAAGAGATGAAGTTCTCCAGACAACACAGAATCAAGCATCAATGCCAGAGGCATATGCACACTTTGTAATTAAACTGTTCATTCTCCTCTCAGTGGTTCCTCATATAAGTTACAGCGCTAACTAGGTAAGTCTACCCAAAGGCAAGTGAGAAACTTCTCACTAAAAACTCTGCGGTAGACCAATGCTTCCACTTGTTCTTTAAGTGCCTCATACTATTCATATTTTAGCCCCTCTCTTCTTATTTTTGTAAAAAAAAAAAAAATGTATTCAGTGTTTGGTACAATATTTCTCAATTTCATAAAACTATTTGCATTGAGATCAGGCCAAATACTGTAAGTTAAGTGTATGTAAAGTTTTATCCTTTAATGTAGCAATATCATTTTTCTTCATGAAGGGACAAGACCTCTAGATAGCATGAAACTTACTATAAACCTGAAAACAGAACCCACACATCCTAAAGATCTTATATTTATGCATAATTTGAAAGTAACAAGAACTTGTTCTTTCATTCTTAATTTCCTAAAAGTACCCCAATCTAATACTGATCAAATTATTCAGCATTAATCATCTATTAGAGCACAACTATTGCAAAACAAGTATGGAACTATGCACATCTGCATGTCAATTTGTTTAATGTCCCTTATGACAATGGCAGTTCAATACATTCATTTTTAACTGGAGGTAAGTAAAGACAGAGGGAGAAAATTGACCACGTGGAAGACTTCAGACTGGAAACGCAGAGACCCGGCTTCAGAGCTGGCACTCAGAACCACGCACACTGCCATCTTTTATCTAAGACTTGCTAAGAATGCATGTGGAAATGTGACTTGTAAACATTTCCTGAAGATTTGGTTCAGAGCTATCAGTTGAAGAGAAGCTTGGATGTTACAGCAGGAAATGCATTCCTGGTCTTTAAATGTGGTGAAGTGTGTCAAGAAAAGGGTGATGCTTTCTGTGCAGAAAAGTTGGGAAAATGGCTACCAGAGTGAAGGGCCAAGAATGGCATCATACCCTGTTTGCCAGAAACCACCGGCTCCGGTTGGTTTGCTAAGTATGCAGATGCTACTCATTAATATCTATCCTGATCTGAAGTCAACAATTAATAAGGGAAAACATGCACTTCTCTTAGTTCCGAGTTCTTTACCAAACTCCAGAACACAGTTTCTAACAGACTGATACTAATCCCTATAGCAATGCTTTTCCTTGGGCTATAAGATAAATTACTGTGATGTAAGAGATTTTATTTAAACAAGACCTTGATACATAAACTCAATCAGATAATCTATCAGTATGTTATGTAATGAATTTGGGGTCAGAATTCCTTGCACAACATTGACAGGCTGCTGAAGCTGCCATGTCTACTGACTTGCCAAATGACTTTGTTTAATTGCATGAAATTTTAAGATACCAATTGTTCATTCTAGAAAAGAAAGGTTAAATTAATGAATGGAGTTATTTGAGCTATATTCGTTAAGTATATATTGGGAATACAATTAAGAATTGCAATAAAATAGTTTTTTTTAGAGTTTTGGTATTGTTTTTGAAATTTCATCCCTTAATTTCTGACATAACTATTATTCTCATGAGAAGGAAGTCCTGCTACTTGCAGATTGACATTTCTGTCACAGAATCTTGTTATTGAGAGATAATTGTTTCTGTCATTAGTTTCTCTTTCTGTGGCCTTATTTCACTACTTCTTTGGTGCTCCTAAATATTTCATGACATGATAATAATTTAATTCCTTATAAATTTGAATATTTCCTGTAAGTGATAGGAGCTTACATTGAGAAATGTTTATTTTTAAAAATAACTTTTGCCAAAATTAACTATATATATATATATGTTATGTATATATGAATATATGTGAATTCTGCCAACTAAGAACATAGCATTGGTCTTATGTACAATGTGCTTTTCTATGTGTCTAAGAGTAAAATAAGAACACAAAAGTACTTTCAAAATAGCTATGATAAGCATTGAGTTCCTAAGGCATTTATTTTAGTAATTATCAATCAAAACAGAGACCCAGGCCAATGCTATAAAACAGTGAAGACTGTTCTGTAGAAAGGAGGTCTCTGCAGTTACTGGCTCTGATTAATTTTACAGATCCTCAGTTGTCCTATTGAAATGTGTTAATGTATGGTTTTGCCTCATAAAACAAGGTACTCTCACTTGCTGGTAAGAGTTCCATGACTAGAGATCAAAAAGCATCCTGAGAAATAAGTAAATCCGTAATCTCCCTTTATTGTGTAATAAATAGAAGCCTCGGAGCTTCAGTGCTAATCAGAACCAATCAGCACCAGATACCAGGATCCCTCGTGACATGCGAACTTTCCCTCATAACTCAGTCCGTATACTAGATCAGGGACTAATTATTCCAAAATATGAAGTTCAAAGTACTTATACATCATTTAATTTATGCATCTACAAAATTAATTACTTCTTCAATAGAGAAAAAAGCAGAACAGAATCATTCAAAATCAGCATCTGAAAATGAAATTCCTTTGCTGAAAATAGATTTCACTGTCTCTTCCACATGTATCAACTGATGCTTGTTTTACTGAAAACAATTAAGAAGCCAAGCTTAACTTGGAAAAAAATTCAAAAATATGTTTGTATCAGATTTTTTTCTACTATTTTTGAATCTGTTAGCTAAAGTTTATAAACAAAATACTGAAATGAAATCAAAGGTTAAGAGAGCAGTGCAGATCTGTCAGGCCTTCCTGTATTCTAGCTCCTTTCTCTTTTCCCAGCTTAGGAAAATGTTCTGGAAGGTACATTTCCTGAAGGGCCTGAAGTCCCTGTCGGAACTGAGCTCCTCAGGATCCTCGTGGAAACCTACAAACAGAAAGCAGGGCCAAGCACATCAAGGTGGCTGCAGAAAGACATGTTTCTCTCACTGGCCCCCGGGCCTCACACTCGTTTCTCTCACTACCTCATATATTTTCTTCTGTGTGGAAGAACCATGGACTTCAAAGGAAAGCCGGGCAAAGGAAGGATTTGCAGGGTGTGGAAAGAGCAGGAGTCTGGTTCCCCATAACTGAAAAAAACTACCCCATGATTAGTGATTAACAGTTTGAACTGGCAAGATTTAAGATGAAAGTGTACACATAATTGATTGAAGGCGACAGTGGTGAGTGGAGAATTCTCACTCCTAAAGACAAGGATCACAAAAAGAAGTCTCCGTTTCCACTGCTACTGTCTAGGACTCAGACTTCACTCTGACAGTAATGCACTCCAACCTTTTGGAGAAGCTAATCTCAGGGTAAATGAGAAGGGAGAGCTTTGGCAGGGTTAGACCAGATACTGGTGGCTGAGAAGAAACAGTAATTCCTCTCCTGAAGATTTGCAGGAGAAAGTGCTCAAGGTGAGGTTAGGAGTCTCCCCCTCCTTTCTACTCTGTTTTCTGGAGTTCCTCACTGTAGATGCCCCATCCTCATCTCTGTCTCCTCTGTCCTATCTGCCTGCAACCTTCTTCCACACAGCAAGGAAGGCAACCACATAGAAATTCAACTATCTGTGTCCTGTCCGTGCAAAATATTCACTTGCAGACTCCAATATTCACTACAGAGACCACTTGGTTTAGCATTGCCTACAAGGTTGCCATTCTATCCCATCTTACTTCCCAACCACAGGCTATACTCCCACTAGGAACCCAGTATACCAGTCCTGAGAGGTGACCTTGACTTACTGTCTATAGATTTTGTGGAGCATCTCTTACACTTTCTTACCTCTGCATTTCAGGAAACTTGGATTCTCCTGACTAGGGTACCAATCATGTTATAACTCATCTTCTCATACTTCACTTGGGTATGACCTACCTCCTAAAGCAAGCTTGAAGACTAAACTAATAAACTCTCAGCTATACTATAATGGCATTTTCTGATACAGAAATTTTGTTTTATTTTGCTTTTTGCTAATGTTGGTTACTTTTGATTACTTAGTCAAATGATTTTTCTAAAGTATGTTTGAGCTGATTGCAATGTTGGGGTTTAGCATAAGAAAAATCACATTTTCCATCACTTAGAATTCAGAAATTTCAGTTCAACCCCTTAGTTAATAAAGATAAATTTTAAGATGGCCAAACCTTGATTTTCATATGTCAGATAAACTGAAGAATGCAGGTAGCAGTCGTAGGTGAGGCTTACTTTATAATTTATCTCTTTTCAGTATAGCTCAACAAATGCAGGTTCTTCTCCCAATTGCTCATCCTGTACTCCCCAGGGCCCTTGTATATCAGGTATTCATTTGATGTTTAATTTCTTAAACAGAGTATTCTATATTTGTTTGGAGTATTTAGTGTGAGGGAGTAGATGATAATTCTATATAGTAGATATCCTATCAAAACTGCTTGGCTCATCCACATCAAATATTTCTCAAGAAACTTCTTTAAAAATTATCTCCACAATGTCTTCTGTAAATGACTGCCTGACAGCATATCAGAGCACCCACTTTCTTTCTGATGGGTAGTCATGCAAGTAACAACAACAAAGTAAATGTTCAGTGTAAGATGAAAAGTCAAAGAACAAACTCTCATGACATATTCTAAAAAAAAACTACCTATTTCCATTTTGGAAGTTATTTAAAACAAGGAAACTGTTAAAACAAAGTTGCAAACACAACAAAGATGGGCCCTCTTTTGATAACAATTTTAGTATTATCTGCTTCAGGAATTATTCATAACATATATCTGTGATTCCCAACGGCCCTCTCCTGGTCTGCCAGCACACTCTCAGGCTGCTCTCTGTATACTCAGGAAACACAGTCATTTCAACATTAGCCAAAGTGAAATATAATTACAAATGTATATCTCCTGCCAAAAGCATGTAACGCACGCCAAAAGACAAATAGACATTGTCTTTGGTCGATCTACCGTTTGAGTTTTCCAAACTGAGATCTTGCATTAGCTCAGCTGAGTTCAGGTAACCATACTTCAAGACAACAACATTTCAATCTTTGAAAAGTAAAACCAGCAAACTGGACCAACTTATGCTAATACCTCTAATTTAGCAATGTCTTAAAGATCCACCTTAAAATGACACATTTTAAGTTCTTTTCCACTTCTTCAGGAATCTTTACCCTTTGAAAGGACCCTTTCCAGAGAGTCTTTTTTTTCAAAAGGAGTTACTTCCCAATGCAGAAAAAAAAACAGACGGGTTCAATATTTTTTATCAACACTAGCTACTTCTTGTATTACATCAGATACTAGATCAGAGGTGTGATAAATGCCATAGTTATCTTAAATTATGAGGTTTTTTCCTTGTTTTCTTGTTTTTAAAAGGTCACCTGTCTGCTAACTGGGCACTTGTTACAGTCTTTCTTTACCTGTACTGACCCTAAAGTTCCCTGCCTCCTCCTGCCGGCACCCCAGTCCAGCCACTGCAGCAACTCCACAATAGCCACAGAGGTTTCCTCTACCCTAATAAGAGGAAACCTTCTATACCAGTAGATGAGCTTCCTAAACCCCCAGGCAGTCGGAGCTAGTCCAAGAGTCTCCTCCCCAACCTACAAATCAGGGGAGACAGAGGGACAGTTCGGCTGCATCCATACCAGTCACAGATGTGTTCCTCCCTGCACTGCAGCATCAAGGGCAATCATCCATACCCCGAGAGAAGAGGCGCTTGGAAGGAAAAGCTTTCTGTTTCATTTTTATAACATGCATATACTCAGAGCTTAATCTGCCTCCTCCAAATGAAGACCTGCATAATGTCATAATTTGGAGCTGAAGGTTGACTGGATGGACACTTATAGGAAATTCTCCTTTGGGGAAATCATGAGTCCCTGGTTAGACTGACCATCACTCTCTCCTCTTCAAGCCAAAGTCTGTCTTGTTTTTAAACTTGGCCAAACCAGCAAAGTTCCAGCCAGTGTTAGCACTTCATTCCTATCCCATAATTCCGAACTGCTCAGCTAAATGAGGTGGGGCCTGATGGGGGTGGGGGTATCACTGAGGGATGTTAATTATCATTTTAAATGTTTTTCAAACAGAAAAGGAATGTCAAAAGAAAGCGTAATGAGAGGTTAGGAAGCCGCACACCACACATGGAGTTAGGAAAGGATGCTGGAAGTAGGGTAGAGAGCTTCTTGGAAGGAAAGACAAGGTCAGCCGAGAGTTGAAGCAATCCCAGTCTCCGAAGCAGAAGTAAACTTACCTGCATAGGGGATGGTGACAGGAAGCAGGAGGAGGTGCAGGAGCACATGCTGCAACAACAGGACCGGCAGAAGTTTGGTCCCCCACATCACGCTTGCAGTTCCAGCAGGCTGATCCCTCTGCAGGATGCCGGGCTGAGAGAATCCTGTTGCGAGGCGGTCGGGTTCTGAGCTGCTTTTATTGCGATGAGCTAAGTTTGTTGTGTGATTAACTGGAAAGATCTAGGTCTGAACTCCCTCTTACGGTAAGAAACTGTTTAACAACAGCCCTTTACTCTCTTCCAGCCCCTGCCTTTCCTCAACTCTCCCCCCCCCCCAAACACCCAACAGATCCCAGCTCCCCCTTCCACGCACCGCTCCCCCCAAGAAAGAAACTTACAAAGCAAAGGTCACCTGGCCCGAGGCCAGCTGCAATTTGGAAGCTCGAGCTCCAGATCCTTGTGGCTCCTATCCGAGTAGGGAAGGGAGGAGCAAGGCTCAGCCCAATCGCGAAGTCAAGGCACAGGCACAACACCAACTCGCCCCCGTTTGAACACGAAATGCGTGTGTTTACATATCTATCTGGGAAAAGAGGAAGGGGAAGCAGCCTAAGAAGAACGCGGAGCAGCCTGTCTGCCAAATGAGCCCCGGCGCCCAAGGCTGCGAGCTTGCAGTGCTGGAGAGAGCCATGGATGGAACACCGACCCAGTTCCCTGGGTTTTAAAGACAGTGCAAGCAGAGGCAGGGAGCCAGGGCTCAGAGCTTAGGACGGCCCAGGTAGAGAGTGGGCAGGTAAAAACGGGTGTGGCCTTGAGGGATGAGAATAAATAACAGCAGAAACAAAATACCCAGGTTTTCAGGCCAGAAAATTGCCCTATCCAACGGTCTCCCCAGGAGACATGCTATCCCAAACTACCACAAATGGACCCCCAATACATTGTTCAAATGTCTCTCTTCTGATGTATCCAGTGATGCTTTCTCTTAGATCATCCAAAGGGTAGACATGTCCCATTGCTTGTCCCTGACAAGCAAATAGATGCTTGTCTTTCTGAGCTTATACACAGTCACATATGTATGCATGCCAGTATGTACTCACTAAGACTGTCACGAGATCCCTTGAGCTATTTTAATTCCTAAATAATGTCTGTACCTCTTTTCTCCTGCACACCCCCACAGCATCACACAATCTGAGGAGGAGGGAGGAAGCACTTGCAGGGGGTGGAAGGGCCCTGATCCCTGAGTATCACGTTTTGGTGAGATCATTGGCCAGACTTCTCCTTTTATTACAACACCAGGAGGGTGCTCTGATATGTCAGAGGACAGAACACTTTCTTTCTCATGAGTTTTGAGGAATAGTTGCCTCTATGTATTTCTGAGATGGATACCTATAAGAACTAGTACCTCTTCAGAGAAAGGGAATATCAACAGAATGTGAGACTCTCTCTAAAGTAGCCTGACGCCCTACAGAGTAATCAAGGGCAAAATTAAAGTCAGTAGCAGGATGGCCTTACTCTACCATGCCCAGCAAAGGCAGTTCTCTTTACCCTCTTCCAGAACAGCTACAACCACCTGCAGAGACAAGAAAGAGAGAAAGATTGGAGAAAGGGAGAAAGGAGAGAGGAGGAGGTGAGACGAGAGAGGAGGAAGGAAAGACGGAAGGAAGGAGGAAAGAAGGAAGGAAGGAGGAAGGGAGTAGGGAGGGAGAGAGGGAGGGAAGGAAGGAAGGAAGGAAGGAAGGAAGGAAGGAAGGAAGGAAGGAAGGAAGGAAGGAAGGAAGGAAGGATTTTCCATGTATGAGTGTTTTGTTTGCATGTATGTCTGTGTACCACTTGCATGCCTATTCCCTTCAGAAGCCAAAAGAGGGCGTCTGATCCCCTGGAACCAAAATTGAGATGGTTCTCAATTGAACCCTGAACAAACAAGCTGGGTCATTTCTCCAGCCCCATTGGAAGATCTACTTCATATTGCTTGTTTCAAATTGCTCTTTTCTTTCATCACTTTTCCGTATAAAAACTAATTCAAACATGCTTTTTTCAGTTCCTCTCCAATGTCTCTCCAATTGTCTATTTTACTCTTTTAAGAGTTCACTGAACTTTCTAAAAACATTTCAGTTTCAGTACATTGCTGACTATGACTCTGAGCAGCTCCAAAGCATCTCTAATGCTATGTTGGAAAGTAAAGGGGACTTGTAGAAAACAGTTTTCCCTGTAAATTTTGTCGGTGAAATGAATGGAGTGAAGCAATCAGGTTTTCTGTTTGTGTGCTTCTCCTCTCTCAGAGGGAAGGAAGTCTTCAGGGTTTACAGACTAGGGAAGGGCTCAAGTCGATCTATAGGCAGTTACAGTTCCTGGAGAAATGACGTTTTCTTCAGTGGTTGCCCATGCTCTTGTGAACAATCCTAATGAAGCTTACTGAATCACCCCAGCCTTCAAAAAAAAGAACACTTGAAAAGGAAAAAAGGGGCTCACTGGAAAGAGGACAGCAGAGCAGGAAAGTGACAAGAAGAGGATAATTTGGGGTAAATTTGATCAAAATATACCCATGTGAAAATGTTATAATGAAACTTATTATCATGTGTAATTAATATCTGCTAATACAATCATTTTTAAAAGATTGGGGCCAAATAAATATGTGATAAAACAGAGAAACACAGGGATATTTTCATAAATTTTAGCTGTCAGTAGGTACATTAAACACCCTATGCCTATTTTAAATTATATATTCTTTATATTTTATTCTGACAAGTTATTAGGTCCATTGAAAACTTAGCTAATATTCACTGGTCTTTTAGTACATGCAAAGCATTTTAAGTCTTCATATTATTTGATTTAAACCTTGGAATAAACATAAGAGAGGACAATTATACTTGCCACATTATAGTCAAAGAAATTTAAGTAAATTATGTTTAGACTCAATGAATTTGCCCAACGTCACAAAATAGTAAATACTCAGGTGTTAGTTTCACATAGACTAATTACACTGTGTAGGAAGGAGTAAATCTACCTAAGCTGCATGGGTAGCTAGAATTGTGTGTTCAAGATTCTAATGACCAAAGTTAGTCTAAAACTGAATGTATAAGATATACACAGTACTTATGAAATGCATATTGGTACAGGCTGACCTTAGTTACTCTTCTATTGCTGTGAAAAGGCACCATGACCAAGACAACTCTTATAAAAGAAAGCATTTAATTGAGGACTTGCTAACAGCTTCAGAGGGCTAGTCCGTTATCATCATAGCAGGAACCAGACAGGCATGGTGCTAGAGCAGTATCTGAGATTGGTAGGCAACAGGCAGAGTCTGAGCCTAGTGTGGGCTGTTGAAACCTCAGAGCCAATCCCCGTGACTCATCTCTTCCAGAAAAGACATATCTACTCTAACAAAGACACACCTCCTAATTCTTACCAAGCAGTTCACCAACTGAGGACTTAGCATGCAAATATTTGAGCTTATGTAGGCCATTCTAGGCCCTCTTAGGCCACAAAGCCTAACATCCCAGCTATATGGGAAGCTATGAGTTCAAAACAAGCCTATGAACAGAGTAAGATCCCACCTCTAAGAACACTTTCAACACATAAAAGACTCCAAAATTTAGTTTAAAAGCCTCCAAATCTATAATGGAATACCTAAATTTAATAAATTACTAATAGTGCCACTGTTTACCTTCCAGTCTATCCTCTTTATAAATCATAATGATTTCCCCTTCTGTTGCTAATTACCAGATTTTAACTGGTTTTTTATAAACCTTTGAAATATGTTTATGAAAATCTTAATAAAATGAGACATTTTCTAAGAGAATATATACATACCATAATTTATGTAATTATTTTAACATTGACAGCTATCCATTACCATAAAATACCATTCTAAATCTGTCCTGAAATTGGGTTTCCTTGTGCATCATACCTGTGATCTTTATATATATTTTTTTCTACTTAAGCCTCACTATTGAATAATTTATGTTGATTTCCCCCTCACTGTGAGAAATACTACAAAATTTCTTACTTCCTGTAATCACAAAATGTTTTGAGACTGAAGGAGAAAACCGTCAGATGCAGATGTGTGGAATGCTGCATCATTTCGAACTTATTGAAGTTTAGATACAATGGCAGTGTGGCTCTCCAGATCTAGATTGTCCTGTACGGTTTACACAAGCTATTTTGAAGATTGAAATTTAAGTTAGATAGTTACAATGGAGGAAAAGGAAGAGGCTTCCCCACTGTGTTGGTTGGCCACATGTGTGGTTAGCAATTCCCAGAGTAGATAATGAGGATATAGAATATTCCTACTGTCATAAAGTTCCATTGCTATGATAAACACAATAACTAAACACAACTTGTAGAAGAAAGGGTTTATTTCAGCTTGTAGCTTATACTCTGTCATCTAGGGAAGTCAGGACCTCAAGGCAGGACCTCAAGAAGAAGTGATGGAGAAAAGCTGCTGACTGGTTTGTTCTCCACAACTTGCTCAGCTGCTTTTTTATACCACCCAGGACTACCTGCGCTTGGGTGTCACTGCCATCAATGAGCTGGGCCCTCCCACATCAATCACTAGATAAGAAAATGGCCCCACAAACTTGTCTATGAGCCAATCTGATGGAAGCAATTTCTCAATTCAGATTCCTTTTCCCAGATATGTTTAGGTTTGTATTATGTGGACAAAACCCAACCAGCACACCTACAATTTCATAGAGTCCCTGGATATAATACTGATTAATCTAAGGTGGTTCATTAAATGCCATCTAAATGAGATTATGGGCTCAACCAGAAGGGTAGAGCCAATCAATGGCAATTAATAATGTAAAATAACAATAGCAATCAAAATTAAAAAACAACCCAGAAACACTAAAAAATGTTTGTTGGAATCACTGTAATGTGAATCCTATACTTACTGTCAGAATTTTAGACACTATGAACAAATAGCTGTTTTACTGAGCACAACGAAACAATGACAAAAAAGAACTCATTGTTTAGAGGACATGTCAAGTTCTCCATGTGAGACACAAGCTCAGGGAACATGGGCATGAGAAAGAAACGTTTTTTAAGAGCTACTTTTCACAAAACACCTGTCTACAAAGGAATGTGATGCAATCCATAGATCCAAGAGATCTCTGAAAGCTGAGAACATGGCAAGTCTTTGTGCTTTGCAGAAAAAACACGTGGCTTCATTGGAAACAAGTAACAGGATTTTAGGACATATTATAGACTTTAGGCAAAGTTGATTTTCTTAATTAGTTCAATATTGATGAATCTCTAGAAGAACTATACTGGTTATTCAATTAACTCATAGACTCAGCCACTCCCCCATGACTTTGGTCATACTCTCAGGAAATTTGTTGCAGAATTTGTGGTGAGACCACAATACAGCATCCAGGAAAATGACAGGAAGAGTCGGAGCATGTCATCAAGGGTAGGAATCATCATGTTCATAAAAATGGCAAGGGTCACTGTTTCTCTAGAAATTTGTGAGACAGACAGGAAGGGAACAATTTTTCATACATCTCACTAATATCTATGAAACAATAACACCATAGTACATGTGGAGACTGCTCTCTCACAAGCACGGCTTGAGGCATGCTTGCCTTTGGGAGTAGAGAGAAGACAGGCGTTGAGAGCCCCAGGAAATCTGAGCTGAAACTAAACTCTGATGCTGCCTCTTAGGTTTTGTATTCTGAGCCACGTGGGACTGTTCTCTGGATCCAGGGGCCTAGTTAACTAACACTCATCACCTTGAGCTTAGAGGCCAGCTTTTATGTATTTCCAGGTGTCGGTTGCTTTGTTAAATTTGAAGTGCCCGAATGTTATAAACCCTAAGCACTCCACACCTGGCATGTGAACCCAGGCATATCAGTAAAATACAGGAATTGGGGGGAAATCGCCTTCTTTTGTCTGACTTTAGAATCCAATGAAGATAAAAAACTTGGTGTAAAAAAAAAAATGCAGTCTTCACAGTGAGGGATTTTTCAAAGCAACTGTTTAATCCATTCATCTTGCATCTTAAAAGCCATGTCATAAAATTGAGGTTTCTCTTTCACTATATGTACATGTTGCGTGTTTATTGTGGTCTTGGGGATATCTGAGGGCAACTCCATTTGCCAGATGGCACTAGGCACAGGAATTATATTTCAAACTTGGGAAGAAAGGCTCCACATACATACACACATACATACATACATAGACATACACACACTATGTATATATGCTATGTTGCACACAATTCATCTAGTGTATTGGCTGTACTCACAATTACAACCATTTACCTATTTGATGTGATGGCAGTGCAGTGCTATATAACATATTTTGAATGACTGAATTTATATGTGGATTGTAATTCATGGCAGTACTTTAGATTTGTATAAAGGTTATACAGGAGTCCATAATCTATAATCCTTAGAATCCTTCTGGTTAGTGGTAGACTCCTTTTTCCTTGAGTTCAGGAATATTGGCTTCCCTAGGACCTGTGGAGACTGTAGAGAGCTGAGGGGGCTATGAAATCCACCAGAAACATTGCTTTTTTTTTCTAGATACAGAATGTTGGATGTGAAAAAAGAAATCCGTGGTATCTGAAACTCCCATGCCTCTTAATTATTTAATTTTTCCATGGTTAAACAATTTACATGGTTTTACAAGTCACAACAAAGCTATTGGGAAATATCAAAATTGTAGAAAATGTAAAGTGTAAAGGATAGATGTAGTACCATTCCCAAAGCTTTAATCTAATCCAGAAAGAAAAGAGAAAATGAAAATGAGCCAAGTGTTCTCACCCTATACCTCTGAAACAGAATCATGCATCCTATACTGAATAGGCGATTAAGCAGAACATCCACTATGAAGAACATTACATTACAACTACCTTTTTTTCTAAGACAGGGTTTCTTTGGAGCCTGTCCTGGAACTCGCTTTGTAGACCCGGCTGGCCTTGAACTCACAGAGATCAACTTGCCTCTGCCTTCCAAGTGCTGGGATTAAAGGCTTGCACCACTACTATTTGGCTGATTATAACTCCCTTAAAATACAAAATAAAACCTTGAAGTGGGAAATGTAGCTCAGTGGTGGAGTGCCTACTTTAAATGGCTTCTACCTCGAGATACACACACGCGCGCGCACACACACACACACACACGCACACGCACACGCACATGCACGCACACGCACACGCGCACACGTGCATGCGCACACACACACGCACACGTGCACACGTGCACACGCACCCACACGTGCGCAGCACACACGCAGGCTAAAAAAAGAGAAAAAAAAATTCTTGCCTGGATAAACAAAATGTGCTCATTGAATTTGTACAACAAAGTCTTGTACATGGGTGATGAAATAATTTATCATTTTGATATAAATATGAAAGTTTACAGCTTTCCCCTTGAGGAGTCAACCAAAGTATTCTTTGCAGCCATGCATCTGCCTAGTGTTTCTTCCACTGAAAGCTGTACTAACATTCTTGTAGTGTGTCTTGATTCTTCAACGCTATTACATCACTAACATTCTTGTAGTGTGTCTTGATTCTTCAACGCTATTACATCTTGCAACTCGGCATTATCTTGAGTGTTACTTATAAAAAAAAAAGTACTTTGCTTAATTGTTTATTTTTTCCATGATATATAGTTTCAACACCTGGCTATTAATGGTTCTTGTCATGGATTTATTTATTGCCAGGTTAATGTACATACTGAGATAACGTAAAGTCCAGACTCGATGGTTCAAATCATTATTATGTAATTTATTAATTGGAAAAACCTAAAAAATAATTTCCTGTACTCCTTTGAAAAGTTACAATAATAGCAATTGCAACAGATATTCATAGTTATAATAGAAATATACAATTATAATTCTTGGTTACAGAGAAAGGCATACAAAACTCAAGGGACACATATTAGAATACACTCAGTTTTAGTTATTAGAATTATTTTTGATACTAAAACATTTATGATATCTCATATGGAAACACCTAATTTAAAATAAAGAGTGAAGACATAATTTTGGCATAGGGGTATTAGGAAATCCCTCAGTGTTTTACAGTTATTTAATCCAAAATGTCTCTTAATATTATAATAAACTTTATGTGTAACCAAATATGAACTAGGTTTTCCATATGTGTCCATATGTTAACTCATATTGAGGAGAAGAAAAATACAGAAATCCATTTTATAAAATATTCCTAATGAAAAAATTATTAAGTAGATAGTTTTACAATGTAAAAAAGTTTTGACCATGCCCAACTTTGCTTTTGTCTCTTTCCTGGACAAATGTCATCAAGTTTTCTGCTTTTCTTTTTGTAAAATTCTGAAACAGGTTCTCACTATGTAGTCTTGGCTGTCCTGACCTCTGTATGTATCCCATGCTGGCCTTGAACTAAGAGAATACCACTTGCCTCTGCCTCATGAGAACTGGGATTAAAGGTGTGTGTCACTATACCAGGACTTAAATAATTTTCTTGCAGTTATTTAGGGAAAATAGAGTCTTAGATATTAATAATGTTTGTGTTTGTTTCATCCAAGCAGTCATATCAATAACATGCTTGGTCCAAAACATACTTATTGAGTAAATTTCTCAATGCTAAAATGTTAGCTAATTGTTTTAATTCAAAAAAGACAAAGTTAGCCACTCACTATTGTCTACAGAGTATATGATTGAACAAGTACATTTTATCTCATAAACAGGAGCTTGTAACAGTGTCTGGCAGTATATCCTAGCAACTACCAAAAGCTACTGTGGTGATTTGAACGAGAATAGTCACATAGGCTCATAGGTTTGAATGCCTGGCCACTGGACAGTGGCACTACTTGATAGGATTAGGAGGTGTAGCCTTGTTGGAGGAAGTGTGCCAGTAAAATGGGCTTTGAGGTTTTCAAAAGTTAAATGATTTCTTTTATAAGGTTGCCATGGCCACGGTGTCTCTTGACAGCACTAGAACACTGATAAAAACAACTATGTAGACTTTGAGTAGGTATTATTCACTCACATCTAGCATATTTAGTATTTTGTGTTTGTCTTTGAATCAGTGGTTCTCAACATGTGGGTCACAACCCCTTGGCAAACCTCTACCTCCAAAAATATTTCCATTACAATTTATAAGAGTAGCAAAATTAGTTATGGAGTAACAACAAAAATAGTTTTATGGCTGGGGGTCACCACAACATGAGGAACTGTATAAAAGAGTCACAGCATTAGGAAGGTTGACAACCGTGAGAACCACTGCTTTAAACAAAACAAGATATTACATTCACCATTTAGTTTTAGGCAAATACACACACACACACACACACACACACACACACACACACACACACACACGAATGCTTAAGTAAAATCTGTTTATAAAATATCATAAATGACTCTAGGGGTAGCCACTATAGCACAGTGAACTACTCGATCTTTAAGTCACCTAAGACCTGTCAATTTATTTGTAAAACAAATAAATGAAACTAGAAAGGATTTTTTTTCTAGAACTCTAGAAGATTCCAATTCTGATATGCATCTTCATATGTAGAATCAGGACAAAATCCAAGATCCATGTCCATGATGAAAATGATGGAGTTCATTTTGTATTGGCTAATTACCCCTTGGCATGAGGCCTTCCCTGGAGTGTGGTTGATATACCCAGTGACTCCATTGAGAAGACCGGTTTTCCCTTTTGCCTGCGGTTTATAACAGCAAAACTAACAAGATATTAACATTGGACACTAGATTCAATGTTACAGTTCCAAAGACTTTAATAGTATAAATAAGCATACATGTACAAATTCTACATTGAAATCATTACATTTTTGCCTTGAAATAGTTTAATGATATTTCTGGAGCCACACACAAGTCATTAAAATTTTATACACGTTTTGCAGTATCCATGGACTTAAATATGCTCTCCTTATATCTTTATTACTTCACACATCTTTATATTCATTCATTGATTCAAAATATTTATGGAGCATCCTTCTAACTTCTAATAATTACACGGAGATTTTTTTTATGTGTTGTAATGTTGTATTAGATGATGCCTCCCAAAGGTACTCATGCCCTAATTCCCAAATTATGACAGCTGACACAGTAAAAATGACTTTGCTTACATGTGACAAGGAGTGATTCAGTTGTGAAATGATCCTGATGTATCTGTCAGCTTTGCACCTTGTAACAAAACACATTGTCGAACTCTCCATTTTATTGTCACGACTGGCACCAGTGCTTGTGTGAAGCAATGTAGTACATTGAAGAGGAGAGCATGGCAGAGCAAAACAGCTCCCCAGTGGTCAAGAGCAAAAGCAAAGAGCGGGCAGGCCCCACAACCCCTCCTCCAAAGGGCGCATTCCCAGTGACCTAAGGACATTGGCTGAAGGATCAATAAAAGTCACTGGCTTTAACGACTGACTAGGTAACCACAGACTAAATGATGTGGGCTTATAAATGTTGGAAATGAATAAGAAGCTGTTTCCTGGACTCTCTAGGAATAAATGTTGGCTTGAAGTCACCTTGACTTTATCTTGGTCAAGCCAATGTCGGACTTAAAACCTAAATTTTCAAAGGGAATATAGTTATGTTCCTTTCAGGCACCAATTTACTACAGTGATCTGTTACCATAACAAGGGAAACAATGAGTGTATGCCCTATGCCCAGCGTGGTCTGTTTCATTGTACCTTTTCAGATTTTAGTTATTTCTATGCTCTATGTATGTAGTGTTAAGAGTAATCTGGATTGAGTGATTGGTATAACAGTGAAGCTTCTCTTCTAAAGAAATGATCTGTCCTCATCAGGTTGTGATGGCAATCTTAGGCTCCGAGCAGCGAGCAGTGTCTTCCTGGCCTGTGCAATGATGCATTAACTGCTTTCTGAGAGAAGCGTGTTGCAATGTGCTGTTTATTCAAGTGATCTGGAGAAAGCCCCAAAATTACACTTGACTTTGCAGGAAGATTAGCAAACAATAGTGCTATTTTGAAAGACAGAGATCTGTATCATTGAAAAGGGAAGTTGCAAAACGAACTTGTCCTTTATCTATTCAGATTCCTTAGGAAGGAGGAATTTACAACTCGCTATTATCCTAGCTGGAGATGCTTTTATGCTTCTGGCACTCCTCCAGTACAAGTTTATCTGATACCCTAAGGCTTCCCAGAGTCTCCTCTGGGATGTAGATCCAAAGTGCTTGTGCGAAATGTAATAGAAAAGTTGATGTAGCAGAGAAAAATAAAAAATAAAAAAAGCCCATGACATTTATTTTAAAAAAAAAAACAAAAAACAAAAAAACTGGTTTTAGCAATTGGACAAAGTCTGACAAGCACAGCTAGAGAAAAGAAAAAAGTCCTGGTCTGGTCCTTTAGAGCCTGTGGGTGTAAAGTGGGTAATCAAAAGTATTTTTCTCCCTCTTCATCTCATTGTCCCATTTACTATGCCTTCAATGACTATTGTATTTACGTATCTTATTAGAAATATAAATCAAATCTTAAAACATTCTCCAATTTTTGTACCTGCCAAGAAATGACAATTATATTCACTGTGTATTCAATGTACCAATAGATATAAAGTCATTCAAAGAAATAAGAGACATAGTTCCCATTCAAAAAAGGAACTATGTTCTACCACTAAGACACTCAACAATAAGTTAAGTATTGTTATTAAAGTTTATATACAAGATATAGGTATATGTATGTAATATTATTTCAAGTTTTCTTCAACTTTGTGTTTTTCTTTTCTGAACTACACTGTAATGCTTTAACTGCTGAGTATACATAACTCTTATCTTCATATCTCTTTCTTTCTTCTTGACTTCCATAAAGTGCAGTCACTGTCAGTCAGTTTGGCCAAATAGCCATACTTTTCCAGTTCTTTATATTTATGTTATTTTCCATAACTAAAATACCATTTTAACTCATGTAAGAAATATATATGTGGAGTTCTTAGGCTATCTCTCATATTAATTTTTCAGTAAATAATTAGTTGAATCAACCCTAGACCATAAATAAAAAGTCTTCAATTAAATTTCTATTCTAAGCACATTCTGTATCTCAGGCTTTCCAATATGTTTGTATTCCCATAACAAGCATATGAGATAGGTGCTATTCGATCTCCATTTGACAGATGAGTGTTGATTTTACAAACAGTAAATCTGTGATTATAGTGCAAATAAAGTTAGATTAAAACTCAAATATCCAAGCTATGAACCTGCAAAGAAAAGGAGTTAAAAAAAAAGCCACAGCAGCCTACAAGTTTAAGGTACGGGTTTTCTTTAATTCTGAACTTGAATGAAAGTAGAAATTGGGTAGAAATATATCCACCAATAACAAGAAATATTCCATCTCTTAGGTGGCAAGATAGATGCATTACTTGTCTTAGTTGTTTCTAGGATTTCCCAATTCCTCACATAGTTCTATGTCATTTGGGGGTTATCTCTTGAATTCTGTAAATGATTACACACATCTTGGATAATGAAATAAAATATTGGTTGTAGCATCCTACTTAACCCACTGCTTTTGACAACACCTTCAACCTATATAGTCATTCATTCTCTCCTAGTTCTTCCTCACAGACCAGAAATTCACTATCATTTGTACAGTTTTTTTCTGCTGTTGAGTTGTTGTAGCATTAGAAAAATCTCTCTCATTTTGATCTCAAATTTATTATTTTATAACTCTCATAAATTTCATCATAGTTCTACATTTGAAAGCCAAAGGAAAAAATCAAACTATTCCCAATATCTAAGGTGGTCAGAAGTCATAGGATGCACACCACAGTAGTCCTGTAACTGCTCATTCTCAGCACTTGTCTAGTTCAAATGGCTTCTCAACCACAAGGTTCAACTGAAAATACAGCCCCATAAATATGGTCCCATCTGTCAAGAATGGAGATCTAAGGGCTGGGGATTTGGTTCAATTGTAAAGCACTGAGTGAGCCTCTAGGCTTAGTTCTCAGTATCAGCAGAAGGATGAGGAAGGAGAGGAAGAGAAGGAGGAAAAGTATGAAGGAGAAAAGGGAGAAGGAAGAAAGGACAGGAGCTGAAAAGGGAGACAGAAAAAATGAGGGAGGAAAGAAAGGAAGAAGAGAGAAGGAAAAGAGAAGAAAGAGGAAGAAGGGATAGGAAGGGGAGAAAAGAAAAGCAGGTGGAGAAGGAAAGGAAGGCTAGGGAGATTGCTCAGTCTTCAAAGCTGTGTGTGCATGAGAACGTGAGCTCAGATTCCTGTTCGTCATGTGGGGAATAGTGCATACCTCCCTCCCTGCTTGGGAGGCAAAAACAGGTGGATCTCTGGCTGGCTGAACTGATTAGCTTCAGGCTCAGTGAAAGACCCTGTCTCCACAATATAAGGTGATGAATGATTAAGGAACATCCCAATTTTGACCTTTGGCTTACACACACACACACAATGTGCACTCATGTTTAAACATGTATACCTACAGACATGCAGAGTAGAGCTTACTTTGTCTCTGTTTATAAATTAAAAACCATAGTGGTGTCAAGTAGATTCAGTGCTGACCTGCAATCTGTCGGCAAGCTATTGTGTAGTGAGGACTTGGAAAGACCATTGGTTGTACAATACTCTATCATTGCATCCCCATAACAAGCCTCTGAGGTAGGCATTGTTGGTGAAGCCCATGCTATTTCCATCCAGATGCGAATGCCCCTTCTCCACATTTTGCCATGGCAGTCTCTCAGGCTGGTGTGCCCACTCAGTATCACTCTCCCAGCAGCTTTGTGACACTTCCTTTACCTACTTGGTGGATATTTATGAGTAATAAAGTATAAATGTGCATAAATATATTTTATAGCAGTATTAAAATGATGTAGTAAAACCATTCCCACATAATAAATCCTCATAAATGCAATAATTTTAAAGTGTGATTTTCCCATGTAATCTTTTCTTTAGCTCATGCTTACAAGGTTATGTCAGCTCACAGATTTACATGTGATTCAATTATGTAGTGCTAAGAGGTAAATACTTAATCATATACATTTTGGCTGTTTACTCAAGATGAAATCTACAATAATTCAGAAAAGATACATATCATTAAGGGAGTTGCTTGAAACACAAAAATGAGGGAAAGAAAAAACTCTACAAACATATACATGAATCATGAAGAAAAGTCTTTGAAATATTTATCCACATTCAAAACCAGAAAGTCTTGTTTTCAACAGGAATAAAATTCAATTACAATAGCATTAAGAGCAAGAATAACTGTCCAGTAATGTGTTTTAAATTAACGAAGTGACACCTTACACTCTTTTCATATCTGCTCCAAGACCCTCCTGATATTCATAGTTCACAAAAATATAAACAGGCTTGTCAGAGCACACTAAATTTATTAACATTTGGCAGACTGCCTGTGCAAAAAGAAAAAGGAAAAAACCCTCCTTCAGAAGGAAGTCTAAAATGAGTAAGAAAAATAAGCACTTGAATTCAACTGGCAGGGCCCAGAGCAGGTTGCAGTGACTGGTGAGACCCTAAGTTTCCTAAGTGTGTATCTGTCATGTGCATAGCCACCTCTTTAAACACAGGCACACAGGCACACACATGCACACAAGCACACAGGCACACACACACATGCACACAAGCACACAGGCACACACACACATGCACACAAGCACACACACACACAAGCACACACACACAGGCACATACACACATGTACACAGGCACCACATACACACACACACACACACACACACGCACACACACACACATGCACACAAGCACATAGGCACACACACACATGCACACAAGCACACAGGCACATACACACAGGCACACACACACAAGCACACAGGCACACACACACACCTGCACACAAGCACACACACACACACACACACACACACACACACACAGACATTGCTGCCTTCTGCCTCCTACATTCTGTTGTTCTGGAGGTGGCAATCAAAATTTCACCAAGGTAAACCTTTGTCATTCAAGTGAAGGAGAGATGAAGCCACACTCCACAATGAAGCTGCCATTTACCTGATGCTTTGTATTAATTTTTACCTCTGTCACTTTGTGTCTATTTTCAGTTCCAAGCATCAAAACCAGTGTATTATTAGTAGTAGGTAAACGCTATACTATTGACCTGCACTCCCTCCACTCACCTGCATCTTGAATTCATAGGGTAGTTTGTAAATCATCCTTTTGGTATGTTGGCTCAGATAATGTTAGATGTGAATATTGAACCCAGAGTGTTCCATAATTTAAACAATCAAGTGCTTTCCAAGTTTTGCATGCTATGATTTGCATTTATTTATGTATAATAATTTAAGAACATATTGATGAAAATGAGTGTGCCATATAATTATATTTGTACATGTTCAAGATGTATTTAGAAAAAGTACATATAATAAATTCAAATAAAAATTTCAAATAACCCATAGTTGGGTACTAAAGCATCTTCTTGCCAAAATTGTGTTTTATTTACAAAACTTTTGGCAGACACTCATTAAGCATGTCTAGCAGGGTAATATTTTTCCAAGATAAATTCCATAAAATTCATGAATCAATACATTTGATTTAAGAATAAGAAATATTTGGGCTAGGGATGAAGATCCGTGGTAAGAGCAATAGCAAGCCATGCACACAGGTCCTAAGACCAGTCCGGAACGCCAGAAATAAGAGGAAAGACAATAAAAATCCATTTGATTAAATCATAAATCAACCCCCAATCTTACTAATGTGGTTCGTAAGCTGTGTTTCTCTCTGTCACATGGTTAGAAGTGTGTTCTAGGATCCAGTCTTGAAACTAGAGGGCATGGATTTTCTGTATGAAAGATACAAAATTTGTCCATTCTGGAAAACTTTCAAGAACTATTTTAGGGCAAAGATGGGACTACTTTGCAGGGGTTTTAAGCATATTACTTATTTTCAAATAAAAATAAAAGACAAAAAAGTAAATTTAGTGTTAACATTTATGTTGTCTGTATTCATTTCTATCATCTCTAAAGTTAATCAGGAAATAACTAGATTCTTCAAGTCCTACACCAATAATAACTGAGAAATACATTTTTTACTTGGTTTTCAAATATCATACTATTAAATTTCCTTCCTTTTGGGGGCGTGGGTAGGGGTGCTTCAAGACAGGGTTTCTCTGTGTAGCTCTGGCTGTCCTGGAACTCGCTTTGTAGACCAGACTGGCCTTGAACTCAGAGATCTGCCTGCCTCTGCCTCCCCAGTGCTGTGATTTTTTTATGTAGTGTTATCCTTATTGTTCTCTGGGTCAGTTTCATTCCCATGCACTGTCTCTTAGACTGCTCGTTAGAGGTCAGTCTCTTACTCTCATGCTCAAATGCTTTCCCTGAAAACACTGTACGATCATCAGGGCTGCTCATGAGAACTAATTTTGCTTCAACAAATTTTGACTCCTCACTGTGTGGTCAGAACTTATTCCAACTCTTGTGTGCTCTTTCTTTTCCTTTTTTTTTTTTTTTTAAGAATATATTTAGTGCTTATTTTCTTATAATGATAGTTTCAAGCTCTCACAATCCTTTCATAATAAAGTTAAGCCAAGACATCTAATATCCAGAGATGAGATTTTTAGTGTGGTAGGGCATCAAACACTTAAATAAATAATGACTGAAATGATTTCAGATAGTAAGTCTTATAAATGATACAAAGCACAATGATTTGGGAGTCTAGCAGGATAGAAAAATTAGATCAGACTCAAAGACTAAGGAGGGGAGATAATTACTTAAGACTAGAATGTTTAATGAAATTATTTTGGAAAAACTAGGTAGGAAAAATTTCAGGTAGAGCAAGTGCAGTTTGACAGCCGCATTTCCAGTATATACCTATTACCTGAGCTGTACTCATAGCTGTTTTCAGCCCTGCTGAAAACAGAAGCATTTCCATGTCAGACTAAGACCACAAAAGAAACTCCCCAGAGTTAGCAAACTGTTATATTGACAGTAATGAGCACTTTTTAGAATCATTATTATCAGACTCTTGAATTAGCCAAGACTCTTATCTTCCCTTTTCCAAACACAAAACTGTTTTTCAATAGTCAATATTTTTACATTGCTCATTTGCCATTTCCCTCTTAATTCCTTAGATGTGTCATCCCAGGCCAATGATGGGACTTCCTCAAAACAGCTGGAAAACAGAGCTAGCGTTTCTTCAGAAAACTCAGTGCTGGTGAAACCAAATGAGTTTTGGAAAGGGGCAAATGAATTTAGAGTTTGGCTCACTACTTACTACCCTTGGAATGTAACAGCTTACTATTGATTACTTATTTATCTATTTCCTTAACTCATCAAAATGTTCATTAACAAACAGATGTACTTGCTCAATGACTTTTGTAAAGAATCAGGAAATTGTCAGACAAAAAGAACCTATCCACATATGAAAACATGCAGTGCTTGTATTTCTAGGGCTGTATAACCTCACTCAGTAAATGCTTTCCAGTTTTATCTATTTACCTAAAAATTCTACTTTTCCTTACATCTCAATTAAAAAGAATCCCATTAGGTACCATGAATCACACTTTCGTTATCCCTTCATCAGCTAGTGGACATCTAGGTTGATTCTGTTTTCTAGCAATTATGAATATGGCAGCAATGGACATGGTTGTACAAGCACCTCGTAGTACATATAAAGTCCTTTATGTGTATACACAAAAGTAGTATACTTGGGTCATATGGGAATTCTATTTCTAGTTTTTTGGTTTGTTGGGGCTGTTTTTGTTGTTGTTCTAGACTGATGAGTTTAACTTGGACTACATATAGAAGTCAAGAAACTATAAATGATCAGTTGAGATGGGAGACAGCAGTTAGGAGACTATAAAAGTAGAAAGGGAGAATACTTGGAGTGGAGAAGGTTAAGCAGAGGGGTTTGCAGTAGAGGAGGACAGAGACGTAAGCAAAAGGAAGGTGGGGAAAAGCCATATGGAAGCCTAATATTTCTCGGGGCAATTGGACAGTATAATTTGAGGGGCTAGTGAAACATGTGTAATATGAGAGAAAAAGGAATAAACAGATGGTGTGAAATGTTGAGGGTGGATGATGACAGAGGCATAGGAAGAGGAGGGAATTGTGGGTAGGATAACCAAACTACAAATGCTTAAAGAAGCCTTATTAGAAACACATTAGTCATTTTTAGGGGTTTTTAACAGAAACAGCCTGTATAGTGGAAAATGCTGTACCGGGGGACATGGGCTATTACACAAAAAAATCTGCATGTCAGGCATGGGATTTCTCCCTATGTGCAATTGGTGAGGTGGGCTTCAGAGTCCTCCAAAACAATAAAAGCTATTGTCCTTGCTTTTGATTGCCCACTGCTATGACACCACACATATTGATGAGAAGACATAGAGAAATCAATTTCCAACTGATCTAGAAGCTTCCTCTATGGCTGGATCTATTTGATAGTACTGAAAAGTGCTATGGAGGTCACTGATAGAGAAAAGACATTAGGTAGCACTGAGCCCTGTATATAACAATACAGAGACCTTCCAGGAAAGCTGTGTCTACTAACGCAACAGTGGCATGACTACTGGGAGGTAAACAATTGCTTTCTGGTTGGATTTGATGTCTTATACACAGGACAGAATTCATTCCTGTGATGGTAAACTTTATCATTAACTCATGACTGGGATTATGACAGATCATAAGGAATAACCTACTAACTATTGTTTCCAAAATGCTCATGTTATCAAACTGCCTTCAAAATGTCTCTATTTAAATAGTTCCCCAAATTTTTTATGTCTAAACCATAACACCTAAGTGATTATGTTGAGACAGGCTTTAGAAGTATCACATGGTGGGGTTACAGGTGGGGGAGCATTCATATGCCTAGGTGTACTGCCCTTGAAAAATGCCTAGAGAAATAACTACATGTGGCATCAGAAGATCTCACACTAGGAAAGTTCCCTCTGCAGATACCAAATCCACCAGCACTTGGAGTCTCTAGTCTCCAGAGCTGTTAGAAACCTATTTCTATGGTTTATAAGTTGTCCAACTTAAGGTATTTTTCTATAGCAAACCAAATAGAAAAGAACAGATTCTAAATTAAGAGTTCAGAGTTCTTCTGCCTTGAATTCTGTCATATTAAGAACAATGAAATGAAAAGTCATGCAGTATACATCTAAAAATGAATGCAGGCTGGAGAGATGGTTCAGATGCTATGAGCACTGGCTGCTCTTGCAGAGGACATGAGTTCAGTTTCCAGTACCTCTGCTAGCTGGTCCACTACCACCTGTAACTCTAGCTCCAGGGGATCTGGACTATTCTGGCCTCTTGAGCAACCAGAAACCTCTCTCTCTCTCTCTCTCTCTCTCTCTCTCTCTCTCTCTCTCTCTCTCTCACACACACACACACACACACACACACACACACAAGAGAGGGAGAGACAGACAGAGAGAGAGAGAGAGAGAGAGAGAGAGAGAGAGAGAGAGAGAAAAACATATGGATAAAAATAAAATAAAATCAGGGTGTGGAACCTGGGGCTCAAGATCTTGACCTGTGTGTCAAAATCCGATAGAATTAAAAACCATATTGCCATATTTGCTAACAATAAAAAGTTTCTGAACATGAAATGGGACCAAAAGGAAATGTAAAATCCAATGTGTAATGAACCATGCAGTTTCCGGAAGCACTATCCTGTGTTGCACTGTGCAGCTTCACCGCAGCCTTGGTTCAGAACACAGAAGTTTAGCTAGAGTTTTCCTGCCTTGCCCACAGTCAGGACAAATCTCTGCAACCTGCCAGTCCCACAGTCACTCAGACCCAACCAAGTAAACACAGAGACTTATATTGCTTACAAACTGTATGGCCATGGCAGGCTTCTTGCTAACTGTTCTTATAGCTTAAATTAATCCATTTCCATAAATCTATACCTTGCCACGTGGCTCATGGCTTACCAGCATCTTCACATGCTGCTTATCGTGGTGGCAGCTGGCAGTGACTCCTTCTACCTTCCTGTTCTTTCTTTTCTCCTCTCTGTTAGTCCCGCCTATACTTCCTGCCTAGCCACTGGCCAATCAGTGTTTTATTTATTGACCAATCTGAGTAATTTGACGTACAGACCACCCACAGCACATAAGTATTCTGTTCTGTGTATGTTTTTACACATTACAAAAAAAGCCTACAAATGCTGCCTATACACCTCAGCTCAGATGGGGGGATTGTGTGCTGGGCATCGCAGTGTTCTTCTGTATGTACACACTTTTATGCTCCCATTGAAACAAAATGGATTAATTTTGACAATCAATGGTTTAATATTTTCCTACTTCATTCCCTGGCACCAAATTCATTTATTTTTGTATTATATTAGGTTAGGTCATTTTGTTGATAGATTGGTCGGTTTGTTTTGTTTTGATTTAATGGCTAGTTGAGCTGTTAACTGGAGTTTTAAAAGTTAAATGATTTTTAATTATGACAAAATATTCTAGTCATTTATGAAATGACCTTAAATATACTTCTGCCATTTTGTTATATATATATATATGTGTGTGTGTGTGTGTGTGTGTGTAAATATAAAGTAGCATTTCAACATTAACAATTATAAAAACAAAATATTAATCAACTCTAAAAGACTTTAAAGATGCTCTATGCCCTGTAGAATCAAATATTCAGCCAACATTTAATTCTTTACATAAAACAATAAGCATATTAATTTCATTGGTATGCAAATTTTCATGTCTATTAATAAGTGGTAAAATTATATATATACATACACACACACACACAAAAGAATTGCTTGAAAGTAATTTTTTGCATGATTTAGTACTAGTAAATGTTGATTTGTATACCTGTATTATATACCTCTATATTAGGGTCACATAGAAATTTCTTTTTGTTGTTGTTGTTGAGTGAATGAATGAATGAATTTTATTTTGCCCTTTAAGCATATTCATAAAACATCCTGAAAACTTACCTGTCTGTACCCACCAAGGTCCCACATAGCTCAGACTCGCTATGCATTAGCAGGAGACAACATTGAACTTGTGATCCCCCTGCCTCCATCTCCTGAGTTTTGTAAGCACAGGTTTGTACCCCACTCCTGCTTTATGCAGTACTACATACTGAACCCAAGGATTCAAGCATTCTATCCAACTGAGCTACATTCCAGCAGAAGGCTGACTTCTTGAGTCCATGAAGACAAGACTTCCGGGGAGAGATGGCTCAGTGAGTAGAGTCCTTGCTACGAACGCTTGACAAGCTCAATTCAGACCTCAGCTCCCTTAAAACTATGTGTATAGGGTCACATAAAAATTTCTTAAGTGGAAAAGTTTTAAGTAACTCTAGCTAAGAATAGGTTCAAAAATTCAGAAAGCTGGGCCAGCAAAACATCTCATCAGTGTTTGTCATGCCTGACAACATGAGTTGGATCCTCAGTCTACATTGGAAATGACTCTTTTAAGGTCTTCTGCTCTCCACGTGTGAGTTGTGACTTATAAATTTCTACACATATACACACAAATAATAAATTAATTAATAAATGTTTTAAGAAATGTTTAGCTTCAGAAACTGCCATGGAGAATAGAGTTTTACCAGTTGCCTTATTTAGTCTTACCCTGAGAATGAATGTCTGAGCTCACTGTAGCATAGGAAGGCTTCTAATCATCAACATTGGGAAAAGATCCTTCTCCCCTAAGCTATGACCTACTGGAGGGCAAATTCAGACCTCAGTACCTCAAATGTACCTCAGTGTTGTTAGTGCCTGGCACACATTCTGAAAGGTAGTAGGTGCTTTAATAGTTGTGTGCACATTTTCCCTGAGATGCTGACATAGTCTTGAGTGCTCAAATTAAAGAAGGCTATCAATGGAATGTGAAAACACTAAAATCCCATTACACTGCCCATGACTGGATTTCTAAGGGTGCAGAGGTTCACACGGAGAAGTCTATGACCCCTGGCACCATGTTGCTTGAGTGACTGGCCATTCTGAAAGGACAGCCATCACTGAGCCAATTGGGGCAGGAATCCTCAGTTTAGTCCTGCAAACCCCACACCACCCATGGTCAGAAGCTGGCAACCTCCCCTGACAACTTTGCCAACAGACTAACTATAATACCGTACAGCAGGTCATTGCCCTCAAAAACGCAGACGGTCTCTTTTTAAAGTACCGTTCCCTGTGCTGTAAGTTCCAGCAAAGGAGGGCTTTGCTCTGGATGCTTTGTTTGGGGGCACTTTATGGTTCAGGATTCTGTTTTATTTATTTATTTCTTGCTTGTTTTGTTTTGTTTTTGTCCAAGTTCAAGGCCAGAGAAGTGTATCACCCATAAAATAACCCCAGAACTTCATGCCAAAGGAATTTCTGACAAAATGAATGGTTTCAAATGCAATAGCTTGCTAACCAAGTTCCCAGCTTGCAATCTCCCTGGAATTCGCAGCCTTGGATTAAACCTCTGCAGAAAGCTCCTTTCTGTGACTCTGTGACGTTGCCATCTCCATTGTCCATGCTAATCCTAGAAGACTACACAGGGTAAGTTAATTTGGATAACTTGATGTGTGGTCACATTTAAGAGTTATTTTATTCTGTTTCTTTCAAGTTTTTGTGTATATGTAAGAATGTAAGGAAAATGCACGCAAGCTTCTTTAAAATCCTAAATTCAAGCCACAGCAGAAAGGACACAGGAAGTTTTACTGAGTAATTGAAGTGATTACATGCAAAGCGCTTTCCCATAATCAGTGAGTTTCAAAGGAGGGTACAGGGTGATTGACAGTGTTGGCCACCCTTGAAACTACCTCCTGATTGGAGAGAATAATTATAAGCAAGGAGAAAGAAACCCAGTTCTCTCTTTTCTCCTCTCTCTCTCTCTCTCTCTCTCTCTCTCTCTCTCTCTCTCTCTCTCTCTGTCCCCACATTTAATCTGAGAGAATAAAGATTATAATAGCAATTAAATTTTTGACTAGTTAGAAATCTTTGGGGGGAATAAAAAAAGCAGGCATCCTTGTTATACCAGCCACAAGAATGTTTCTCCAATTTTTTTCTAACTCTGTTACTGGGCACCTTTTTATTCCAGTCTGTGGGAAAGAGCAGAAGATAAAATGTTACAGAACCAGTGGTGTGAACTGCTAGACCTATCAACAGATGTGCTCTGCTAATGTGTCTCTGATTTTTCAAGAAAACCACAGGGGCCAGATGTCAACTTCTGCTTCCAGGTCAAGCATACTGTCTGCTGAAGGGCACACCTATGCTCACGAGTGCAAAAAGAGCAGAACAATTTCAGGAGAAGCAGGCATGGCACTGCTGACTCAAGGAACAGAAGCATTCCAGGAAACTCCAAACAGGCAATGGTCCATGAGCAAGAGTTCTTGCCTCCCTGTCTGCTATGGGTGCCCTGGCTCTTCAGAAGAAGTTGGGAAATTTTATGCTGTCACTGAAATGTATTTATAACTATCCTGGCAGGAGAAATATTTTCTAAGGAGAAGCTTGGGCCTTTCTCCTCAGCTTTCAGACTATTGAAATAATAGATCCCAAAGAAAAACATCCCACAGGATCAAGGGTGAAGGGAAAGGCAGAAATCCTGGCATGAGGCAAAGGAGGATCTTGTCTCCCAGGAAGAGATTTCTTTTCCCAGTTCTGGTAACTTATATACCACCTTGCAGCATAGACCAAGTAGGACTAATGATGGGTGGGACCACACCTTGACCAGGACTGCTTAATTATGCATACCTCTAGTCCTCCATTTACCCGAACCTCATAGCAGTACTCCAAAAGTGACTTGGAGTCACTCGACCGCTTTAGTTGATCCAGTGTTCAGTGTGAAAGTCCCTGCCTTGCTCTCCCCAATCACTCATCTCTATCTAGTTAATGCACTGGAGGCCGGCGTCTGACTTACCTCCCGGAGCTGACAGAGTCCGGGACCTAAGAACTAGGAGACCATTTTCTTCTTTTCCAACACTTGTCTCTTCCTCTCCAAAATTCTTAACTGGAACTTTTCATAAGCTTTTCATTTTTTTTTCCAAACCAAAAAAAGAAAAGCCAACAGAAGTAAGAACATTCCAATTTCCTGCAAAATTCCAAAATTCTTTGGACTTCTCTCAAATGACTATAGCAACTATTGACATTATACTGTTTAGCTGCATAATAGGTATTATGCAGATAATATATATCCAATATATATGAGATATATATGAGATATATATAATATATATATATATATTATATATATATATATATATACACATTCCATGTGTGTTTTTCCTAAGTCTTGAGATATTCAAACAATAAGTACTCAGAAGAAGTGCTTCTTTGGAGTCATCTATAAAGACTTGAACTCTGACTCTGACACTAAATTGCTATGACATAAAATGAAGTCACTTACTATCATTATATTACATTCTATCATTCTATCAAATGTCAGTAGACTATTAGTACACTAGTAACAGTACAGAGTCAAGAATGGCTGTTTTAAGAGGTGGATAAAATGGCAAATACTTGGTGATAGGCATAGCAGTGCCTAGTGCATACTGAGTACACTTTCAGCCACATTACTATTAGTAGTATTATAATTCTTTTCTCAGGGAAGTCTTACAGAATGTAATTCTACTAAATAAAAATTAAACTAGGTCTATGTGCCATGTTCTTTCCCAATAAGAAAAATGGAAACCTTCAGAAGCCCACTCATTCACAAGAATGCACTATAAGAGCCAAATGGGAGGGAATTAGAAAATCTTGAATGGAACTGACTAAGCAGAAAGTCTATTAGACTAAACAATGAGCTGGATGGTGGAGGCAAATAGACCATTAATACAAAAGCATGGTTTTCAAATTCTTGGTCACCCATGGTCAAGTTGGATGAGCAGAAAGTGATGTAGCCCAGCTGCCTTCCTTATACTGCTCCTTCTAAGCGTATTCTCATAATAGGACTCGTGTCAACAATATTTGGCCTTATTATAGATACACAGCTCTACTTGTGTCAAATCATTTTCAAAAACTGATGGACTATATAAGGTAGTTATGGATGGTAGAATTAGAGAAACAACTACAGAAATGATATTTTTAGGAATATAAATGTCTAACTATTTTCAATATAAAAACAGGACTATTAATTTTCCTGTGTTCGTTGTCATGGTAACACAGTGATGAACTGTGAAACACTGAGCAAAACTTCAAGTTGCTACCAAACAAAAAACAAACGGCATATTCATAGCACGTATACACCACAAAGCACCTTAAAATGATTCCCCTGTTTTGACCATGCTCTTTTAAACTTTATAAACTTGTAATTTGGTTGAATCAACAATCTTGTTAATTAAAAATTGTTGGCCATTTACATCTCATATGCAAAAATTACTTTATCAATAATTGATATTTGAATTCTTCCATCTTACATGTGATCATATAGCATGCAAGCAAAAATACAGAAGGTTCCTTTAATTTAAAAATACTTATAAGTTATATAATGCGCTAAAGAAGTTTGTGATTCCAAAAGCAACAACATTTTTCTCAGTGTACACTGGACATAAATGGTAGCAGGAGAGAGAAAACTTAGTTTTCCACTTTTTACTGTGTTTAGAAGTCAAAGAATCAGAGGACAGGATTTACATCATAAATTTGTCGAACTCCTTCTATGGCCCTGAAGTCTTAATCCTCTGGTATGCAAGAACTATTCCTATTATCCACCAGCCATAAGGTGCTTTTTCATGTATCAGAAATCCTGCAAAGCACTGTATACATTTAATAATACAAATACGATAACTACATGTGCAGTATCCCCTATTGTCAGATGAGCACACAGAGGTCCAGTAATGTGAAATGAGTTTTCTAAAGCAACAGTAACTAAAAGGTTGTGAGTCTAGATGATTGATGTTGGCAGCCCTTTTTACAAGAGAGTCAAAGAACCCTGAAGATGTGTTTGTGACTCTCTTACCTCTTTGATGCTTGCTAAAATAAATTTCTTTCCTTCAGATCTTAAACAACTAGTATTTATATTCGAGGGAAATCCTAACACAGCCTTGGGGTTGCCATGATAGGTGTGTGGAGCTTCCCTTTGGTCAGTTCCCTTACTATCCACAAGGCAGTTTCACTTGTAGAATCCAGACTCTGGGAATCCGTTCCCAAGAGTGAGCTGGAAGGGCTTGGCACTGTCAAGTCTCCTCCAATGACCCTTGGGCAATATGGAAGGGAGCTACTTAGCTGTGGGGCAACCCCAAGACAAACTGCACTCTTGAGTTCCACTGAGCACCTGGCATAACTCCCCTTTTCAGACATCTGCTAGAGATAAAGACTTTGTGGGGTTGGCTCTTTCCATGTCTTGTGTCCTCCATCGCCATTGTCTTTATCAGTAAGTCACACCTGTATCTCCATCACAGGCTACACCTGTCGGACTTAACTGAAGTCAATGTTTTCCGGTTGTTAATATTACAAGTACTACTATAATAACCAACATTTGCTCTTCCAACAGTCTCAAGACTACTCCAACACTCTTAAACTTTGTGTTACATCTCTACCTCCTCCGGGTACCTACATTTAGATAGGCAATCATTAAACACAGCCCACATGGATAGTTTTACTATCCCTACCAGTTCCATAAGAGATTCATTTTATTTTTAATAATTTATTACATTTTAATTATATGTAGGGACTTTGTGTACCTGAGTTCAGGTCTCAAGCAGAGCACACAAGGGTGACAGATGCTCGGGAGCTGGAGTTACAGATGGTTGAAAGTGGTATATAGTATAGGAACTGAATTCAGGTCCTCTTCACCAAAAATGCTCTCTCCTAAATACTGAGCCATCTCTCCAGACTCGGAATTAGTTTACCTTTTAATGTAATCCCTGCCTTTCTGGATCTCTGAAGAAATTTCTTCCTTTTATTAAAAATAAATTTATTTATTTATTCATTTATTTTATGAGAGATCAGGGATACAAAGAACATAACTAAACATAATAAACACAATACACATCAAGGCAATTGCCAACATCAAATTAAGTTAAATGGAGAGAAACTCAAAGCGATTTCACTAAAATCAGGAACAAGAAAAGGTTGTCCATTCTCTCTATAACTATTCAATATAGTACTTGAAATTCTATCTAGAGCAATAAGACAACTAAAGGAGATCAAGGGGATACAAATTGGAAAGGAAAAAGACAAAGTATTATTATTCACAGATGGTATGATAGTATACATAAGCAACCCCCAAAACTCTACCAGGGAACTCCTACAGCTGATAAACCTTTAGTCAAGTGGCTGGATACAAGATAAACTCAAAAAAATCAGTAGCCCTCCTATATACAAACGATAAATGGGCTGGGAAAGAAATCAGGGAAATAATACCCTTCACAATAGCCACAAATAATATAAAATATCTTGGTGTAACTCTAACCAAGCAAGTGAACGGCCTGTATGATAAGAACTTCAAGTCTTTGAAGACAGAAGTTCAAGAAGATATCAGAAGATGGAAAGATCCCCCATGCTCATGGATCAGTAGGATTAACATAGTAAAAATGGCAATCTTACCAAAAACAATCTACAGATTCAATGAAATCCCCATTTAAAATTCCAACACAATTCTTCATAGACCTCAAAAAAAAAAAATACTCAACTTCATATGGAAAAACAAAAATCCTAGGATAGCTAAAACATTTCTATACAATAGAAGAACTTCTGGAGGTATTACCATCCCTGATTTTAAGCTCTGCTACAGAGAAATAGTAATAAAACTACATGGTATTGGCATAAAACAGACAGGTGGATAGATTCCTTTCTTTATTTAAGATTTATTTTTTTAATTATGTGTATGTTTGTGGGGGTACATATACATGAGCATGGGTGCACATGAGTATGAGTATTAACAGAGGCCAGAGGCTTCAGATGCCGTGGACCTAGAGTCACAGGTGGTTGTGAGTCACTCACACTGGCACTGAGAATCACTCTTGAGTCCTTTGAGACTTCTTACCCTTTGAGACCTATCCCTATATCCTCTAGAAAATTCTTAAAAAGTCCATACCACAACATTTTCCTTTTCATGTTAAATCAGTCACCAATGCCTTTTCATAGATTTTATTTTGCAAATAGTTACCATTATTTTCATCACTGTACTATATTATTTATATTCTGTCACCTGTTTCTTATGCTACTATATTAATAGTCTACATTTTCCCAGATTCCATTAATTATTCTTGAAGTTATATTATGACAAAATTTTTTGATCTTGAAATATGACCATATAATTTTACCCTGATGAATTCTTATGATTTCCACTGTCTGGGACATAAGCCTCTTCCCAATAAAACTGGTTCCAATCAGAATGTCTAGTCTTCATTGACTCAATACAATGGTGAAGCTAATCAGAGCTGCTGAAAACTTGATGAGTGTGCCTTGGACTTCACACCTAAGTGTTTCTGGATTGTTCACTGTGTTGAAGAAACAAATTGGGTCCTGGCTCATTCTTACAATCTATCACCTCCACTGTGTCATTGTTTCTTTTTTCTCAAGACAAAAATATTCTTCAGCTAATCCTGACACTTAAATTCAGAGTATCTTCTAAATTAATTTCTTGAATTCAAAAGTTTGCCCAATCTCCAATTCAATTCCAGAAAGCCCTTTAACAATGCCCCTAATATGGTTTACATACTCTCTATGCAGACATAATATTCTGACAGTAATCTCTTTCTACAATTGGAAGCATTTGTGTCTGTTTTTCCCAGATAATATCTTAAAACAAAAACTAGCGGCTAACAGCAAAACCAACCAACAAAACAAACTAGCAAACAATAGAAAGCAACATCTCAGGGTCCCACCAAAATAAATGAAACTAAACAAAAAAACAAATGTGAAAGCAGAAGAAATAGCCAGCCTTTATGGCTGCAGATAGATCTTTAGGGCACTAAAAACAGACATCAGGAGAAGTGTGGACCTTTGAGACCATGACCCCTGCAAGAAAAGTCCCAGGGCGAGCAACTGAGACACAATCTTTGTTTGTGTTTTTGCTTTTTTTTTTTTTTTTTAAATCTGTAAGCCCATATTTGGTTTAACGGTCCTCATCTATCTTGCAAGGTAACTGCAGAAGCCACAGTCACCTTGCCCAGAATGAAAGTGGGATCTTTAGTGGCTAATGACCCTGTCAGTCATTATAGCCCAGTGGTAATGAAGTGCTTACTCTTGATTTGGTTGTTTCTAGATTTAGTGTAATTAAATCTGGATCTGGCTAACACTTTTCCTTTTAAACAATATTTTATCACTAAAAAGTAAATTAAACATTATAGATGCTAGGCCTTGAAATGCATTTGTAAATGAAAGAATAGTATTATTGCTTCTCACTAAGTTTTGTGCAATTCTTTTACCCACATGATAGCTGTAGATAAGTATACAGCTCCATACATTTTGCAGTGCTAGGGATTTACCCAAGCCTTGTACAAACTAGGTCAGCAGTATACTACTGAACCAGGCCCTAGTCCTATAAAGAGTGATTTCAACCTTACAAAGAACAAAACTTTTTTTAAAACCAAAATACTTGAAAACACCTTAACTTTCAATATTTAAATGCTAACATACTGTGCCATGCCTCTTCATGTTACTGGTTTTATTTTAAAGAATTTAAAAGTATACATGGTGACAGGTTTGACCCCCAACAGATTTTGATCTCCCTAAGTAGCACTATGAGGTTATTTTTCCCTCTGTTACATTGAAGTACAGAATTCTTTTCTGATATCATTCAGATCATCCAATTAAGTTCATGAAATGGTATAAACAGTCAATTTTATTTAAGTTAGTCTCAGTGGAAATGTGGCTTAGGAGATAGTTATAGCACAATAGAAAATCCATTTGCCACAGGAGAAGTGTGTTTATTTTTTTTAAGACTGGGAAGCATAAATGGAAGATGTTTACTTCCTTGTGCTACAGCCCTATGTTGAAAGCATTAACAATAGGTTTCCCTGTATCAGTTAGTGGCTAAATACAACCTTTGTAGGAAATTCAGAATCCATTTAGCCAAGACTGGTTAAGAACTCTCATCTAGCACCAAAAACATGAAACCAACATGTAAATAAAAGATCAAAGGCTTCCCACAGCTGGCCGCAGTGGCTGCTCAGTTCACACCTGGCCTCACAAAGCAGTTAGCAAACCCAAGTTTAGTGGCTATGCTGAGTGTCAATGTCACCCTGAGAGCAGTGGAGGTCTGCAGAATAGAGAAGAGGAATGGAGAAGAGCCAGGCCGGGAAGGGGACAAATTAAACGTAGCAGCAATGTGTTTGTCTAATAGGCAAGAAAGATGGTTTTAAAACTTGTCTGATTTTTAATAAGCAGAATTCTTCCACAGATCATGACTCTAAACTGTATCTTGAGTTAATAGATAATTTAATTTTTTTGGTAAATAAAAACAACAAAACATTATTATGCAACCTTAAATAAGATTTTACAGCAAGCATCAACCATACATGCCTCACTTTGACTCAGGCATGCCAAATTGGGTCGCTTGCTAGAGATCAAGAATGAATCATGTCTTGCTTTTATAAAAAATTACTTTATATATGGACTCTTTATTCATGGAATTATTTCAAAGAACATGATGATATATGAATTGAATTCTTGTAGAATGAGATTATTACGCATGGTGATGCTTTGTGTATCTTGCAGCTTGAGAAATGGACTATCAGTCCACTGCAGTCCCTTTGTATGCTCTTTAAAGCCTGTCCACAATACATCTGGTATTTGTTCTCCTAGACTGAAAATAACAAGTGGACCACCAGTAATTTAAATTGTACCCTGTTCCAAGGATCTTTGACATGTGGTCCCTTTGGAAGAACT
Organism: Peromyscus leucopus; assembly: GCF_004664715.2. Taxonomy (NCBI): domain Eukaryota; kingdom Metazoa; phylum Chordata; class Mammalia; order Rodentia; family Cricetidae; genus Peromyscus; species Peromyscus leucopus. The sequence continues at coordinate 33,700,022 of NC_051065.1, read as the reverse complement.
AATACAAAAAAAAAAAAAAAAAAAAAAAAGAAAGAAAGAAAGAAAAAGAACAAACTGGCTCTAACCCTGGAAATAAGGTTACTACAGACTAACAGAAGGTTACAATTAACTAATATCAAGAAGGTTAACCTGCAAATTTCTCTCTCAGATTCAAACTAATCTCATTTGTAAGTCATTTTATGCAGTTATAGAGAATGAAATAATAAGGGTTCCGGTGTTTACTTTTAAGTTTGATCCTTTTCTCTGGGAAGAAAATTAAGAAAGAAATGTCACATTAAGTTAATAGTTACCAGTCTACCAAAGAACACACAGTGAATTTGTCCAATGCTTAAGCTTCATAGATAGATGGTTAAAACACACACACACACACACACACACACACACACACACACACACACACACACAAATAGCAAGTGATTTCTTTTTCTGAAGGCCCATATTAAAAAGAAATAAAACTTTACATTTTAAAGTCTTCCTTTCTCATTCTTCACTATTGCAACTTCCTAATAAAAGAAAGAAAAAATCATAGATAAGCTAGAATCCTAGATGAAGGATGATCAATCATAGTTTAACCAAGGGAGCTCTTCATGGGTGAGAAACTAAGTTTGAAAGCTCTGTTGTGACTTGTGGTATGTGCTGGACCAGCCACTGCTCAATGTGAACTAGAAATTTACTTGTGTGACTCAAGTCCAAAACACTTTTTAAAATCAATACCATGGTGTCTCTTATAAACTATTCTGCATGTATCTGTGTAATAAGAAAACTGGACATACTTAGCTAGAGCCTAAAACAATAGCATGTAAGATGTGGTGACCATTTCATCACATATGAAAAGGAACCATTTTTACATACTTTTGGCAAAGAGAAGAAATGTCCTAACCAAACAAAGTAGGGCTTCTTTGTTCTTATTATTAAGGGTTTTTTGTGTGTTTTGATTGATTTGATGTTGGTGCTGTTCTGCTGCAGTACTAGGGACTGAATCTAGGGCCCCACACACTAGGCAAGTAAGTGTTCTTAAACTTAGCTATATTCCCAGCCTAAGAAAGCAATGTGCTCGTGCTGAAAAACAGCACATGTAGTATTTAATGATTCTCTGCCATTTAAATAAACTAATTCAGTTCCTGCTGTTTTGTTATTTAATATTTATGATTCTATGTAACAGCTTGAACCAGGTCCCTAAACTAGATAGAGTAGGAAGGGACAACTTGTTAGGAAGATCCTCTGAGTTAAAGTGCTGCCCATTCATATGGGACAGGATCTTCAGAAATTGGTGTGACATTCATTTTCTTCTTACTTGTAAGAATGCTGTAGAACCTCATACTAGACTAAGAAATGAAAAAATTAATGAAAATTAAGCCTAACCTACAGAATTAATCTGTATATCAAGACAGAATCTATTTATAACATAATAAAGATTAACATGCAATAATCCTTAAAAGGGAAACACTGGGCAGTACACTCAATGTCTGTACTTCTGTGGTATAGCATCCTCATTCTCCCATTGCCAGGCTTTCTTAATGCCATTCAATTCTATCTTTTTCTTGGTTCTTAAAGAAATAAATATCTATCTTTAGAAGAGTGCATTGTCTTGTCACTTCTTCCATGTAAATGTTAAATACTGGAAGTATTAAACTCGAGATTCTCTAGGATAGGGTTTTTTTTTTTAAGAAAAAGTACTTGGAAAACTTTTACCTTGTAATCATAAATTTTGGCAAAATGTTGAGAAAATATCACTTCAAGAGAGTGGATCTTGAGAACTACCAGAAGTCAGGAAATAAGTGAATAAAAAGAGTATCCAGCACCCTTTATGTATATAATGAGTTTAAAGTCCACAGTAGAGCTAGGCAGCTATGGTTTTGAGAACATACTGTAAGAAGAATATGCAAAGCTATATCAAGTTTTCTCTTCAAGGTCTGAAGAGAAGTTTCCTAGAAGACATGATACAGCAGCCGTGAAACCAGAGAGAATATTGACGTGATTTGTTTCAATTTTCTGAACCACACTACTCTTATCTCAAAACCATGGAAACAACAAAGATCTCTCAGAACTGCTGAGTTGAAAGACAAATAATGTCTTTAAAATTCCTGTTGTGCCAAAGGAATTTAACAAATGATAGCTAACATTATTAGTATGATTGGAGGACATAGGCTCAATGTAGCATGGGAGAAACTCCTTACAGAGAGAAGACAGAGTAGAAGACATCACATTCTGCCAGTTTGCCTCTATTAAACACTGACTTGGCAAGAAGAAATCCTTCCCAAATACAGTATTTTGTTCTTGCAGGTGCAAATGCATGATTTATATATCTATAAATAAATCTAGCTTTACACATGGTAGGCTATGTAAATGGATTTTCTCTTTGGGGATTTTAGGTCATGTGTATGTTCATAAAAAAAGTGGAACTGCTAAGACCCAATAAGAATAGGAGGTATGAAAATGTCAGGAAACAGTGATTTTTTAAAATTATTTGTGTGTGTGTGTGTGTGTGTGTGTGTGTGTGTGTGTGTGTGTGTGTGTGCTGGGTGGACATGTGTACATGTGTTTGTGAAAGCCAGGGGTCAACTTCAAGTGTCTCATCTATTGCTCCCTACCTTATTGTGTGTGTGTGTGTGTGTGTGTGTGTGTGTGTGTGTGTGTGTGTGGTGGTGGTGGTGGATGGACATGTGTGTGTGAAAGCCAGAGGTCAACTTCAGGTGTCTCTTCTATTGCTTCCTACCTTATTGTGTGTGTGTGTGTGTGTGTGTGTGTGAGAGAGAGAGAGAGAGAGAGAGAGAGAGAGAGAGAGAGAGAGAGAGAGAGAGACTTTTTCCTTTTGTTTATTTATTTTTACATACTGCATTTTCTCCTCCCTTTTTCCCTCCCATTACCTCCCCTCTGCATCCACTCCTCTCTGTTTCTGTTTGGAAATGGGCAGGCCTCCCATGGGTATCAACAAAGCATGACATATCAAGTTACTGTAAAATTATGCTCTTCCCTTTGTATTAAGGCTAGGCAAGGCAATCCAGTATGAGGAGTAGGGTCTCAAGAGCCAGCCAAAGCATTAGGGATATCTCCTGCTCCCATTGTTAGGAATCCCATACATAGACCAAGCTGCACAGCTGTGACATATATGTAGAGGTCGTAGTCTGGTTAATTTCAGGCTCCCTGGTTGTTGGTTCAGACTCTATGAGCTCCTATGAGCCAGATTAGTATAACATAGTTCTTTATTAATTCTTTGGGAATTTCACATCATGTATCCCAATCTTACTTGCTTCCAAGTCCCTCCATATCACCACTCACCCTTGCAGCATCCCCCCCCACACCCCCGTGCAATTAATTTAAAAAAAGTCACTGTGGTGGTATGGTGTTCCCCAAAATATTGTGTACCTCAATAAACTTATCTGGGGTCAGAGAACAGAAAAGCCACTAGTTAGGCAGTGATAGCACATGCCTTTAATCCTAGCACTCCAGAGGCTGAAATCCATCTGGGATCTCTGTGAGTTCAAGGCCACATTGGAAACAGCCAGGTATGGTGACTCACGCCTTTAATCCCAGGAAGCAAGCCTTTAATCCTAGGGAGTGATGATAGAAAGCAGAAAGGTATATAAGGCATGAGGACCAGAAACTAGAAAATTTGGCTGGTTAAGCATTTGGCTGGTTAAGCTTTCAGGTTTTGAAGCAGCACAGTTCAGCTGGGATTCATTCTGGATGAGGACTCAGAGGCTTCTAGTCTGAGGAAACAGGACCAGCTGAGGAACTGGTGAGGTGAGATAGCTGTGGCTTGTTCTGTCTCTCCGACCTTGCAGTATTCACCCCAATAACTGGCCTTGGGTTTGATTTTATTAATAAGAACTTTTAAGATTCATGCTACAAGTCACCTCACTCCCCAATCTTTCCCATCTCTCCAACACCTCTTCATTTGTCCTAGTGGCATTGGGAGCCGTGATGTGTTACACAGTATATCCTTGTGTCCAATTAGCTTTACTAGCAAATATTCATTGCAAGAAGTCATTGGTCTAGTATAAGGCCTCTGGCACACTATCATCACTGGACCCTCACTGAAACTCCTCTCAGATACCCTGCTGCTGTCCCGAGTCATGGAGATCCTATTGCTATTGTTCCACAGGACCAGTCCCTTCACATACTCCAGCAGGTCATAGATGGGGTAGATGTCAGGGTAGGCCAACCCAAGGCCCAGGGTGTGGGTCTGGGCCACTGGGACCACTCCCCTCAGTCGAGGGGCAGAGCCAGCTCTCCTACTCTCCTAGGCCCATGCCATCAGGGCCAGCTCTCCCATCCCCATTATGAGGAATGGGGCCATATCTCCCAAATGTGGAGAGAAGGAGGGGAGGACGGCTATCCCATGAGGGGCAGCGCCTATCCCAGGGCCAATGAAGGGTGGAGCTGACTAAACACAGCCCTCAGATTTTAACATGTGTGGATCCTAGGTCCCGCTGTGGTAACACTGACCATGAACATAAACACATACCCCAGCTCCAGTGGGACCACAGAATCAGACATGTCCCTTGGCAGCAGCTTGGGCCCAGATGTCACCATGGTCCTGATACCAACACAGGTTACCCAGATGAGTATGGCCCCAGTTGCTGCATGGCCCTCAGACATCAACATGGTCTCAGGTGGCTGTCCAGAAGTCAGGCATCCCCATGGCCCTCAGTGGTTACTAAAGCAATGGGCATCAACTCAAACCCTGGCTGCTGTTGGACCACAGACCCAGACAAAACCCTCAGCAGCAGCATGGGCCTGGACAACACCATGGCCCCAGGTGGCAGCACAGGCCACTCAGATGGGCATGGCCATTGTGGCAGCCTGGCCCTCAGATACCAACATAGCCCCAGGTGTGGGCCCAAACCTCTGGCATCAGGAACCACAGACCACCTTATTTTTAAGCAGCATTTATCACTGGACCTAGAGTTCTTTGGTTGGCTAGACTAGTTTGCCAATGTGACCTGGTTATGTGCCTGCTCCCCACCAACCCAAAGCAATATGAATGCAGATGCACATGACTCTACCCAATGTTTTCCATGTGGAGTCTTGTTCTGCTTTGCTTTTGCTGTATTAAAACACTGACCAAAACCAACTTGGTCAGGAGAGTGTTTGTCTCTGCTCAAAATTTATAATCCATCATGGAGGGAAGCCAGGGAAAAGCTCTAGCAATAACCTGGAAACATGTATCCAATTACCATCATGTACAGTTCAGGTCTACTTTCCTAGAAATGCCACTGTCCGTAGTGGGCTGTGCTCTTCTAGTCAATTAGTAATCAAGAAAATGCCCCCAAAGACATGCCCCCAGGCTATTCTGATGGACAGGATTACTCACTTGAGATGTCCTGATATTGGTAAAATTATTAAGGCCACTCCACTTAGTTAAAAGGAAGATTTATTTAGTGGGCAACTTACAAAAAAGGGAAAGGTAGGTCGCAGGATCTGGGGAAGGTGTATCTCAATCCAGCAGTGTTCTCTGGAGCTCTGCTCGGTCCACCTCCACCGTTCAGGGTCCCGGCACAGAGCAAGCGCTCGCCCATTTAGATCTCGGGTCTCCAGGCGCCTCCCCTGGCCCTGCCTCGTAGGCGTGACAGTTGCCAGAGTCTCAATGGGGTTTGGAACTTCCTGATCCAAGCTGGAATGGCTACCCACTACATCCTTTGCCACGTTTGCCAAGCTAACAAATGAAGCTAACTAACTGTTATAGTTCTGCGGATCTGAACTCAGATTCTCAGATTTGTGTGGTAAGGCATTTGCCATTTGAACCCCTTCCCAGACCCTGAAAGTCGGTGTTTAAGAATATGCCCAAGGACCTATGAGATAGCACAGCAGGTAAAAGCACTTACTCCAAGGACCCAGCATGGGTGAAAGAGAAAACTGACTGACTCATGCAGCTTTTTCTCTGACCTCTCAAGTATATATACACACACACACAGTAAATAAAATTTTAAAAGAATTTGAAATATATATAAATTTATATGTATGTATATATCTGTATATATCTCTATATATATATATGTGTGTGTGGAGAGAGAGAGAGAGAGAGAGAAGAGAGAGAGATCCAAATCCATGATCATAATTTCCTTTTTAAATATTGATGCTACTATTTAGTAAATTGCAATTAACAACATGTAAGGAAATAATACTCAAGATATTGCATAAGTGAAAACTAGGTTTAAAATGAAACTCAGGCAGTATGCAATGATAGCAAAGGTTTGTAATGACCCACAGCGTAGGATTCCAGCCATTCGTCTGCTCTCTGTGGCAAGAGGCAAGGCACTCCTCTGTTATTGTTATGTGCCTCAGTGTGTCTCCTTGTCCATCATTTTTGCTTTATCTAGTTAAGATTTGGAATCCTTGTTTCAAAGGTGGCTTGCTGTCGTCCCTGCTCTTTAAGACCCACAAAACCACACCTTCTTTGGTTGGAGCACCGACAGGGCTTGGCAGTCTTCCCGCTGTCACAGTTGACTCACCCTCGTTTCCCATTGACATTGGTATGCTGTAGAACTCAGGTTGAAATGATCTTTGCATTTTACTATGAAAAAGAAAATCCTGCACTCTGTTCAAGTGGCTCAGATACAAGTGCTCCAATCTGTTTTTAAAAAAAAAAATCATTTGGGGTTTTTAAAAAACAATACAATCACTCCCCCAAAGTAATTTATAGAATAATAATATTGTGAGGAACTGACAGATTTTGTGAAAAGATAACATGGTATGAAGTAAATAATGGAGTTGTCATCAACAAATTCTGGTTTGGTTATCTCTGCAATGCCCCTGACTATAGGTATCATTTGAGTGCTCTAGCTGCAGAGATCTCTTGAGCACAAAGATCTCTACCAATGTCAATGGATTGTTTGATTCAATAAGCATCATGACATTCATACATTGTACTGTAACCTGATTTCCTAGACTAAGAAAATTTTGTTCAACTTCTGTTTAATATTCAAACTAATTACTGACTTCTCATTTTAATTTTTGAAAATACCTACATTGGATATAATATACCAACTTAGAAAATCATCATTAAATATTGAAGAAGTTTGTAGTTGCAATAACACATGCATATTTTTGTACTGATATAATTCTAGTATATGCTGGGATTCTTCCCAATGAAGGGAACTAAATATTATATAAAAATAAACCTGATTCCATTTTTATTCCCCTTGCTGGCATCAAGGTAGCAATGAAACATCATTGGGATTCTTCACTGTCCACACACATGTTTAGAAATACTGGGAATTATATCCCAAGTACACATTTACCATTTTTACTTTACAAAGGCCAAGGCTGAAACAAAAGCCAAACTTAAAGAGGGAAATTTTTGTAAATACTAAAACATATTTAATCTCTGTGTTTCTTCGTGTTTCCTATTTGTTCTTCTAGTCATTTTGCCTTTGTTTTGAGAATACACTTACTTTACAACTTCTGAGGATATTTAAATAGAGTTGTTCAAATTTACTTGCATGTTTCAAGCAAGGGAAGGCATGCTTTATGTATGTAGGCTGTACAGCTTCCTGGAGCCCTATGTTCATAAGACTCTGGGTTTTAATGTTTTTAAAACTTTTAAACTTCTAATGATTTCTGAACAAGAGACTCATGTTTGACAAGGTCGTGCACACTATGGGGCCATTTCTGCTTGTTGACTCTTCCCTTTGGGCCTAACTTTATTATTTCTTTCCTATTATCATTTAAAGCATTGTCTGATTCTGGAGTTGCTTCCTTTCTCCAGGTTCCTAGGAATCTTCAATGGCCGAATCAACTAGTTAGACACAGGCAATAAAAAACACTTATTTGTGAATATGGGTAGGATTTTTTACTTAAAATACTGAGGCAGGAATTCTTCCCATCCCTGTGGGGTCTTGAGCTTGCTCTTGGGACAGTTTCTTCTTATATCAAATTTCTACTTTAGCATGATGATGAAAACTCACCTTTCAAGTTCAGGTCACTCCAAAGTAGAAGCCCTTCTCTGCCTTCCCCATATGTAGGAGATGGTAGCCATATAATGCTTTTCAGAAAATCCATTTTCTGTGATAAGACTATGATTTTATCATCAAACACCTGAACAAAGACTTTGTTGCAGACATTGAGCAACGCAGAGCACTAAGATTAAGTAGAGAGAGAATGCATTTAAGAAACTGAAGGAGAGCTACTTCATAATAAAACTTGTTTCAACAAAGCAAATTCTAAGATGTTACTATTAATTCTAAGATAAGACACTTTAGAATTTATCATGGACATGAGGGAATGGTGGCTCCCATGTGTACCCAAGCACATATGTGGATGTATCCTTCTACATACTTTCAGGGATAGAGTATATGTTTTTAGGAGAGTTGGAGATGTACAGGAAGACTGGAGATGCAAAAGAAAATTGTTAAAACCAAGTTCTAGTGTCAGTCCTCGTGGTTCCGGCCTATAACCCCAGTTCTTCAGGAAGTAGAGGCAGGTAGAGTGCATTCCCAAACCTTCTTGGCCTAAAAAGTTAGTTAAACCCATCTGAGAAAACTAACAAGGCCTTGTCTCAAAACAATAAAAAATTAACAGCTGAGGGTAGAGCTCAGGGTACATACAGTACCTGCCTACTAAGGCCTTCTCAGTATAACATCAAATACAAAAAATTCAAATTCCATTTTGATATTTTTTTACTTTTATAAATTATTATGTTAAAAGTATTAATATTTTTAAATTGAAAGATATTTCATGCATGTACTTATTCTATTTTTCAGCAATTCCTTGCTCAAAGGGAACTGGAAAGGTCACCAGTGGTCAGTCTGAGCTGGGTATCTTCAGGCTCTGGTATCTTGCTGAAGAATGCTGAAGGCAGAAGAGAAGACTCAGCACGCAAGGACTCGAAGTGGCAGGCAGGAGGTCCTGAGTTTAATCTCCGAGATCCACATGGTAGAAGAGGAAAACCACTTCCAAAAGTGCTCTCTGACCTCCATACCTGTGCTCTGGTATATGCACAGTCACACACATACAACAAATAAAAATTACAAGTTGTAATTTTTAAATAAATAAAAGAACAAAATAAAGCTGGGTGTGGTGGCAAATGCCTTTAATACCAGTACTTGGAAGGCAGAGGCTGGTGGATCTCTGAGTTTGAGCTCAGCCTGTTCTTCAAAGCAAGTTCCAGCCAGGACTGCAATAGCAACCCTGTCTCAATCCCCCCCCCCAAAAAAAAAAAGAAAGAAAGAAAAACACACACAGATTGAAATTGCACCAAGGTAAAATTTTTCAAAACAGTTATCTTACAAGTTGCACACTGTTAAGAATGGCAGCCGACCACATGAGTAAATGATTATTCAAGGGTTCCACTTGTTGCCTGGGACTTCCTTTGGGGAAGGTCAAGAGTGGCTTGGGTACTAAAGGGCATAACATAGGCGGTTCTCAATTTTGATAGATAGACTTGTTTAGTCCCATGATGCATCTGACTTTAATCATATGCATATTCAATTGTGAATAGGCATAATTTGGCAAATAAGGGTTTTTGCCTAAAACCTCATTTAGAGGACATAGTTGCCTTATCGAATACACATTAAAAAGTCTAGGCAAGATCAGTTCTGTAATCTCATTCTTATGCCTGAACATAATTTTAAAAAGGCATTGACAGAAACTATGGAAGAAAGGGGAGGGTTTTGTGGGGGAGGTGGAAACAGGGCTTCTCTGGGAAGCTTTGGCTGTCCTGGAGCTCACTCCATAAATCAGACTGGCCTCAAACTCAGAGATCCACCTGCCTCTGCCTCCCAAGTGCCACCCAGATGAAAGGAGAGTTTTTGAGGGGAGAAATTTGTTCCATTGTTTGGAGTGGGGTTCTAGGTTACCAACAGATTGCTGGATGTATTACCAGAAAATGAGGATGTGTATTATCCAAGCCCAGGAGAGTCTTGGGTTGCTAAATTATTCCTTGTGCATACCTGCCTCAAAAGTATTCAAAACTTACAGCAACACCTCAATCACTGTGACAGAGATACTTAATGATAGCAAAATAATGAGCTATTATGTATGTCATAGCATAAAAAGACAGGCCATATTTCCTAATTTTATCACCTAGTATAAATTTCTAAAGTTAACTTTATTAATTTAAAAGCATCATGTTAAAATGAAAACATTTGAGTGGCTTGAATGATTGTTTTAGGGTTACTATGCTATGATGAAACAGCATGACCAAAAGCAAGTTGGAGGAGATGTGTTACACTTGTTTCACCTTGCCTGCCTAAGGCACCTGATTGGTCTAATAAAGAGCTAAACAGCCAATGGCTAGGCAGAAGAAAAGATTGGTGTAGCTGATGGGCAGAGAGAATCAGTAGAAGGAGAAATCTAGGCTCAAGAGAGAAGAAAAGAAAGAGAAGGAGAAGAGAGCAAGGGAAAGAAGTCAGGCAGAAGCCAGCCAGTAGACGTGAGAAGCAGTAGAAGTAAGATATACAGAAGGAAAGAAAAGTAAAAGTAAAAGCCCCTGAGGCAAAATGTAGATGAAGAGAAACAGGTTATGTTATGAGAGCTAGAAAAAGAGAGGTGGGGAGGGAGGGAGGGAGAGAGAAGCTAAGGCAGAATATTCAAAACTATTAATAAGTCTCTGTGTTGTGATTTGGGTACCAATTGGTGGCCCAAAAGAAAAAGGCTGGTACAGTAAGGAAAAGGTTTATTTAGCTTATACTTCCAAAACACTGTTCATCACCAAAGGAAGTCAGGACAGGAACTCAAACAGGGCAGGAACTAGGAGGCAGGAGTTGATGCATAGGCCGTGGAGGGGAGCTGCTTACTGGCTTGCTCATCATGGCTTGCTCAGACTGTTTTCTTAAGGAACCCTGGACCAACAGTCCAGGGCTGGCATCACCTACAATGGGCTGGGCCATCAATCACTAATCAAGAAAATGCCGTATAGACTTGCCCACAGCCTGATCTTATGGAGACATTTTCTTAATTGAGGATTCCTCCCCTCAAATGATTTCAGTTTTTGTCAAGTTTACATAAATCTATCCACCACAACTGACCCAACATCAACTTGACAATCAAATCACTGTAAAGACACCTTTCCTTTCTTGTGCATCCCCAAGACGACACATTAATTTCAGTATCACATTATAAAACATTTTACAAACTTAAGTCACACAAATCTTTAAAAACACTTTAAAATTCAGTCTTTTTTAAAATTGAAAGTCTCTCTTTTTTTTTTTTTTTTTTTTTTTTTTTTTTTTTTTTTTTTTTTTTTGGTTTTTCGAGACAGGGTTTCTCTGCGTAGCTTTGCGCCTTTCCTGGAACTCACTTGGTAGCCCAGGCTGGCCTCGAACTCACAGAGATCCGCCTGGCTCTGCCTCCCGAGTGCTGGGATTAAAGGCGTGCGCCACCACCGCCCGGCTCAAAAGCCTCTTTTAAAACCTAAAAGATCTTCTAAAATACAGTCTCTCAATTGTGGGCACCTGTAAAATCAAAAATAAACTAAATACATCTTTACTTCAAGAGAGAAGAACCAGGGCACACTCACATTCTGAACAAAGCAAACCAAACTCCACCAGTATAAATAACTCACTGTCTAATTATCTGGGGTTCATTCACCATCTTTTGGGCTCCTCCAAGGGACTTAGAGCAGGTCTCCAGCTCTGTCCTCTGCAGTACCCACAGCTAGTCTTCTAGGCTCCACTCCATTGAGGCTGCTATTCTTGGCGGTCCTCCAATAGCACTGGCATCTCCCAAACTCCTGGGGTCTTCTGCTGCAACTGGGCTGCACTTTCAACGTTAGCCCTGCTGGGCTCTCTTCAGGGACTCCAGCCCTGCCTCAGCTGCTCTCCATGAATGTTTCATGCCTTCAAAACCAGTACCACCTGAGTGACTCTTACACTACCAAATTCAGCTGCCAGCACAAGGTACAGCCTCAGCTGCTTCTGAAACACAGCCTCTATGTGCTGACCCTGAGGAAACATTTCCCCGAGTTTACCTCAATGATTGTGGCTTCTGCCTTTCATGTTTGTTTGTTTTTCAGGACAAGGTTTCTCTGTGTAACAGGCCTGGCTGTCTTAGAACTTTCTTTGTAGACCAGACTGGCCTTGAACTCCTATGGATCCACCTGCTTCTGCTCTCTGAATGCTGGGGTTTAAAGGCATGGACCACCACCGCCTGGCTTTTCTTCCTTCCTTCCTTCCTTCCTTCCTTCCTTCCTTCCTTCCTTCCTTCCTTCCTTCCGTTTTTTCTTAATTTTATGATCATTGGTGTTCTTCATGCATGCATATCTGTGTGAGGGTGTCAGAAGCCCTGGAACTGGAGTTACAGCTAGTTGTGAGCTGCATTGTGGGTGCTGGGAATTGAACCTGGCCTTCTGGAAAAGCAGTCAGTGCTCTTAACCACTAAACCACCTCTACAGGCCCTGTGGTTTCTTCTTAATCACTGTTAATTTCTCAGCTCTAGCTAACCAGCACAATTGTCCCAATAACATAAAGGTCTCACTTCAGTGGTGCCTGTCTTTCAGTAATCATGGCTGACTCTTCAGCCCCAGCTGACCAGACTGACAGATGGCATTCTCAATCACAAGAGCAAACAGCCCTGAGACCGTTTTTTTAAACTTCCCTCTGAAACTTCACAAACCAGGCCCCCATCTTCTGCACTGTTCTCAACATTCTTTTTTTAAAAAGGAAATTTATTTTACATCCTGCAGTTTCCCCTCCCTCCTCTCCTTCCAGTCCCCCCCTGTGTTCTCACCCCCTAATCCACTCCTCCTTTGTTTCTGGTTTCTGTTCAGGAAGGGCCAGGTCTCCCATGGGAATCAACAAAACATGGAATATCAAGTTACACTAAGACTAAGCACCTCCCCATGGATTAAGGTTGGGCAAGGTGACACAGAATGAGGAGTTGGGTCCCAAAAGCTAGTAAGGAGTCAGAGATAGCCCCTGTCCCCACTGATAGAAGTCGACAAGAGGACCAACCTACACAACTGTCACATATATGCAGGGGGCCTAGGTCAGCCCATGCTGGCTCGCTGGTTGTCAATTCAGTCTCTGTGAGCTCTTATGAGCCCAGGTTATTTGACTCTAAGTTTTCTTGTGATGTGCTCTTGACCCCTCTCCTCCTCTTCTGCAGGATTCCCCAAATTCCTCCTAATGTTTGACTGTGAGTCTGCACCTGTTTCCATTAGTTGCTGGATGAAGCTTCTCTGATGACAATTGGGCTAGGCGCCAGTCTGGTCATAGGAGATGGTCAGTTCAAGCTACATATCTGTGATTGCTAGGAGTCTTAGCTGGGGTCATCCTTGTAGATTCCTGGGAAATTCCCTTGTACCAGATTTTTACCTGACCCCCAAGTGCCCCCACTTTCCAGTAGTCTCCTGCAGTACTCCCCTTCCGGCCCTCCCACCAACCTGATCGCTCATGTTCCCATCCCTACCTACCCTCAGTCCACTCACAAAATCTCTTTTCTTTTTCCCTCTCAGGGAGATCCTAGTGTTCCCCCATGAACCCTCTTTGTTATCTAGTCTCTCTGAGTTTGTGTATTGTAGCATAATTATCCTTTATTTTATACCTAATATCTCATTATCAGTGAGAACCTACCAGGTTTGTCTTTCTCAGTCTGGGCTACCTCACAATGAAAACAAACTTCATAACGAGTTTCTTCATCTCTGAAGTAAATTGGAGCTGCCAAGAGTAGCTGTGTCTCAATGTCATGAAAATGTGGGCATAGTAGTCTCCAAACTGCTTCCTGCTGTCTATGGACAAAGGCATCCCCAGGGGTCCATGAAAAATTTTTGTGATCATGACCAAGTCCTAGGAAAACCAGCAGTAATCTTGGCTGATAGATATCACCTGTCAAGTTTCAGGAGGTCTCCCTTGATCAAACCTGATCCATATTATTCCTGAAGGAATCCACAGCCTCTCATCTCCTGTGGGAACAAAACTCCAGAGCACATTTGATTTCCATTTGAAAAATACATTTCTTGATTTCTTTTTTTAAGTCAAGGCATTCCTAAAGTATCTAGATTGGTTCAATTCAGCTGTCCACTTCACAATCCTGTGTCTCTTAGCAGCTGTTGTTGGCTTAGCAACATTCAAAAAATTCAAAATCAACACAATACTATAGGATCCAGATTTCCTGTGTATTTCCCATATCTACCTGGCTATTATTTTTTTTTTATTATTTTACTTCTCTCTTTAAAGACTATTTTTTTAACTATTCATTTTTTTCTGACTCTGCCCTTTTTATTTTCTTTAGCCTATGTACTTTGTTAAACACACTGTAACCTGTTTAGAGGTTTTTCTGTCTGGATCTCTTTTACTGTGAATCTCTAGTCTTTTTTGACTGCATGAACAAACTTTAGACTGCTAAGCTACACCTGAATCCTCCACATGGCTCTCTTTGCTGGCTCTACCTGCTTCTCCAGTTGTGAGAGCCAGCCTAAAACCCACAGCCTGGTTGTAGGTCCGTTTGACCAGGAACTGCATTCAACCTTCTTAGAGCTCTAGAATGTGATGTTTGCACTGTGGTAGGAGTTCTTACTTAATTTTTTTGTTCCTACCAAATGTACTGACTGCGCAAGGAAGGGCTTGCCTTAAGGCAGAAACTCTTGGAGAAGCCTATCCCCCCTCCTCCCTTTTTCTCAGCTTTCTTAAGCTCTACATGGAAATTTGGCCCCACACTGGGAGCCAAAATGTTGATCAGCTTTCTACTGTCACAAGTTGGACATGTAAATGTTGTGATTTTTTTTTACTCTTTTGGGGGCCTACCACCCAGCTCCCAAATAAATCACACATGGAGGCTTATTCTTAGTTATGAATGCCCAGCATTAGTGTAGCTTGTTTCTAACCAGATTTTCTTAACTTTAAATTATCTCATCTACCTTTTGTCTCTGGGATTTTTTCTTTTATTACTTCTGTATATCTTACTTTAACTCTTACTTCATGGCTGTGTGGCTGGGTGGCTGGCCCCTGGCGTACTTCTCTCCTTGTTCTCTTGCTCCTCTTTTTTCTTCTCCTCCCAGATTTCTCATTCTATTTATTCCCTCTGCCTGTCAGCCCTGCCTAGTCTTTCTCCTGCCTTGCTATTGGCCTTTCAGCTCTTTATCAGACCATCAGGTGTTTTTGACAGGCACAGTAACACAGCTTCACAGAGTTAAACAAATGCAACATAAAAGAATGCAACACATCTTTGCATCATTAAACAAATCTTCCACAGCATAAACAAATGTAACACACCTTAAAATAATATTCTGTAGTTATCCTTGCAACACATCCTCTCTAGCATGGGCTGTCACTTGTGTCTTTGATCTTAGCCATCTTTATGTGTAAGATGGAATCTCAGAGTTGCTTTGATTTGCATTTCCCTGATGGCTAAAGATATTGAACTTCTCAAGCGTTTCTTGGCCATTTGAGATTCTTCTGTTGAAAATTCTATTTAGATCTGTAACCCATATTTTAATTGGACTATTTGGTTTGTTGATATCTCATTTCTTGAATTCTTTATATATTTTAGAAATCAGCCCTCTGTCAAATATGGAATTGGTGAAGATCATTTCCCATTCTGTAGGCTACTGTTTTGTCCTACTGATGGTGTCCTTTGTCTTACAGAAACTTTTAAATTTCATGAGGTCCCATTTTTTTATTGTTGATCATAGTGCCTGTGTTGTTGGTGTTTGGTTCAGAAAGTTATCTCCTGTGCCAATGCATTTAAAATTATTTCCCACTTTCTTTTTCTATCATGCTCAGTGTATCTGGATCTATGTTGAGGTCCTTGATCCACCAAGGACTTGAGTTTTGTACAGGGTGATAGTTATGAATCTATGTGCATTCTTCTACATGCTGACATTCAGTCAAATCAGCACTGTTTGTTGAAGATGCTTTCTTTTTTTTTTTCTATTGTACAATTTTGGCTTCTTTGTCAAAAATCAGGTGTATATAGGTATGTGGGTTCATGTCTGGCTCTTTAATTAATTCTATTGATCCATGTGTCTCTTTTTTTTTTTTTTTGTTTTGTTTTGTTTTTTTGTTTTTCGAGACAGGGTTTCTCTGTGTAGTTTTGTGCCTTTCCTGGAACTCACTTGGTAGCCCAGGCTGGCCTCGAACTCACAGAGATCCGCCTGGCTCTGCCTCCCGAGTGCTGGGATTAAAGGCGTGCGCCACCACCGCCCGGCTACGTGTCTCTTTTTATGCCAATACTATAAGCTTTTTATGACTATAGCTCTGTTATAGAGCTTGAAATCAGGGATGGTGATACTTCTGGAAGTCCTTTTATTGTAGAAGATTGTTTTAGCTATTCTGGGTTTTTGTTTTTCTATAAGAAGTTGAGTAATGGTCTTTCAAGGTCTGCAAAGAATTGTGTTTGGATTTTAATGGGGACTATACTGAATCTGTAGATTGCTTTTAGTAAGACAAGGTTGTCAAGTCTCTCCATATCTATTTAATATAGTAATTAAAGTTCTAGCTAGAGCAATAAGACAGCTAAAAGAAATCAAAGAGATATAAATTGTAAAAGGATATTTGCAGATGATATGATAGTATACATAAGTGACCCAAAAAACTCTACCAGGGAACTCCTCTAGTCAATAAACATCTTTAGTCCATTGCCTGGATACAAGATTAACTCAAAAAAATCAGTAGCCCTCCTATATACAAATAATTAACTGGCTGAGAAAGAAATCAGAGACTCAACAAACTTTACAATAGCCTCAAATAACATAAAATACCTTGGTGTAACTCCTATGAAGCAAGTGAAAGACCTGTATGACAAAAACTTCAAGTCTTTGAAGAAAGAAACTGGAGAAGATATCAGAAGATAGAAAGATCTCCCATGCTCATGGATTGGTAGGAACATTCTTACCTTCCAAACTTCCACAGAACAACCCAAGGAGCCCTCAACACTTAACAGTTTTTCTAGCTCAAAGTTCCAAATCTCTCCACAATCCTCTCCCAAACATGGTCAGGTCTGTCACAGCCGTACCCCATTAAACTGGTACTAATTTGTCTTAGCCAGGGTTTCTATTACTATGGTGAAATACCATAGCCAAAAGCAAGTTGGAGAGGAAAGGGTTTATTTGGCTTACACTTCCAGATCTCCGTTCATTATCAAAGGAAGTCAGGACAGAAAATCAACAGGGCAAGAACCCTGGAGACAGGAACTGACGGAGAGGCTAGGAAGGAGAGCTACTTACGGACTTGCTCCTCATAGCTTGCTCAACCTGCTTTCTTATAGAATACACAGCCACCAGGCCAGGGATAGCAGCACCCACAATGGGCTGGGCCATCTCCCATTGGTCACTAATTAAGAATATCCCACAGGCTGGCCTATAGCCCTAACTTATGGAGCCATCTTCTTAATTGAGGTTTCTTCCTCTTAAATGACTTTAGTTTGTGTCAAGTTGACATAAAACCATCTAGCAATATGATCAATGAACACCTAAAGTCCTTTCTAGAGTTGTGTGAGATAGAGATATATACATAGATGGCATATATATATATATATATATATATATATATATATATATACACACACACACATACACACACACATACACACAAATCTCACAACTACATAATGTATTAAATAATTATATATGTACATGTCACAATTAAACACATTTGCATATATCCTATGCAATTTTTTCCTAACAGAGAAAAGAGACTCAAAGCTATTCTGAAATTTGAATTCTTTCATAAAATAAAACATTAAGAATTTTAATTGCATTTTAAACTGTAATGGATACATATTTCTCTGAATTTATTATCCTCACCATTCACATCATTTTGTCATACTGACAAGATTTAGATACATGATGTTATGTAGCTGACAGCTTTCTCTATTATTTGGATATTGTGCTAAGCTGAATGGAAATAATCCATAGATGTCAACTGTCTGCTTTTTTTAAATAAAAGGATCTTTTGTTTGCTTGCTGCTTGTTTGGGGGTTTTGGGGGGTGGGGAGCTTGAGACAGGGTCTCCCTACAAAGTTCTGGCTATCCTGGAACTCACCATGTAGACCAGGCTTTCTTAGAATTCACAGAGATCAGCCTACCTCTGCCTTCCAAATTCTGGTACTAAAGTCATGCATCATCATGCCCTACTTTAAAAGTCAAGCCCTTAACATCTAGAATGAGAAGATTTTGGTATTAGTGACTTGTGTTTTTAATATTTCAATGTCTGGGACTGTAGGGATGACTCAGAGGTTAAGAGCTCCTGTTGATGTTCTAGAGGACCCAGGTTCAATTCCCAGCACCCATACCATGTAGCTCATAACAGTGTGTTACTCCAGGTCACAATAATTCAATGTCTCTGGCTTCCTGGATCATTTGCACATATCCACATGCACACACATAATTAAAAATAATTTTTAAAATTCTTTAAGCAAATGGACCTAAGAAGTAGCCTGGTGAAACCATCGTAATATCTGACAAAATAGACCACACCAAATGTAATCAGAAGATATAGGGAAGGATACTATTACTGTTTTATAAAACTTCAAGTCTAGAAAAATTTGATTAGTGATTGTGAATGAGAAAGGTATACTTATCAGAAATTTCAGATAAACTAACTTTAAACTCTCTTAAAACATTTCTTCATTTGTCTAAAATGGCATTAGTCTTTATCTGCTACCTCGATTTTTTAGCTTTTTTTTCTTTGAATTTGATACTAAAGCTAAAGTGCCATACGTATGCTATATATATCATATGTAGATATATATATATATATATATATATATATATATATATATACGTCTATTTTCAAAATACATTGATGTGTGTACTTATGTACACAGCGGGCTCTGACCTTGCTTTTATTTGTAGAGAAGCAGCAGAGTGAGCATGGCTTCTGTATCTACTTTGAAACAGTCGCTGCATGTCTCTCTAAGAACTAAGGCGTTTAGGTCTAAGGTCAGTTCTTGGTTCTACATTGACTATCTGAGATACTGTGACAATTTTGTCAATTAAATCACAATTACAGTAGTGGTGTGATTCTGGAGAACTTGTGGGAATTACTAAATGCAGGCCCTCAGTCCCCAGCAGGTAAGTAAGATCCTGTGGCCACTCTGCCTGTGGCCACCTGCATAAGATGAAGATCCTGTTTGGACCGATTGCTCAGTGTCTTCTCTACCCCCCACCCCTGCCTCCTTCTCTGAATCACACACTTTGTGGAAAACTGCTATTTTCCACGTACTGTAAGTTCCAGCGTCTGCTTTTCCACTAGAGGAGACAGTGAGGTATCCTACAACAGAGAGGTTCCCTCATAGGTGAGCCTCCTGTGGCCTCCACATTCACCTAACCATTCTCTCCCAACTTTAAATCCGAGGATTTGTACAGATATGGAGCCATTTAGAAATATCCTGTATGTCACTTCTCTATTAGGCAGATTCTTTTTTAAAAAGGATGTCGAACATGGCTTTTGTTCATTTTGTTGCTATTGTTTTGTTTATTTTTGTTTTTTGTTTATTTTTAAGAGATGCATCCATTATGTAACCTAGGCTGGCCTCGAACTCACTGAGACCTTTTTGCCTCAGTCCTCAGACTGCTGAGATGGAATTACAGACGGCATGACCTGAGGCTCCTTATATCTACTCCTCCCTCTCTGGCCAGAGGACAGGAGAGAACAGTGAAGAGTAAGATTCCCAACAGACGTGTTATATTCTCTTCTGACAAACTGTGTCTAGTGCTGTAGCTGGTGTTTTCACTCTTGGGGGCCCACCACCCAGCTCCAAATAAATACATGGAAACTTATTCTTGACTTGTTTCTAGCCAGCTTTTCTAACTTAAATTATCCTGTTTCTCTTTAACTATGTTTTCCTCTGAGCTTTTTACCTTTCTTTATTCTATGTATCTTTGTTTCCTTCTTACTCCATGGCTGACTGTGTGACTGGGGGATGGTCCCTGGCATTCTCCTCTCCTTCTCTTTTTCTCTCTCCGCCCTCCCTTTTCCATGCTACATTTCTTTTCCTTATTCTCTCTGCATGCCAGTCCTGCCTATTTCTCTCTCCTGCCTAGCTATTGGCCCTTCCACTGTTTATTAGAGCAATCAGGTGTCTTAGACAGTCAAAGTAACACAGTTTTAAGGAGTTAAACAAATACAACACAAAAGAATGCAACACATCTTTGCATTATTAAACAAATATTCCACAGGATAAATGAATGTAACACATCTTCAACTAATATTCCAAAACATCGTAGAGTAAAATTAAGACTTTGATTAGCTCACTAAATTTCACTCTCAATTCAATGTTTTCTCACACTTCAGCTCAGTCAAACAATTCTCCTGACCATATTTATCCTAGCCTCAAGGAGATCTACAGAGCCCTAGCTGTGCATGGAGCAGTGGAGGGGTGTTTGGTGATAACAGGGAAGTAAAGCAGTTCCACTGTGACTGTAACTACTTATTACAGAAGCAATGTCAACAGAGGAAAAGTGAACTATTGTAGAGAGTGACAGTGCCTGAAACACTCCACTCTGGTGACACACCTCCCCTTGTTTTAGGGAGACTGAAATGCTGCCAGCGTGGGAGTGGCCACCATCATCCTAGTAACAGAGATGGAAATAACCGGGTTGAGGATTCAAGAGGTTTCTTCTTCTTCTCTTTTGATTCAGTCAGCTCCTTCACACCCTCCCAAATGCCAGCGCAAATTTTCTGAAGTGGCTTCCATTGTCTGAAGCTGAACAATAGGAATCACCACTTTGCAGTGTCACTTAGGAGACAATTGGCCCCTGAAAATCACTGCTGGATCCACAAACTGAATTCTGTTAGTTTTGCATAGGTAATTTATCCTGTTTCTCTGTTAACTTCTTGGAAGCTTGCAGATAGACTTCTTTCTGGATTGCTGTGGGCAGCTCCAAGCTGGGGTGCCACATGACTCAAGAGCAGAAGCTCCAGGAAAAGCACACCAGTGGTGGGCCAGTGCCAACAGCCAGCCCTGAACACATACATAAAGTAAAATGACTGGGACTTTACAGGTTCCGTTTAGGAATGTATATGCACATATAAAGACATATGTGCGAGCAATAACAATTAATGACAAAAGAGGCCATGAGTCTGAGGGAAATGGGAGAGGGATATATGGAAGGGTTTGGATGGAGTAAAAGAAAGAGGAGTGTAACTAAATTACAATATCAGAAATTTTAAAAAAGGGAAAAATAGAGTCAAAAGAATCACAATCTCACAAATGAATGACAACAAGAAAAGCACTGCCCTTGGCTCCCCTCATTCTCATCATTTCAGTTTGAGATGACACAGTTGCCTCTTACCACGATCTACTTCTGTTATGCTGAAGTAGATAAATATAAAACCAGAACTTCTATAAAGAGAGTGATGGTGAATGTTCACTTCAGCCTGTTAAGAACATGACTCCTTTCCAACTTGCCTGCTGTTGTCTGACGAAGACCCTAAAGAATCAATGTAGAAACATAAAACTTGTGTTCAATAAAATAAGTATCAAAATGTGTTTGATCAGATTCCCTTTAAACTTGATAAGTGTATATAATTGAAATATGAAACATCATTGTAAGTCAGATTATCATGAACCTTTGTACATTTTTTCCCTCTGAAAGTTACTGTCATTGCGCTCTTTTCTTTATACTTTACCTCTTCAGTGGCACTCATTCATGATAAATGACCCAATGACTTATGCTGGCTTCTGACATGAAAGTCACCAAAATGCCTTTTCCCTGGAGAGCAATTATTCTAGGGAACAATATCCCTACCTGGGGCATTGAAGTCCCAAAGGTTGGCGGTTAAACTTGCAGTTGTAATTTGTGAAAAAGTCCAGAATGCCAAGGTTTGAACTGCTGGGGACTGTGTGCAGTTTCATTTTACTAGAAACAACTCATTTTTTTTCTGTCTTTGTTCACAGAGGTTTTTGAGTAACAGAAAAATCACAAGCTTGACATAGCTGTGTTCTTATTTAAATCCAAAGTCACTCCACCACAAGTTACATATCTTCTAGCTTTTAGTTTGTGAAATTATACTGCTGTTATAAAATCAATAAGGATATTAAACTATATAGAGAGAGTCAGATGTTCATCTGTTTTGATATTACAATGAAGCAAGACAATGAATATTACAATGAAGCAAGAAAACATAGCATATGCATTTTGAAATAGGAAAAAAATTCTGAGTTCAAGTATAGCCTGGTGTACAGAGAGAGTTCCAGGATAGCCAAAGCTACACAGTGAAACCCTGTCATGAAAAACCAAAAAATTAAATTAAATTAAATTAAAAAAAGAATTTCAAAATATATACATAAATTCTTTCAAGTAAATTATCTCCTATTAGCATATTTCCCTTGACTGAAGAATATCCTGAATATTTAGGTCAGGATAAGATTATAAATAAGGCAAACTCATTAGACATATGAAATCTAAAGAAGTCATGAAATATTTAACATTGAGGGAAACTTTACTCACTTTTCATCTGTATTTATAAAAGTAA
Organism: Peromyscus leucopus; assembly: GCF_004664715.2. Classification (NCBI taxonomy): domain Eukaryota; kingdom Metazoa; phylum Chordata; class Mammalia; order Rodentia; family Cricetidae; genus Peromyscus; species Peromyscus leucopus. The sequence goes on along the minus strand of NC_051065.1, from coordinate 33,677,664 downwards.
TGATGCTTGTTTCATGAATTCATAAGTAAAACTATTACTTTTATTCTTACAACAGCTATGAAAGACAGAAGTAACACTAATGTTACACAAGAATTATATATTGTTTTTAGTAAAATAAACACATTAATATACTAAAGAGTAATGAAGGACCAAAGCAAATGATAAACAGGAAAATCATGACTTAAGAAGATGGAGAATCGCTGTCAACAAGTGACCTGCAAACAGGGGGCATACTAATTTTGAGTTGAGTTTCCAATAATGAATACAATATGAATAAGAGGAAGAGAGAGAGAAAGAAAGGGATAGAGATTAACTCAAGACAAAAAAAATTGAAACAGATACAGAATGATCTGTACAAGAATGGGTGGAAAATGGGCTCCCCTGGGTTTAGAGGAAATGTTGGGCTACTTTAGAAAGCAGATTTAGATGAGAACACCCCAGACATTCCCAAAGAAGTGTTTGGACTGCCCAGTGGCTGTGAAACTGACAGGCCCCTGATCTGAAGCCAGAGCAAAGGATGATGGAGTGGAGGCAGGGGAACGAGCCTGAAGGCTCTCCCAGTCATTTACGTCTAAGGCGATGAAAGCTGGAGGTCCTGAGAAAGCTGAGAGAGTGAAGTGAGGCAAAGATGAAGGAATGGCAAGTCTTGGAGACAGATCATAATTAGAGGATGAAAGAGTGAAGAAAGTAAAAGATGACTCAAAATTTTCTAGTCTCATACACATGACTAGAAGAATAATAGCATCTCTGAGAGGTATAGTGAAGTTAAGACTGGATAAATTTGATGTAATAGAAAGACAGTTCAGTGGCAACACCCTGCAAAAGTTATTAATATATCTCAAGAGAACCCTTGAAAGTCCAAGCTATATGCTTATATATGTGTACATATATAACAACCATTGAAGAAATTCAAATGTGTATGCATTTAGTGTGTGTATGTGTGTGTGAAATAAACTGAAAAACAAGTGACCTAAATTAATTTTAATTTTGGCATAAGTAAAATAAAATAGTTTTTAGACATTCCATTTATTAAAATGAAATACCAAGGTGACTCCTCATTCATGTTTGAGCTCCTTGATATATTAACTTTTTCCTTGAGCAGGAAATAATAACTTGTTTTTTTCTCATCTAAAAAATAGTAAACCGGCCGGGCGGTGGTGGCGCACGCCTTTAATCCCAGCACTCAGGAGGCAGAGCCAGGCGGATCTCTGTGAGTTCAAGGCCAGCCTGGGCTACCAAGTGAGTCCCAGGAAAGGCGCAAAGCTACACAGAGAAACCCTGTCTCGAAAAACCAAAAAAAAAAAAAAAAAAAAAAAAAAACCAAAAAAAAAAATAGTAAACCTTTTTATGTAAATTATGTTTTATACTTGTAAAAGATTACCAATTAGTAGATCAGTCACTAGGTAAAAAATCTTTTTGGTGTGTTTGTATGTAGTACTACCCTTACTGTTACAAAGATATGTGTGTAGTATGCAAACTACATATAATAGGTTCTGACCAATAATCACATTTGCACTTGGCACTTATTGCTAAAAACCTCATCTAGCCAGCTACGGGGACTTCTGTCTGAGGACTGCTGAGCACATCTCTTATCCCACTGCTGTCTAAACTAGAATGCAATACAGCTCAATGTTTCCTTGCCTGCTTCTTATACTATGGAGAGCAAACTGGTAAGATGAAGTATAGTGACACTAAGAGCCATGTGAAAGGGCTGAGAAGAGTGTGCATTCTCTCCCTCTTGAGTCAGATTTTAGCCACTATACTATGCATTAATGCTTCTGCTGCAATCAAGAAGTTACTGAATATAAAAGTGTCAGAAAAATCAGAGAGAAAAATTAAGAAGAATAAATCATGGGGAAGGGAAAAATCAAAGATATACCTTTCCATCCTTATGGAGTGCTGAATTTGGTTTTTTTATTTTTATGTTTTGATCCAATGAAGATTGACTCTAGGGTCTCCTATGACACATACTAGGCAAATACCTTACCACAGAGTTACATATCCAGTTCAAGGAGCACTCCAAAGCTGCTCCCTACACTTACTTGGATGTGACACTCCAAATTCTCATCCCGTAGTCTTTGATTCTTGAGTTCTGTTGTGTCTACTTTATCTAGCTTTATATGAGCTTTAGTTCAGACATTAAAGGCACTTCCTTTAGTATAGATCATAGCTTCTTAAACTGTGTATCATGACCCCATATTCTATATGTGTAACTGAAAGTTACATCAATGACCAAAATTCAGCCAAATTCAGTAGTGAATTCAGTAGTGAATCAGAGATCTCTTGGGTGATGCTGTGTTGTGTCACATGACATCACTGCAGCCTTGGCTCTGAACACATTACAGTTTGCACTGTGCACACCTTGCAGCACTCGTGACTACTGCCCGGACCATCTCAAATCATATTCAAGTCTACCAGATGTTAGGAATGGTAGTGATTTTATTGTACATTCGGTTTTCTGCTCTTATAGAAACATAATGATTTAATTATGGGAGCCAAAAAAATCTTAATATGTTCTTGCTCTCATTCCTTAGCATGTAAATATCAAATCCTTAGCTCTTTAGATTGTATTGTGTTAGAACTTTAGATTTCAAAATTTGCTGATTGGGTTGCTTACTTGAGTTTCATTTTTTTTAATTATTAAATAAATTTTAGGATGGAAGTAGAGCAGAGATTCTAAACATTTCTTAAATATTCATAAACTTACTTCTGGCATTTTATACTACATATTTGTGTGAAATGGAGTTCTCAGCATTAGTGATCATAAAATCAAACTATCAATCAACTCTGGAAAACATGAAGACTCTCTGGATCCTGAAGTACCAAAGTTCCAGTCAAGATTTAATTCACTAGTAATAATAACAAAGCAAATCTAGTCATTAATATGCAAATTTATATCAATCTTTAGTAAATGGTAAAATTATATGCATTCTGAAGAATTGTCTTAAACATTTCTTTATGATTATTACTAGTAAATGTGTGTTTTGCATACCTATGATTTATGTCTATGTACCCCAGATCCCATAAATATATCATGGGCAACAATGAGTAGAAAATATTTAAGAAATACTGGCTGAGAGAAAAGGGCCGTTTGTTATTATTGTTATACTTTATCATCATCCAGCGGGACACTGAGAGATAGAATAATAAGAAACAAGTGAGATGGACCATTGTGATAGCCCAGTGGGTAAAAGCATTTGCCACACAAGCCTGGTGACCTGAGTTCAGTCCCGGGAGCCCACATAAAGGTGGAAGGAGGGAACTGACTCCACCAAGTATCCTCTGATCCCCCCAACATGCATGCTGTGGTACAGGAGCCTCAGCATGCCTACACATACACATACACACAAGTGCAGAAATGCACAGAAACATGCACATGTACAGACATAGTAATAATCAAATAAAATAAATTCAAACATGAGAAAAACTGAGAAAGTGTTGGTTTTCTGCCCCTCACACTGAGTGTGACCCTCTGGAACTCAAAGGTCTTTTTATAAATGAAATAAAAGAAATTTATGTCACTAAAAGCTTTAATTTTAATTTTCCATTTTTCTCTGTTAATACATACATTGCAAATACCTTTCAGCACTTAAGCTGGGAGATCTTATGTTATGTTCAGGTTTTATTTCATGTTTAAAAGTCTAAACTAGAACTAGTCATCAATGTTTTCTCTTCTCTTGATTTTTAAATTTAATACCATATTTTCTATACAGTTCTGTGTGGGAGATAGTGATGAACCACAATGGAAAAGAACCTAATTTGTGTCTCATCTCCTCCACAGTGATGGGGGAAACCACTTTTTTATGGTCCTTTTATGCTCATGCCTTTCCTGAAATCCCACTACCTCATTGTAAAGTGAGGATAACAATATTTATATTACAGAGCTCAGGTCAACATTAGACTGAGCAATATACTTAGAGCACATGATACTTATTATTATTAGATAAAATTTTACAATTCTACGACATTTTCATTTGACAGTTACAAATAATTTTGGACATGGGATGTCCTCAATGGTAGATGACATAATGATATTAGGAAATCAGACCACATTACAAATGAAATATTATTCTTGAATCAAGAAATTCCTGATTCTGTAAAGATTGTAGAAAGGGTTATTTATAGCTTTTTATTTTGTAGGCAATGTCGCACACATCCCACACTGGCCTTAAACTCTCTGTGTAGCTAAGGATGACCTTCAATGCTGCCATACATCTATTTCAGTACTTTGCATGAGGATGTCCATAGCCTTATACATGCTTAACAAACTATCAGTTGAGCTATATCCATAACTCCAAGTGATATTTTGACAGTAAACAAAAAATGAACAAGAATGGAGTGAACTGGCGTCTAGAATTTCACACAAATGAGCAGACACTGTAAAGTTCTCAAAGATGAATCAGTAAAACGATCATTACCCAGTTGACTGTTCTCTCTTCGGAGGCTGCACCTTCTCTTCCCTAGCTGTCCTCTCCTGTATACTTCAATAGCACCATAACCGCATCATAAAGGGCATCAGGAGAACAGACCAAGGGATGTTCCCAGGTGCCAGCTCCAGTGGGTACAAAACAAGGTAATTTAACTGAAAAGAAATTCATGAATGCTTTAATAAATGTAGCTTTATTTCTTGTTGATCTTTAAACCAATAAGGATTAAAATAGGGTGGGTATGCCTTACACACCTGCAATCCAAGGCAGAAGAAGGTACAGTGTTAGTTTGAGGTTAGTCTGGGTTATGAATGGACACAGTAACTACCTCAAAAAACCCTTTAGTTCATAGCATAAAAATAATTCAATACCAGAAATGTTTTTATATTTGGGAATGTTAATTTGATGTAAAAATAAAATTAAAAATTTCATTAGAATTTAAAATATAAAGTTTTAGTAATTGAACAATATATATTTCTTTTTAATAAATTTCACCTCAGTTTTGATAAATGTATGACCTTCCTGTAATAATTTCTATATTTAATGAATAAGATACATGATTGCATGTTTATTCATTTGAATTAATATCATTTTCTCTATTTGGTCTCACCCTGAAGGGAAAAAATCCAGCTTTGTATTATGATTTCTCTCATACAATGTTTTATACAAATTATTTATAAACATAGTACTATATTCTCTAGCTACCAACACTGTCAAAACAAAGGCAAAAACTTCCAACTTCCTCTATTTCAGACTCTTGCACATGTAATTTCTTTCATGCAGTGTCAATGACAAAAGCATCATTTATGGTGTTCTGAGATAGTACAGAAAGTGTATAGACACTGGAGTACGGCAGCTACTCAAATGTCAGTTTTCCTCCCAGACTTAGTTTCCTATGGCTTTCCCTATGAAACAGAACTAACGATGCCATGCTGACCACAATGAGCTGTTGGGAGCAATAAAAAGGGCAGTTCATGAGAAGAGTTAGAACATGACCTAGTGAAACTGTCTTAAGTACTCCAAGACACATGGTACTGCCATGAAACCCAGGGGCTGGAAACAGGTGCAGGTGTATACATATATACACACACGTGCACACATGCACACGTGCACATGTACACACACACACACACACACACACACACACACACACACACACGCAGCCACTACTCCTAGCACAACCATGACCATTTCCCTTCTGTCTTACTACAATGATACATGAAACCACAATTTAAGAAGCACATAAACATGAAAAGATGTAGAGCTGAATTAACTTTCTCTGTGGAATTCCCACAGTGTACTCGGCCACTCAAGCCTCACGCTGCAAGGCAGGGACAAGGGTTGCTTTCCATACTTGGCTGCAGAGTGAGGAAAAGAGTCACCTCGGACTCTGATCAGACGGTGTGTAACAACCTCCACTCGGGTCTCATTTAGAAGAGAGCAGGCTCCAAGGTGAAGCCAGTCTGTTTGGTACACTTCCCAAAACATATTAAATTGAACATTAGAGAAAGAAATCCTGACACACCAGCCGGAATGCCTCGTTGCCGCACTGCTGTGGGGTTATTGGCGGTCTGCAGCACCTTCATGCTCACTAAAGAGGCCTTCTCAGACTTTTAAAAATAGTTTCATCTAGAACTGGAATGGAGATCTGACTCCCTGAGAAAAGAGCAGGGTGGGGGAATTGTGTTTCCGTATATTGTCACATCAGAAACACTGAAGTTATTCTGGGGAACTCTGCACACATTTATGACAAAATATATTTAAAATGCTGTAATCTTTTTAGTTTTGTATTTTCTGAAGTTGTGTTTGCCATGAAGAAAATATGTGTGGTATAAACTAAAACCGGAATAAAGGATTTTTTGGCTTTTGTTTTCATTTTTTTCCCAATGAATTAAAAAACAAGCGGTATCATACTCAGAACGCCCTTTGTCTGTCTTGGGTTCAGGCTGAGGTACTCTGAGATGTGCTTGCAGTGGGCAGTGCGAGACACTGAACTCACCCCACCAGTTTCTACAGATCATGTGGCCGGCCCCAACCCTTACGATGACACAGCAATGCTTGTGGATGCAACAGGGGACTTTTTAAAGTATTACTTATAGTCTGGAGTCTGTCTCTAATGGAGGGGGAACAGCAAGTGAAAGAGAGCGCTACTCTCTCTTTCACAGGTAAGGCAATGTGTATCTGGAGGCTCTAGCCAGTCACCGAGGCCTGACACACAATACAATGCAATGAGCTCCCATTAGCAGACTGCTGGCCACCAGGCAAAGATGACAACACAGCACTGAGTCAAAGTCCAGCTTTTCTGAAACTTTGTGAGGGAAACCAGAGGCTGACTGAGTCATCAAATCTGTTCACTCTGCTTTTCAATGATTACTAATGCTAATTAAAAAGTACACCATGTAAATAGAAACAGTAGACATGAGTCACTACAGACAGCTCTGCTGACTTGTGAAAAGCAATTGGCAACCTCCATTCAGGGTCCTGCCTGTTAGATGGCTTTTCAGATTCTCCATCATTTGATAAGACCCTCAGAGCTAGCATTATCATATCTTCATGAAGGAACATGAAACATTACTTGATCAACATATCAAACGTAAGTGCACTATGGAAATATATCTGTCTGGCTCTAAATAACCTTTGCACAAGCCAAAATGACAATCAGTGTACAACCATTGCTGTGGTCATACTGGATATTAAAAACACTGTGCCACAGGATAACCTGATGTTGTGTCTGTCAGGGACTGTCATGGAGATCAAAACCATAAACTGAGGTAAAAATCACAAAATCTAAACTGGAGAGAATTTACTATCCTACACAAACAGGGTGCACTATGAAGTTACTTATAGCTCAGATCATCATTGCACCTGCTAATTTTTCCTGGGACAAAAAAAAATCTATTTTCAAAGCACCCCCGGACAAATTGTCAACACCAGTTTTCATATTTTGCTATTCTATAGCTCATTCTTTTCTATTTTACACAATTTTCGTGACAATGAACCCTAGACATAAGATACAAATAAGTATTCATTTCTTTGGCAAAAAAAAAAAAAGGTAATAAAAAAAGGTAATAGAAGCAGTTTGCATCCCGAATGGCTGGTAAATTATTTAGTGTGTGTGGCCATTACTGGGGAACAATTGAATGTGTTCAACCTCACAACAAGGATGGCACAACGACCTGACTGAATGATTTACATCTTAGCTCAGATTCTCTGAGCCTCCACCCATGTGCACTAACAGGACTCTTCAGAGTATCTAGAGCTTAGAAGCATTTTGCAGTACTTTGAATACATACTGTAGCATGACCCATGTATTTACTTGCTCACCAGCTGGGGCTGGTTATTGGGAGGTGGCATGATCTTCTGGAAGTTAGGTCATTGGAGCCTACCCATTCCCCTTCTCTCCTGTCTCTTATCTTTCTCTTCTTGCATTCTTCTCACCACAGCATGGGAAGGATGCTCCACTGGTGCGCTCCTGTTATCACGAACTGTCTCGGCACAAATCCAGAGCAACAGAACCAATTGATTGGGAACTGAAATCTCTGAAAGTAAGAGCTTATAAATTGAGTCTTTTAGGTATGTTGTTACACATATGAAAAACTGACTGCTACAATTTAATTCCCCAGCAATATTGTTTTTATTTAAATACACTGTTGCCACATTTGATTTTGTCCTGTGCTAGCTACCATCGATTTTGCTTCCTCACAGGATGATTTCTCACAAAATAGCATGACTTACAATGCAATAGTTCCTTATGTATAAAATCAAATGACATGTGTCCAACCTGTATGGTTTTTTTTTCCATCACACATGCCTTGAGAAGTCATTCTTATTTTACTGATAAAAAAAAATCAATTTCAGTTAAGTTCAATGATGTGCCCAAAGTCAAACTAAATTTTAAAAATCAAAAATTATAAATTAGGGGTCAATTTAAAAAACAGTGCTTCCATCTCTAGGAATATTGTCTTGTGTTTTTATACTTCAACATCTAAAGGACTGTGTTAATTGCAGCTCTAAAGTCCCTTAGCTCCCCCACCTTGTCTTCATGTATTGCCGTACCATGACTAGATACACATGCTAGTCTTTTAATACACGTGTCTGGTCCAAAACAGCATTTGAAACTTCAACACTTGCTGAATTTTGAATGTAACTCATGATATATTTATCAGAAAAGTACACAGTACATGAAATATGGGGCAGGAAGTGACTTACACACAAGGACATACAGTAAAATACATGCCCTTACACCACCATCATTTGTAAAACACAGACAAATATTTTAATCTGAAAATGAAAGAAGTCAGCTTCCCACTTTTCTAATTTTTCTCCTATCTTCTTCACCTGTGATTAAAAAAAAAAGACAAATTACTGAAAGTGTCTTTAGTAAGAGGACGACAATTTGCAAACACAACGTTGGTTTATCTCTGTGATTCTCCAGTTGAAAACATGTGAAGCATTTATTTTATTTTGTTAATTTTTTAAACTAAATGTATTTGTTTAGCCGATGGGATGTACATGCCATGGTACATGGGTGGATGTCAAAGAATGACTGCTGAGCCTTTGCCCCCCTCACATCATCCTTGTCCTTCAGATTAAATCTAGTCCATCAGGCTTGGTGGAAAGTTCCACTGAGCCATTTGCTGACCCATATATAACCATTAAATTTTTTTTCCAGTAAGAAAAAGTAAGGCAGAACCACCCACCTACAAACAGTATTATCAGCTATCTCCATCATTGCAAGATGCTTCCACTAAGACTAAGTCATAATCTAAAGAACTGGAAGAAACTATGTTAAGAAGTCATGAGAGGAAGAATTGTGACAACAAGGAAAATAGGACAAAAAAGAAAAAACTTCAGAACTTTATGAAAAGGTCTGTCATTACATCAAGCATTAGCTTGATGGGAAAAGCAAATAAATATCTGTCACCGTTCAGGAATACCTAGACTTCATTAATATTTGTTGTCATCGAAAAATGATCATTTCACCTAGGTCTTGTGACATGTACCTATGATCCTAGCATTGGGAGACAGAGGCAGGAAAATCTGGAGTTCAAGGCCAGCCTCTGCTACATAGTGAGTCTGGGGCAAGCCTGGGCTATAAAAAAGAAAAAAAACTATCTGAAAATCAAAAATTGGTAAATTTAAATAACTATGAAACGCATATGTTCTTTAAAGTATAAGACCTCATGTTCTGTACAATATTGATGATGTAGCTAAGAGGTAAGTTTCCATTGTCCACAATGTCTCTAGGCACTAGTCCAACAATGAAAGCAGCATCACTAACCCTCACATCCTGTTGAGTTCTCACTAATTTGTAACAAGCATTAGTGGAACTGGACCAATGTCAAGGAACTACTATGATTCAGAGACAAGTTTAAACAAATGATTCATCGACCTTCTGATTAATATTTTATCACTCAGGGAGTCTGTAACATATTTTGCTCTTCAGTTTGATGCCTCTATTCTTAATCTGGGGGTATCTTCCAAGGGTCTTTGATTGAGGTCTTTTATTTATCTCAGAGACTAGTTCTGAAGTGCATTCTACCTGAACCTTGGGGACAAAGTCAGAAGAAAGGAACTTTATAAAAATCAATTTAAGAGATCTTTCAAGTATCCGTCATGGCCTGGCATGGTGGTGTGTACTCTTAATCTCAGTTCTCAGGAGGCAGACCAGACAGATCTCTCTGAGTTTGGTGCCAGCCTAGTCTACAGAGCCAGTGGCCATACATCAAGCACTGCATAGAAAGATCTTGTCTCAAAAAGAAACAAAAATAACAAACAGAAAATAAAAATATCCATTATAAAAATTTTCAGGCAATCTATTTGTGTAACTCTGGCATAGAAACAAATGAGCTTAATCAGAACACAAAGGAAATGGTGTCTAATATTCTGTAGAAGTGATTGGTTGAGGGAGACTTAAGATAATACTGACATTTGTTGTTGTTTGTTTTTACTCTTTTGAGTGGCCCACCACCCAGCTCCCAAATAAATCACACACAGAGGCTTATTCTTACTTATAAATGTCTAGCCTTAGCTTGGCTTGTTTCTTATTAGTTTTCCTTAACTTTAAATTATCCCATCTACCTTTTGCCTCTGGACTTTTCCTGTTCTCTTACTTCTGTAAATCTTACTCTTACTATCACTCTGTGTCTGGCTGTGTAGCTGGGTGACTGGGTGGCTGGCCCCTGATGTCCTCCTCCTCCTTCCTCTCTATTTTCTTGATCTTTTCTCCTCCCAGATTCTTCTTCTATATATTCTCCCTGCCTGCCAGCCCCTCCTATTTTTTTTCCTGCCTCACTACTGGCCATTCAGCTCTTTATTAGACCATCGGGTATTTTAGATAAGCACAGTAACACAGCTTCACAGCATTAAACAAATGCAACATAAACAAAAGTAACACACCTTAAAATAATATTCTACAACAGAAGTTATGGCTTGATTTTAAAACACACAGTAAAATTTAATTTTTGGTGAAAGTAGTAAAACAAGCTACTTGTGTCCTGAAATAATATTTAAGCTCATGGAGACAGCTGTGGCTAAAGTAATTTCTATAGTCCTTAGATATATTAGCATTTTTCTAGCAATGGACATTTTTCTAAATAACTTGGGTTGAGACTACATCATTTATAACCAGCAGAGTCTGGATTAACAGAGCTTGTCTTTCTGCCACTATATTGTGATGTACAAATTGCATAGTGTGTTCTGTGACAGGACTTGGGACAAAATGCATTCTCAATTGCTTGCATAATTAAAAAGGAATAAATGGTGTGCTGAATAATTGTAAGTCAACTTAACACAAGCTAAAATCATCTGAGAAGGGGGAACCACAATTAAGAAAAAGCTTTAATAAGATGTTGCTGTAGGGAAGCCTGCAAGGGAGTTTTCTTAATTAGCGGCTAATGGGGGAGAGCCCAGTACATAGTTGGTGGTGCCAACCCTGGGCTGGTGGTCCTGAGTTCTATAAGAAGCAGGCTGAACAAGCAATGAGGAGCAAGCAATGAGGAGCAAGCCAGTAGGCAGCACCCCTTCATGGCCTCTGCATCAGCTTTTGCCTCCATGTTCCTGCCTTGTGTGAGTTCCTATTATGACTTCCCTCAATAATGGACTATAATGTGGAAGTGTAAGCAAATAAACCCTTTCCTCCCCAACTTGCTTTTGGTAATGGTGTTTCATAGCAGCAACAGAACTGTTAACTAAGACAAACTGGATGGATGGATGGATGGATGGATGGATGGATGGATGGGTGGCTGAATGGATGGATGGGTGGCTGAATGGATGGATGGGTAGATGGGTGGGTGAGTGGGTGGATGGATGGATGGATGGATGGATGGATGGATGTGTGGGTGGATGGATGGGTAGATGGGTGGGTGGATAGATGGGTGGATGGGTGGGTGGATGGATGGGTGGGTGGATGGGTGGATGGATGGATGGATGGATGGATGGATGGATGGATGGATGGATGGGTGGGTGGGTGGGTGATAACTGGATAAAGAAACAAACCCTGGGAAAGGTGTAGTTCATGCTCTAGCAGACTAAGTATGACAAAAATTTGTTGTCTTTGATCTCTAACAAACAAAAATCACCCATGAGCGAATTCCCTGGTTATTTTCAAATTACTACATTTCACTATACTGCTCATAGTAGGGTATAGTCCCTCAGAACTGTGAGGCCAGCTTCCAGAGTTAGGGTGCACTTAGCAAACATCTCGGGTAATTAAGCTCTTTGTTTACTTCTTGACACCAAATGACATCCTTCAGACCCTAAAGTGATCTTAAATGGCGCCCGTGGTGCCTCTGTCTGTTTCACCAGGATCGAGTTTCATGTTCCAATCAGACTCCCCATTAACAATCCTTCCCTGGACAGCACAGAGCTAACGGTGTGATGAGAGTGTTGGCTGCTGGCTCAGGCAGGTCTGCAGGTCTGCACATGTGGATTCTATTTTCAAAGCTATGATTGATTTACTTCCCCGCAACGGCTAGCCTTCCATTCTCCCATATGATGCTTATCAGCAAAATGGTGTCTGCTTAACTCATTTATTAGAAAAGGTAACTATATTTCTGAAATTTAAAATTACTTCCCATGAACAACATTTGTCTATTTTTAGCACAGTATGGTTCTGCATGTGAGATATTCTAATATGAATATTTAAAATTTAGATAATTGCTTAGCATCTTAAGAATTCAAGGTTCATTTTTTAAGTAAACCAACTTCTTTTGATAATTTGTTATTTTTATTTTGAGTCCTCTTAGTCCTCTCAATCATTATCTCTACCATTAATTAGTAAAATTTCTTTTAAAGATATGTTGTTCATAAACATTATCCAGGATTTTTTGTGAACTGCACCCTCATCAGACACAGAAAAATGAATATTTGAAATTTACTTACTTGACTTATTTAGTCTTGAATTTGACTCTATAATTATCAGCTTCACATGTTCACATAAATGGCATTAAATTGTATGTAGTAATATGTAACAATGTATAATGCACATGTATGAGTGTATACAAACTACTAGAAACAATAATATTCATCTGGGATTTTTCTTTTGACAGTATACAAATATGACTTGGCTGGTCGTGGGAAGAAATGGTAAAAGCCATGGAAAGCAATTAACAAGTTCTGATTATTGATGGATTGTCAAGTCCATATCAAGCATAGATAATCTCAGGAAATACTTTACAATACTGGAATTAGGCAATATAAGAAATTACAGGAAACATGGTCAAAATATAATGCTGGAATTAGGTAATAGAAGAAATCATAGGAAACATGGGCACCCCAAAATATTCTTAGTTTTGGATTTTTAAAATCTAGCTATTGCTGTACAGATTAGGGAATGACTCTGATAACTTGTTTTTTATTTCCATAGTATAGGACCATGAACTAATACATCATTGTTTGTTCTGGAGTTCGCTGGGAGACTGTTTCGGCCTGGCATGCTGAGAAGTGTGTTAATTCAATGGCCAGTTGCTTCTCCACCTGTCTTAGTCAGTGTTTGCTGCTCGGTATCATTTTTGTTCTGTTTTTTTTTTTTTAACTGATAATTCCAGTTTTACTTTAAGACAGCTTCCATGTCTTCTACATTCCTGTACATAAATACATGAAAATATTTAAATTACTCTGTCTCTGTAATTTGATTTTCTTTATTTTATATTTTTATTTTATAATTACATTTTTTATTTTATAATTTTGAGTTTTTTTTCTCATTGACTAATTTATCAGTACTGTTTTGTTGATTTCTCATTCGTCTCCTTGTATTCCTTTATCTTTTTCTATTTTTTTTAGAGGGGGTTGTTTTTTGAGACAGAGTTTCTCTGGCTGTTTTGGAACTTACTCTGTAGATCAGGCTGGACTCAAACTCATAGAGATCCACCTGCCTCTGCCTCCCGAGTGCTGGGATTAAAGGCACGCACCATTATGTCCAGCCCTTCCTTCTTTTTTCTTTAGCTTCATTCTGTATGTAATTGTATATTCTGTTAAATTTTAACTTCTTCATGCTTACTATGTATCAAATAGCAGAAAAGTACAAGACCATGAATTTTTATCTCAATCATTTTTACCTCTGTTTCATGTGTATTTTGGGGGGTAGATTCTTTTTGAGTATTTATATCTATTTTATATATGTTTCTTTTACATATGTACTGAACTGGTCATCATTTTTCCTAGACAAGGGTGTAAAATAATTGTGAGCAACTCATAAAAACTATAATTGGGGGAAATATGAAAACATAATTAAACATGAAAGGATGTATACATAGGTGAAGAAGTAGATATATAGATATATATGTTCCTGTAAACACATAAACATACATATGTATTCATGTTCTATATGTAAGTATTGATTTCATAATTTATTATGGTGCTGTTTGTTTTATATCACAGTCTGGAATGTGCTGTCTAAAAACACCATTACTGGAAAATGTGCTAAAGTAATCTGAAAAGTGTTAGTCTGGTGAATACTCAGATTCGTTTTGCTGATAGAATTTTTATCAATATTATTAATTACCACATACATTTATTTCCTATTGACTGCTTGATTCATTTTTGAGGAATATTTCTTGTGTACATTTCATGTTTCTGCTGTTGATAGAGATGTTTGTGGGATGTGACATCTGTAGCTTTATAAATTTGATTGTTGTGCCTTTCATGATGCATTCTATAATTCATGCATATTCATAAGTAAAATATTAATGATGCATTTAATATAAGTTGTCTTTTCCTCAGTATGCCTTAAAGATATTCTTTCCACCATGCTTTTTGTTTTAGGATATGTATATTCATTTCCCATGCTTTTTGTTTTAGGATATGTATATTCATGTCTTGCTAATTCTGTGGTGACAGAAGTTTGCTCCTCATCTTATTTCCTTTTCTGTACAGACTCTAATTCTTGTTTCATTATTTTATCCTTAGTTTGCTGTTTATTTCTTTGATTTCATGTTCAGTTTGCATTTCCTCTGTGTTTGACAATATCTTTGGAGGAAATGCTCTGTTAATGTCTTGTGTAAATTCTACAAGAAGTTGATTTTACACGTAAGTTCTTGCAATCATGGCATCCTTTTTCATGGCTGTCGGGGGAGCTTTCACCTTTGGCATTGTTAATGTGGGTAAGTTACATTTGGATATTTTTGTCCAGGTATGGTTTATATAGGTCTCTGTAGTTCTAAAAGTTCATTGTAACAGACTTACTGGTGTCAGTCTCAGAGCATCTTGTCTTAGGAATGACTACTAGTCTATCTGCATGTTCATGATCAGATTAGATAGGAAGCATATGTTATTTCATACCAGTTGTATGTTGACATAACTGGAGATTTGGATCCCTGATGTTTACTAAGTGAAGTTTAAAACCAAGTTTGACATTTTTGTAGTTCAATAGTGGATGCATTCAAATATATTTGAACTTAAATCAAAATTAAATCATGAAGGCTTCATCTCCCCTGGTTTCAGACAGAAACCTTAACAGATCTTTTGCCAACAGTACTCTTTCTCACGCCATAGGGGAAAGCAGCTGAATTCAACACTAGCTTTCTTTAAAGCCCCGCGGAGTCCTCCACTCACAGAAGATCTGTGTAAGCCACGTTCTCAGTGTTGTTTTCTGCCTGGCCACTGCATCCTTGCTGTGGACCATTCCTCTTCCTCACTGTCACAATCCACAGGAAACAAGCTTATTTGTATTTGGCAAAGAACTCTCTGCTCCCATTAGTGATCTGCTTGCATAGAGTTAATCACCTTAGAAAAAAGGCTTTCAATTGTTTAACCTAAAATAATTTTATTTTCCGCAGCTATAAACCTGGGAGGTAAAACTTTTGAAATAAAATTTCCCATTATCCACAAGTGTTGAATCACCAGAGTACTCATTTTATTCTGAAAATACCTAGTTTTATTTTGATACATAATGATAATGAGCCAAGACATAAAATAAAATCAGCTTTGTATTTTGAAATGTAGTGGGCTATAATTTCAGTAATGTCAAACACGGCCCTTTTTTTTCTTTCTTTCTTTCTTTTTTTTTTTTTTTTTTTTTTGCCTTTCTAACTCATTTATCCTGGTCAAACCAAAATATCATTTTAGTTCATGTGGTATTTAATTGTGAACAGCATGGCTAGAGGATTTTTAGGGTCACCAGGTCCAGATGTTTGGTCATTAGTCACCACCGTATAACCCTCCTTCAATATTATAAATATGGATAAAATAAGGAAACACTTCAGCCGTCAACAAGATTAGTGTTCAAGACTAATAGGAGCCTGATTCCTGCTTTTCAACTTTGTTAACATTTAACCCTTTGAGGGCAGAGGATTTCACGTGAAGTAAATCTCTCCTTGCACACTCGCTCTTATTTTCTGAAGTTTATATACCTTCATTAATGGCATGCCCACTCACCAAAGAAGTGCAGGCGTGCTTTTAAGTATTTTAATACTTTACATCACACTTCATATCTTTTTCTTAACAACATATTGGAATGTTTAAGAAGGTGTTTTTGTTGGACAGTCGGGTAATTGTCTGATAAAGTGACGAATGTCTGTGGCTATGGAGCAGCCTATTTAAAAGAATTTATTGAGCATATTGGGCTGATCTGTATGCTGTAAACAGTGGAAAGATTATTTCAAAACCTTTTTAGTACATTTTCCCTTCTTGATTATTTATGTGATTTAGAGGTAAAATAAATACTCTAACATTATATGTCTTGCATGTAATATTTCTTATACAGTAAAACAGAAATATAATCTTGCAACTGTCTGGTGCAAGCCGTACAATCCAGCTGCAGGAATAACCCATTTCTGTGACTGCATGATTCTCCAGTGAACAGGGTTAGAACGACACTAATCAGAGAGTTATTCCAACTTAATGAGATTTTCTTGACATTCAGCTGTTAACTTCCTTTTTCTTATTTGCGCAGATTTTGAAAAATATTCTTGCACACATGTTTGAAAATAAAGTATGTACTTGAACAATGCATGACACTTGGCTATGGGTGCAAAGTAACTAAATTGTTTTGCTGCTATTTTGACATGATGTTGTAGCTGGAATTTCCTTTCCAGGTCCCACCAAGCCCCAGCAGTCCGACAGCCCACTTATAAAATAAACACACAGATGTTTATATTATTTACAAACTGTATGGCTACAGCAGGCTTCTTGTTATCTAGTTCTCCTATCTTAAATTAACCCATTTCTATAAATCTGTATCTTGCCACATGGCTTGTGGCTTACTGGAATCCTCACATGTTGCTTGTCATGGTGGCGGCTGGCAGTCTCTCTCTGACTCAGCCTTCCACTTCCTAGAATTCTTCTCCTCCTTGTCCCACCTATACTTCCTCCTGCCTGGCTACTGGCCAATCAGTGTTTTATTTATTAACCAATCAGAGCAACACATTTGACATACAGAACATCCCACAGCATGATGTAATATCTGTGCTTACTATTTAAGCCTTATTTTTTATAGAAACTCTATTATTATTAAATGAAGTGTCACCTTGGCCCCTATATGAAGATCTAGTCATTTATTTTTATATTTTTTTATTTTGGAGATTATAATTATGTCTTCATTTCTTTTCCTCCCTCCCAAACCTCCCATATATCTTTTCATGCTCTCCTTCAAATTCATGACCTCTTCTTTCATTAATTATTATATGCATATGTGTACATGTACATATATACATATAGTTCATATGATGTTACTTGTATGTATGCTTTCACTGGACAAATGTTTGACACTGAACAACCAATTGATGAACTCTTCCTTGGGAGGACACCTCTCCTGCTCTCAGATTTCCTCAGTTGCCTGTAGTTCTTTGTGTAGGGTTGAGGCCTCGTTGGCTCTATTCCATCCAGTTTGGCAAATCCATTGGTGGGTCCTTGTCCAGTTTGTATTGGGGCAGTCATGTTGGGGAGACCGAGTGTAGCTATGGTATTACTGGCAGGCACAATCCAATCTCATAACAACCTCCCTGCCCTTCCAGCTCTTATAATCAATCTTTCTGCCCTTTCCATGATGCTTCTTTCCCTTCCTTCCTTCCTTCCTTCCTTCCTTCCTTCCTTCCTTCCTTCCTTCCTTCCTTCCTTCCTCCCTCCCTTTCTTTCTTTCTTTTTTTCTTTCTTTCTTTTCCCCGTTTGAACAGGTGTAGCTAGAGTTTTCCTGCCTTGCCCATAGTTAGGACAAATCTTTGTCACCTGCCAGTCCCACAGCCGCTCAGACCCAACCAAGTAAACACAGAGACTTATATTGCTTACAAACTGTATGGACGTGGCAGGCTTCTTGCTAACTGTTCTTATATCTTAAATCAATCCATTTCCATAAATCTATACCTTGTCTCGTGGCTTGTGGCTTACCGGCATCTTCACATGCTTCTTGTCATGGCAGCAGCTGGCAGTGTCTCTCTGCCTCAGCCTTCTGCTTCCCAGAATTCTCCTCTCTCCTTGTCCCACCTACTTCCGGCCTGACCACTGGCCAATCAGTGTTTTATTTATTGACCAATCAGAGAAATTTAACATACAGACCATCCCACAGCAAACAGGGTCTCACTAGGTGGCCTTGGGAGATCTGGAACTCACTCCACAATCCAAGGTGGTGTCAGCTCAAAGAGATCCAGCTGGCTCTACCTTCTGAGTTCTGGGATTAAAGATATATGCCACCATGCCCAGCAGGGAACTACTTTTCCTCTTCTATGATTTTGTAAAGATAATTGAATTCTACCTTTTTCTTTAAAGTAAACATTTCAAGTTGTGAATTTATATGTGTGTGTATATATACATACACACACACACAAGGCATAGTTTAGAATTAGAGTTTTTTAGAAATAAAAAGGTTGCACATATGAGCATATGTGTGATTGTATTACAATGAGCTTTCTGAAAACATTTTTTTTCTAGAATTATTAACATAGACCAGGCATGATGACCAGTGCTCTTAATTTCAGCACTTAATTGTCAGAAGGATGGAGGTCTCTGTGAGTTCTAGGCCATCCAGAGCTAGGTAATGAAACACTGTACCAAATTTCTTTGAGAATTTTAAGCATAAGTACACTGTATTTATTTAATTTCCCTTCCAATTCATTTTGTACCCCTCCTACACAACTTCCTCTCAAATTCATGATTTTATAATTCTAGTATAAAAAGATATATATATATATATATATAACACATTAGAATAATAAACTATATCATTCAAATTCTATAAAAATTACTACTTTATATATATACATATATATACACACACATACCTATTGAATTCCTTGAGTGTTGTTCAAATGTACATGTGTTTAGGGCTGACCATCTGGAATTTAAAAAAGCTGAATCTTCTTCCACCTGTTACCACTGATTAGTTTTAGCTCTTAATCTAGGGTTAAGGTCTTGAGAGATTTCACCTATGCATGTTGGCATGCTGACTGGTATAGGAATTCTGCATATCTTGCTAAGGTAACCAATATTGTTGAAATTTCATGAGTGAAGTATTCCTGTCACGTCTAGGAGAAGCTATATTGTAGTAGAAATCCAGGTCTACTTACTCTTACTCCTCCCCAATCTTCCATAATGTCCTCTGAGCTTTATGTATATGGCTGTGTTGCAGATGAGTACTTCATGTGACTCATTATCTGCATCCAGTTGTGGATCTCTGTAGCAGCTTCTATCTCCTGCAAAAAGAAGTTTTTTTGATGAGAGGTGAAAGCTACGTTTATCTGTGGGTATAAAGATAAGAATTTATAATATATCTAGCAATCATAATGATTTTGAAAAATGGTAGAGGTAGATTGTTCTCTAAGGTCCATTCCTCTCTAGCCATAGGTAGTAAGCTAAGTTTATAATATCAAGCATAAGTTCCTTCCTATTGAGTGGGCATTAAGTATAATTAAACTAGTTTTGGTTACCCCTAAAATATAATCCTCACTATTGCACCATTGGGGATATTATGCTGAATTCATCACTGTTGTGGTTCACGGTATTTACAACTGGGTAGGACTACTGATTACTTTTCATCGTGAAAGTTTGCATAGGATCTTCCAATTTTATGAAAGCTAGTCCTCGGGGAGAAGGCTTGCAGGTCATCACCAATTCATTCAAGTCTGTGTCAAAATATATGGTGACTTCCGAAAGAGGGTCTTTACCTTCAAGTTCTGAGAAGCAACCAAAGGCAAAGGCAATTAGCCTATATTGTTTTGGAGGTCACTTGGATGCCCTGACCAAGAGCTCAAGGGAGAACTCCCTTACCTAAGATCTTTAATCTTTTTTCAAAATGTTTTTAATTAAAATCGAATTATTACAATTTCTCCCCCCCCCTTTTCTTCCTCTAGCCCCTCCTATCTACACTCCCTGAATTCCCCCATTTCCTCAAATCTCAAGTTAATACCCTCTTTTTCTTTAACCATTATTGTTGCATATGTGTAAATGTATGTGAGTGCAAATATATATGTATATATAAATTCAAACTGCTTAGTCCATCCTTTGGTGTGTTGTTACATAACTTATGCTCCTGGGGGAAAGTTATCACCGCTTGTGGAATAGCTCCATTTAACTATGTATATGTGTGTGCGTGTGTGTGTGTGTGTGTGTGTGTGTGTGTGTGTGTGTGTGTGAATACACATACATATGTGTGTGTAAAAATGTGGGGGGTGTTATCACGGTTCTATTTAGTATATATGTAACATATATATGGGTATCTATTGTTTGTGTCAATATAATTATGTGTGTATTTATATGTAAATTAATATCAATCTCCATTAATATTGATTAACTCATAAATTTTAAAAGATTCCCTAATGATACATTATCCCTGAAACTAGGCATATTATGACAGTTTATACAATGTACTATTATGAGGCTAAGGAGAATATATCACATTCTTTTTCAAATGTCAACCAAACACTTTATAGATTTTTATTTTATCATCTTCTCCTGTAACTCTCTTAAATTATAAAGCCTTCAAATGTTTCCTCGGCATTAGATCATTTGCCTCAGGAGACTTTCCACCAGATAGACACAATGGATTCACAGAGCCTGTTTCACCACTTCATTCTTTAAACAGAACTGACAGCCTCCAAATAAAAAGACAATTTATTTGTTGGTATGTACATGTACTTTAAAAGAAAGACACATTTTCACATTATCACTTTGGAGAGGAACAAAATGATGTTCTTTAGGAAGTAAATTTTATGCTATCCCATTACAGAAAAGGAGGCAAGGTGAAATACTTGACATGGCAGATATCTATCACATGAAATGAATCTTTCCACAATAGGAAAGGGTGCTTAATATAAAATAAACTGATGTATAATCTCAGTAGAGCTATCAGTCAGTTCATAATTCTCTACTTAGCATGTTTGGCGTCTGAAAGCAAGCATGGGAGCACACACTCTGAATATTATGGACTGGCTGAAGCCATGTTTATTGACTAGGGAGCAATATGGTATAATCAGAGCACAGATAGAACCTTCCTCATGAGAGGAATGGATTGGGTAAAGAATGTCTTTCCTGATGCTTCTTGCCAAGTGAGATTCAGAATGGTTTTTTCCTTTTAACTTCACATTGAGTACATAAATAGGATAATAACTCAGGGATCAGAAATCAAAATACAATACTAAGCAGAAAGAAGAGTATACCAGGACTAACATAGTAAAAATGGCAGTTTTACCAAAAGCAATGTACAGATTCAGTGCAATCCCCATCAAAATACCAACACAATTCTTCACAGACCTGGAAAGAATAATACTCAACTTCATATGAAAAACAAAAAACCCAGGATAGCCAAAAGAATCCTGCACAATAAAACAACCTCTGGAGGCATCACAATCCCTGACTTCAAGCTCTACTATAGAGCTATGGTAATAAAAACAGCTTGGTACTGGCATAAAAACCGACATGTAGACCAATGGAATTGAATTGAAGACCCTGACATTAATCCACACACCTATGAACATATAAATTTTGACAAAGAAGCCAAAAGTGTACAATGGAAAAAAGAAAGCATCTTCAACAAATGGTGCTGGCAAAACTGGATATCAACATGTAGAAGGCTGCAAATAGATCCATATCTATCACCGTGCACAAAACTTAAGTCCAAGTGGATCAAAGACCTCAACATAAATCCAGCTACTCTGAACCTGCTAGAAGAGAAAGTAGGAAGTAGTCTTGAACACATTGGCATAGGAGATCACTTCCTAAATATAACACCAGTAGCACAGGCACTGAGAGAAGCAATCAATCAATGGGACCTTTTGAAACTGAGAAGCTTTTGTAGAGCAAAGGATATGGTCAACAAGGCAAGGCGACAGCCTACAGAATGGGAAAAGGTCTTCACCAACCCCACATCTGACAGAGGACTGATATCCAGAATATATAAGGAACTCAAGAAATTAGACATCAAAATGCCCAACAGTCCAATTAAGAAATGGGCTATAGAACTAAACAGAGAATTCTCAACAGAGGAAACTCAAATAAATGGCTGACAGACATTTAAGGAATTGCTCAACATCCCTAATTATCAGGGAAATGCAAATCAAAACAACTCTGAGATACCACCATACACCTGTCAAAAACACTGAAGACACCTTATGCTGGAGAGGATGTGAAGCTATAGGAACTCTCCTCCACTGCTGGTGGGAATGCAAGCTTGTACAACCACTTTGGAAATCAATATGGCACTTTCTTAGAAAATTGGGAATCAATCTCCCCCAAGATCCAGCTATACCACTCTTGGGGCATATACCCAAGGAATGCTCAATCATACCACATGGGCACTTGCTCAGTTATGTTCATATCAGCATTGTTTGTAATAGCCAGAACCTGGAAACAACCTAAATGCCCTTCAACTGAAGAATGGATAAATAAAATGTGGTACATATACACAATGGAATACTACTCAGCAGAGAAAAACAATGACATCATGAGGTTTGCAGGCAAATGGATGGATCTAGAAAAAATCATCCTGAGTGAGGTAACCTAGACTCAGAAAGACAAACATGGTATGTACTCACTCATAGGAGGATACTAGATGTAGAACGAGGATGACTGGACTGCTACTCACATCACCAGGGAGGCTACCTGGAAAACAGGACCCCAAGAAAGACACGGGGATCACCCAATGATAGAGAAATGGCTGAGATCTACATGAACAGCCTGGACATTAGTGGGGGTAATGAAGGGTGAGGGTCGAGGGAAAGAGAGCTTGGGGGAGCAGGAGATCCCAGCTGGATCAAGAACAGAGAGGGAGAACAAGGAATAGGAGACCATGGCAAATGAAGACCACATGAGAACAGGAAGAAGCAAAGTGCTAGAGAGGCCCACAGAAATCTACAAAGATACCCCCACAATAGACTGCTAACAATGGTCGAGAGACAGCCAGAACTGACCTATTCTGGTGATAGGATGGCCAAACACCCTAGTTGTCATGCTAGAAACCCCATCCAATGACTGAGGGAACTGGATGCAGAAATCCACTGCTAGGCCCCAGGTGGAGCTCCAGGAGTCTAATTAGCAAGAAAGAGGAGGGTTTATATGAGTGAGAATTGTTGAAACCAAGGTTGGATAAAGCACAGGGACAAATAGCCAAATGAATAGAAACACAATGGCTGAGGGGCCCCCAACTGGATCAGGCCCTCTGAGTGGGTGAGACAGTTGATTGGCTTGATCTGTTTGGGAGGCATCCAGGCAGTGGGACCCGGTCCTGTCCTCAGTGCATGAGCTGGCTGTTTGAAACCTGGGGCTTATGCAGGGACACTTGGCTCAGCCTGGGAGGAGGGGACTGGACCTGCCTGGACTGAGTCTACCAGGTTGATCTCAATCCTTGGGGGAGGCTTTGCCCTGGAGGAGGTGGAAATGGGGGGTGGGTTGGAGGGAAGAGGAGAGGTGCAGGAGGGGGAAGAACAAGGGAATCCGTGGCTGATATGTAGAACTAAATTATATTGTAAAATAAAATTAAATTAAATTTAAAAAGAAGAAGAAGAAGAGTATACCACAAGTTAGGAAATGTGAGAAATAATTTGACTGCCTGTCCCTTCTTGTGGGGAGGAAAAAAGTATCATAATATAAACTTGTATTTTTAGTTACAAAAATCTTTCCTAGGTGGCAAAGAAATGTTCTATCATGAAATGATAGCTTCTGTAAACTAAGTTCTACTTTCTTATGTAGTTAATGTAAATATTAGTTAATTTAATTTTGCCAATTTGCCACCCAACTCAGAGTCTCTAAAATACTGAGGCCTGGTCAACAGGACTCCATAACAATCCTCCTCTCTACCTTACCACCCTGCCCATAGTACCCCTTTGTAATTAAGTTATCAAAATACAGTTAAAAGTACTTCAGGAGTCAGACCCTATTTAAATGATGTCCAGAAACCTGAAAGAAGACATGTAGGAGGAAACGATGTGGACACTAACAGAAACGTTAGCCCCTGACACCATACAGGAAACATAATCACAGCTGAACTCTAGCTGGAAACACAAGACAGCACACCACAGGCCTCTCAATATCAGTTTCTATCTCCTAATGTGTTGTCTGGCTTTCAAGTAAATGTTAGAACACAGGCTAGATAGCAAGAATCACACTCTCAGGGGGGAAGCAATCTTTAGCAGCTACATTGCATGGAGCAAAGCCTTTGGGGGTAACCAAACTTAGAGTTTAAAGTTCTGTAATTAGTGTGCCTAGAGCCCAAATGGAGCAACGGACTACAAAAGGACACTGAGTAGAAAGATGGAGATTCTAAAAAGAGTAGAAAGGAAAGGCTAGAAATGAAGAACACTAATGAAAAGAATGATTTTGATGGATTCATCAGCAGATTAGTCCCAGGTAGACTCAACGAGCTTCAATAAATATTACACAAATCTCTAAAATTGTAATGCAAAGAAAGGAAAATATTTAAAGGAGATAACAGGGGCTGGAGAGATTCCTCAGCCAATAAAGGCTACATTCAAAACCAAAATTATTAAAAGAACAGAACATCTCCTATCTGGGGCTATCATAAAATGTGTAATACGTAAAATGGGAATAATAGAGGAGACAAAGAAAGAACATGCAATGCTTTTTATTTTTTAATTACAGTGGCTGAGAGTAAACAGATACAAAAACAGAACCAAGAAAGCTAAGCCAAAAACCAATAAAAACAGAAAGACAAGTTTTAAAGAAGCTGTTGGAGATAAAAAAAACTATTTTATCATTTGTAAAACAAAGGATTTCAATTATAATTCAAAAAACACTTGACTCCTAGACAATAGTTCAGACCTAAAATATTCCCTCAAAATTTGTCTACTAAAAGTTGGTCCTGAAGTTGGTGCCCTTGTGAAGTGGTGGAATCTTAGGAGGCAGGCATTGTGGGAAATTTTAGGTCATTAAGCACATGAAGGGTTGTGAAAATCCAATGACTTTCTGTCTCTTTTCCTTTCTATCTTTCCCACTGGTGTGGTGACAGCTTTCCTACTCTGCCACCTGTTTCTCGCCACGATGTGCTGGTTTGCCATAGGCCCAAAGCTGGAAAGGCCAGCAGATCATGGACTAACACAAAGGTAGTACACACACACCAGTACCAACCTTTCCTTTATAACATATTTTATTGCTGTTATTTATTACAGTAATAGAAAATCAACTAAAAGACTGCCCATTTGAAAGAGAATGGAAAATTTTTAATCTTAAAAGAAGAAAACACCCATCAAATAAGCTGCTTTCACCTAAAAAAATTGTTCTTCAAAACTTTCTTAGAAAAACAGAAATAATGGAATTTTCAGCAGTAAATATATCATAGACAGTGTTAAAAAATAATTGCTTTAGAGAGAAAAAAATGTATGAGCCAGAAATTCGAGGAGTGAGAGGAAATAAAATACAATTCTTTTACGTTTCCAACTCTTACTCTTACTTCACAGGTGTCAGGGTTGGTTGATTGTTTTCAAGGTATGAACAACATTGTACTTTGAGATTAAAGAAAATGAGATCAATAATAGGAATGTCATAAATTATGGGGAAGAAAAACAAGAATTAATCTGGTATAGAATACTTGTCTTACCAATAAAACAGTATAGAATTATTTGAAAGAGAATTTGTATTGATTATAAATTTATATTACAAACTCAAGGGCAAATGTAAACTTTATCATTTTAGATGATATAATTTTTGTAGTTTCTTCCATTCTATGTGATGGATATCTATATTGTACTTTAGAAACTACACATAGTTTAGAAAGCCAAACAAAAATTTTCTAAATGAAATCTCAGGTGCATGAAGATTGGTTAATTCACACAGCTACTATGTGAAAATGCATGTCTTTTGTTTTGAAGAGAGGGTCTTAGTCTGTAGAGCATTCTGGACTTCAACTTGTTATGTAATGTAGGCTGACCTCTAACTGCTGACCATCCTGCCTCAGACTATGTGGAAAATGTACAGATTTTTAAAATATAAGGTCTTCTTATTCGGTAGACCAGGCTGGCCTTCAACTTGTTATAAGACTCCAGATAGCCTCTAACTTGTGTCCCTCCTGCTTCAATTTCCTAAATGCTAGAATTACAGAAAAGTGCTACAATACCAGGCTTGACTTCAACCTGTCACTGTCAGCTTCTACCACAAGTTCATGATGCTTCTTGCTTTCCTTAATTTTTTTCCTTTGCTTTTATATTATACATATGGGTGTGTTGCCCACATGTATGCCTGTGAACCATGTGATTTCAGTGCCCACAGAGGTAAGAAAATAGCATCAGGTACCTTGAGACTGGAGTTACAGATGATTGGTAACCACCATATGGGTGCTGGGAATTGAACACTGGTTCTCCAGAAGAGCAACCAGTGCTCTTAACCACTGAACCGTCTCTAGAGCCACTTGTTTTGCTGTGAATTAACAGAGTTAGATGTTTCCTTGTAGTATTTTGATACTTTGCTTTGTTTGACCCTATTCCCCAGTTCCTTTACCCCATACTCCCAACATACCTCCTCTCTTATATCCTTCTCCCCTCCACATTCCTCTTTGATATCACACCCCCCTCTGAAAAGACTCTCATCCCCTCTCATGGGCCTCATCCCAGATTCATAATCCACACCCACAATTACTCTCATATAAACGCATATATACAGAAATTATAAACTAGGACCACACATGAGAGAGAACATGAGTTATTTGCTTTTCTGAGCCAAAGTTACTTCACTTAATATATTTTCCAGTCCCTTCCATTTTCCTATAATTTTTATTATTTCATTTTTCTTATGGCTGAATAAAGTTCCTCATTCTATGGCATCCCATTCATCTGTTGTCTTAGTTTGGGTTACTATTGCTATAATGAAATACCATGACCAAAAGTGAGCTGGGTAGGAAAGTATTTATTTGAAATATACTTGCACACCCACAGTTAATCATTGAAGGAAGTCATGGAACTCAAACAGGGCAGGAGCTGGTTCAGAGGTCATGAAAGGGGACTACTTACTGGCTTGCTCTCCATGGCTTGCTCAGCCTGCTTTCTTATAGAACTCAGGACCTCCAGCCCCAGGGTGGCCTCATACCACAATAGGCTGGACCCTCCCACAGTAGTCACTATCTAAGAAAATGCCCTACAGGCTTGCATAAAGCCCAATCTTATGGAGGCATTTTCTCA
Source organism: Peromyscus leucopus (assembly GCF_004664715.2). NCBI lineage: Eukaryota > Metazoa > Chordata > Mammalia > Rodentia > Cricetidae > Peromyscus > Peromyscus leucopus. The sequence continues at coordinate 33,650,189 of NC_051065.1, read as the reverse complement.
AGGGGGTTCTCTCCTCTCAGATGATGCTAGCCTGTGTCAAACTGACATAAAATTTGCAAGCACATCTGTTGATGGGCATCTAGGCAGATTGCATTTCCTTCCCATTATAAATACAGCAACAATAAACATGGGAAGTACTCTGGTAGAACAGAGTCCTCTGGATGATTGTGAAGAATGCTGGGAGGAAAAAAGGCAGAACTGGGGAGTCACAAGCCAGATAGATGCAGAGGAATCAGAATGTGTAGAAAATGAGTTAACAAGCCATGAGCCATGTGGTAGAACTTATATAAGAAATATGGGTTAATTTAAGTTACAAGAGCTACTTAATAACAAGCCTAAGCTATTGGCCGAGTATTTATAGTAATATTACATTTCTGGGTGGTTATTTGGGAGTAGCTGTTGGCACAGGAAAACTCCACCTACTCTTTGAATCATTGTTTTGTTAATGATATATAATCTGGTTTGGAGAAGGAATTGTAAAAGCAGTCTTAATATTTCCATGAAGTCCACGGTTGTTGAACACATTTGTAAATACTTTATAGCTAACCAAATTTATTCTTGTGAGAACTGTCTACTCAGTTCATTGTTTCATTTATCAATTGACAGTTTTGTTGTTGTGCTTACTTTTCTTAATTTTTATATAATATAGATATTAACCCCTTGTCTGAAATATAATTGTCAAATTTTTTCCATTCTTTAAGCCTGTTCACTTTGCTAAGTCCTGTATATCTCTTTTTAATTTTTTGAAAGGCCACTTGTTAGTTCTTGAGCTATGTCCTGTGCTGCTGACAATGTCCTTGCCTGCTACTGTACCTTAAAGCATGTTTTCCTCTAGCAGTTTCAATGTTTTCAGGTCTGAAGTTAAGGTCTTTGCCCAATCCTTATTGTGCTATCTATAGAGGAGAAATATGGGTATGGGCTTGCTTTACTGAGAGCAAATGGAGGGCAGGAAATAACTCCACCATGAGAAACCTTCACTGCAAAAGTCAGAACCAAATAAAAAGGGAATTCTAGGAAATCTAAAGTCAAATTGATTTTTGTCCAAGACAAGAAAGACAGATTAAATTCAGTCTTCCAAAGGTGGGTATCCAGTTTTGCTAGCACCATTTGTTGAAAGGGTCATCTTTGTCAAATATTGGGTGATGCAAATTCAGATCAGAGTACCAGCAATGCCTTGGTGAGCACCATGCCAGGGTCACCACCATCAAGGCAATGAAGAACAAGATCCGGGTTCTGCAGCAGTAGGGGGATGCAGAAAGAAGGGCTGGATTCCTCCAGGAGGAACTGGAAGGAGAAAGGCAGCTGGGGAACATGTTAAAACTAAGTAGGCCTCCTGCTTGAGACTCGGGGAATTTAAGAGGATATAGATTGCTCAGGAACATCTGGCCACTGCCCTGCAGAAGCAAAAGGAATCAGAACAGGCTGTTGATAAGAGTGAGAGAGGTGTGAAAGGGACTGAAAATCAAGCAATAAAGGATGTGGAAAGCTAGAAATCCAGTTTTAATAAGTGACGTACATTGTACAAGAGATTAATAGATAGGGGATGTAAAGAGGTGGCTCAAAAGTTTGTGCTTGCAGAAGGGATGAGATGATTTGGCAAGAGTCCAGTTGCCAAGAAATGGATGAGTATATCAGACTGATGGACCGAAATCTGAAGTGTCAGAATGCTGCTGAAGAAATGCACTCTCAAAAAGAAGCAAATCTGCACTCCAGCCATGGAGGCAGGTCCCTCCACCTCTCCAAATCCAATCCCCTAGTCTCATCCCTGACTATAACAGAGTGCCCGCTGCAACCACCCTCCCCTCCAGTGGATCATTCATATATTCCTCCCCACTCATCCATCCTGTTTTCCCAACCACCAACTCCAGCAAGCATTGCCTGTGAACCTGCCAGCCGTGCCTGCCAGAGAAGCAAGTAGGCCAGTGAAGTGGCAGGGAGAGCTTCAGATCTTCACTCTCCCTCCTCCTCCATATCCAGTACCCCAGTCTCATCCTCAGCTCTGCAGCAGGCTACCTGTTGTGGCTTCTCCTCACTCTTTGCCCCCATTCCCAAGGGACTATGCAGATCCTGGTGGAACACCCTGATTTCCTCCCACCTGTGGACTCCCACACTCCCCCAGCCCATCCTCATCACTAAGTGTCAGTACTCAATACCTAGAAATAGATTTTACTGGAAACCCTAGTGGTCACACTTCTCAGAATCTCAGAAGAATTCCCTACCAGACAAAACACAGCCACCACACACTCCTAAGAACCAGAAAGTGCAACAGAAACCAAGGAACAAAACATCCCCCTGCAACAAAGACAAGACCAGATATCATCACCAAGAATTACAATCTTCTCAAATGCAGATGCTTAAACACCAATCAACAGCAGCCAGCACAATGTGTCTCCAGTAGAGCCCAGCAATCTACCACAGCAGGCTTGAGTATTACAACACAGCTGAAGCACAGGACAGAGACCTTAAAATATTCTTTATGAATATGATAGAGGTCATTAAGGAGGAAATTAATAAATCCCTTAAATAAATCTGTGAAAACACAAATAGTAGAAGGAAATGAATTTAAAAAAAAACAGTTACAGACCTGAAAGTGGATATAGAATCAATAAAAAAAAATGCAAACTGAAAGAAATCAAGAAATGAAAAATGTCAGAACTCAAACAAGAAATTCAGAGGCAAACTTCACCAATAAATTATAAGAGATGGAAGAGAGAATCTCAGGCATTGAAGACATGATAAAAGAAATGGATACCTTGGTCAAAGAAAATGTTAAATCTGCAAAACTCCCGGCACAAAATATCCATTAAATCTGGGACCCTGTGAAAAGACTAAATCTAAAAATAATAAGAATAGTAGAAGGAGAAGAAACTCTGGTCAAAAGCACATAAAACTTTTTCAGTAAAATCACAAAAGAAAATTTCCCTAACCTAAAGAATGAGGTGCCTATCAGGGTACAAGATACCTGATACAGGGTACAAGATACAGAACACCAAATAAACTAGCCCAGAAAAGAAAACCCCTTCAGGACATAATAACTATGGTGATCTGAATGAGAATGACCACCATTGGCTTACAGATTTGAATACTCAGTCATCAAAGAGTAGCACTATTTGAAAAGATTAGGAAGTGTGGTGGGCGTTTTCTTCCTGCTGTCTTCAGGTCCAGATGTAGAACTTTTAGCTACTTCTCTAGCACTATGTCTGTCTGCATGCTGATATACTCCCCACGAAGATAACAATGGACAAAATTTCCGAAACTACAGGGAAGCCTCAGTTAAATGCTCTCCTTTGTAAGAGTAGCCTTGGTCATGGTGTCTCTTTATAGCATCAGAATACCTACTAAGAAAATAATCAAAACACTAAACATAAAGAACAAAAAAAGACTGTGGAAAGCTGCAAGAGGAAAGGCCAAGTAACATATAAAGGCAGACCTACTAGAATAGCAGATGAATTTTCAAGGAAGACTCTAAAAGCCAGAAAGGCATAGACAGATGTTCTACAGACTCTAAGAGACCACATATGTCAGCTGAGACTACTATACCCAGCGAAACTTTCAATCACAGTTGGTGAAGAAAATAAGACATTCCATCCTAAAACCAAATTTAAGCAATATCTAGCTACAAAAGCAGCTCTAAAGAAGGCAGAAGGAAAACTCCAACCTAAGGAGATTGACAACACCTAAGAAAATACAAGGAATAAAAAAATCTCAGACTGGCAAATCAAAAGAGGGGAAACACACACAAAGATTATTTATATATATATATATATATATATATATATATAGATAGATATAGATAGATAGATATAGATATAGATATAGATATAGATATAGATAGAGAGAGGAGACAGACAGACAGACAGGCAGGCAGACAGACACAGAGACAGAGAAAGAGAAAGGAATCCTAGAACTAACTGACATTGTAATTCAAATGGACCTAATAGATATGTATAGAACATTTCACCCAAACACAAAGGAATAGACATTCTCTCAGAACTTCATGGAAGTTTCTCCAAAACTGACCAAATACATGGACACAAAGCAAGTCTAAACAGGTACAAGAAAAACTGAAATGAAGCTCTGAACCCTATCTGACCACCATGGATGAAAGCTGGATACAGACAACAATAATAAAACAGAAAACTTACAGAATCCTGGAAGCTCAACAACTGACTACTGAATGAAAACTGCACCGAGACAGAAGCTCAGGAGTCTGTAGAACTGAATGAAAAAGAATGCACAACATTCCCCAACTTGTGGGACACCATGACAGCAGTTCATATTACTAAGAGTCTATAAAAAAAAAAAATTGAAGAGATCTCACAGTAACTTAACAGCACACCTGACTCTTCTAGAAAGAAAGAAAGAAAGAAAGAAAGAAAGAAAGAAAGAAAGAAAGAAAGAAAGAAAGAAAGAAAGAAAGAAGGGAGGAAGGGAGGGAGGGAGGGAGGGAGGAGAGAAAGAAAGAAGGAAAGGAAGGAAGGAAGGAAGAAAGAAGGAAGGAAGGAAGGAAGGAAGGAAAGAAAGAAAGAAAGAAAGAAAGAAAGAAAGAAAGAAAGAAGGGAGGAAGGGAGGGAGGGAGGGAGGGAGGAGAGAAAGAAAGAAGGAAAGGAAGGAAGGAAGGAAGAAAGAAGGAAGGAAGGAAGGAAGGAAAGAAAGAAAGAAAGAAAGAAAGAAAGAAAGAAAGAAAGAAAGAAAGAAAGAAAGAGAGAAAGAAAGAAAGAAACCGGGCGGTGGTGGTGCACGCCTTTAATCCCAGCACTCAGGAGGCAGAGGCAGGAGGATCTCTGTGAGTTCAAGGCCAGCCTGGTCTCCAAAGGGAGTTCCAGGAAAGGCGCAAAGCTACACAGAGAAACCCTGTCTCAAAAAAAAAACCAAAAAAAAAAAAAAAAGAAAGAAAGAAAGGGAGGGAGGGAGGGAGGGAGGGAGGGAGGGAGGGAGGGAGGAAGGGAGGAGGGAGGGAGGAAGGAAGGAAGGAAGGAAGGAAGGAAGGAAGGAAGGAAGGAAGGAAGGAAGGAAGGAAGAAATCACACCCAAAAGGAGTAGATGGCAAGAAATAATCAAACTCAAGACTGAAATCAATAAAATGCAAACCAAAAAATACAAAGAGCCAATGAATTGAAAAGCTGATTCTTTCAGAAAGTCAGTAAAATTGATAAAAAACCTATCCAAATTAACTAAAATTTAGACAGAGACAACAAAATCAGAGAAGAAAAGTGATACATAACAAACACTGAGGAAGTCCAGAGTCATAAGAAGATACTTAAAAACCTGTACTCCACCAACTTGAAAAAGCTAAAAGAAATGGATAATTTTCTTGATATATACCACTTACCAAAGTTAAATCAAGATCAGAAAATCAAGTTAAACAGACCTATAACCTCTAGTGAAATAGAAGTAGTAATTTTTAAAAAATTGAAATGATACTGTGAATCAAATAAAAATAACATTCCCAACCAAAACAATCCCAGGGCCAGATAGTTTTAGTGCAGAATTCTACCATAGTTTTGAGGAAGAGTTAATGCCAATACTCCTCAAATAACTGCACAAAATAGAAACAGATGGAACATTGGCCATTTTTTTTTTATGAGGTCAAAGTTACCTTGATACCCAAAACACATAAAGACCCTATAACAAAGGAGAATTATAGACCAGTTTCCCCTTTTATGAACATATATGCAAAATTTCTCAATAAAATACTTTGAAACCAAATCTAAGAACCCATTTAAAAAAATCATCCTCCATGATCAAGTAGGCTTCATCCCAGAAATGCAGGAATGGTTCAACATATATAAATCAATAAATGTAATCTACCATATAAATAAACTGAAAGAGGACAACCATATGATCACCTCATTAGATGCAGAAAAGGGTGCCAAAATCCAACACCCATTCATGATAAAATTCCTGGAGAGATTGGGGCTAGAAGGGACACATTTCAAATTAATAAAGGCAGTTGACAGCAAGCCATAGTCAACATCAACTTAAATGGAGAGAAGCTCAAAGCATTTCCACTAAAACCAGGAATAACACAAGGCTGTCTACTCTTCCCTTTTAAATACAGTACTTGAAGTCTTAGCTAGAGCAATTAAGACAACTAAAGGAAATCAAGGTGACACAAATTGGAAATGAAGTCAAAATATCTATATTTGCAGATGATATAATAGGATATGTAAGTGCCCCCCCCAAAAAAAATTCCACCAGAGAACTCCTACAGCTGACAAACATTTTCAGCAAAATAGCTAGATACAAAACAGATCCACAAAAATCAGTAGCCTTCCTATGTACAGAAGACAAATGGACTGAGAAAGAAATCAGAGAAATAAATCTTTCACAGTAGCCTCAAGTAATATAAAATGGCTTAGGATAATTCTAACCAAGCAAGTGAAAGACTTGTATGATTAAAAAAAAAAATAACACCTTTAAGACATTAAAGGAAGAAATTGAAGGAGATATCAGAAGATGGGGAGATCTCCCATGAATTGGTAGGATTAATATAAAAAAAGCACCCATTTTACCAAAAGCAAACTACAGATTCAGTAGAATCTCCATTAAAATATTAGCACAGTTCTTCACAGATCTTGAAAGTACAATTTTTAGTTTCCTATGGAAATACAAAGAAAAAAAAAAACAGGACAGCTAAAAACAGTCCTTAAAAATGAAAGAACTGCTAGAGATATCATCATCCCTGGCCTCAAATTATACTACAGAGCAATAGTAATAAAAATAGCATGGTAGTGGCACAAAAACAGACATGTATATCAATGGAATTGAACTGAAGACACAGACATACCTCTGCACACCCATGATTGTTAAAGCTAAAACCTTCCTTTCTGATTAGTTAGAAAAGGGGAAATGCTGGGGGATGTCTTTCTGTACTCTGTGAATATGTGTTGTTTTCATTGGTTAATAAATAAGCTGCTTTGGTCTATGATAAGGCAGCTTAAAGGCAGGCAGTAAATCCATGGAGAGAGTAGGAAAGAGAAAGACAGAGTCTGGAGGGAGACACCAGCCCACCACCCAAGGAACAACATGCCAGCAGACTGGTAAAGCCACGGAACACATGGGAAAACATAGATTAATAGAAATGGGTTAATTTAAGATAAAAGAGCTAGCTAGCAAAAGGCCTGCCATAGACCATAAGTTTGTAAATAATATAAGCCACTGTGTGTTTACTTGGGACCAAGTGGCTGCAGGACAAGGGTGGGAGACATTGGTCCTGTCCCGACTGCAGGGCCAGGCAGGACCAGAGAAACCTTCCAACTACATATGATTTTTGAAAAAGAAGTCAGAAATAAATATTAGAAGAAAGTATCTTTAATAAATGGTTCTACAAATCTACAGATTTGTACTACAAATACAAGATTGCAAATAGATCCATACTTATTTCCCTGCACACAACTCAATTCGAAATGGATCAAACACCTCAGCATAAAGTCAGGTATACTGACCTGACAGAAGAGGAAGTGGGGGATAGCCTTGAATTCATTGACACAGGAAAAGACTTCATTGTTATTGCAGGTACTAACATTATCAATTAATAAATGGGACCTCATGAAACAGAACAGCTTCTGTACAGAAAAGGACAGCATCAATGAGACAAAGTGGAGGCCTATAGAGTGAGAAAATATTTTTACCAACTACATAATAAGGGACTAATATCCAAAATATATAAAGAACTCAAAAAAACTAGATATCAAGAATTAAATAATCCAATTATAAACTGGGGTACAGATCTAAACAAAGGATTCTCAAAAGAAGAGAGAATGGCTGAGAAACACTTAAAGAATATGATGAACATCAATGTAAATAAAATAAAATTTAAATCAAAACCACTCTGAGATTTCATCTTTCACACATTGGAATGGCTAAGATCAATAAAACAACTGACAACCCATGCTGATAAAGATGTGGAGTAAGGTGAGCACTCCTTCATTGCTGGTAGAAATGCAAACTTGTACAGCCATTATAGAAATCAATATGGTAGTTTCTCAGAAAACTGAGAATCAATGTGACTCAAGATCCAGCTATACTACTCTTGGGCATATACTCAAAGGATGCATCATACTACCACGAAGACACTTGCTAAACCTTGTTCATTGCTGTTCTAGTCATAATAGCCAGAAAATGGAATCTGGAGTACTACTCAGCTCTTAAAAAAAATGGCATTATAAAGTTTGCAGGCAAATGGATTGAACTAGAAATAGGTAACCCAGACCCAGAAATATTAATACGGTATTTATTCACTTATATCTGGATATTAGCCATTAAAGAAATAATAACCAAGCTTCAATCCACAGATGCAGAGAGATTAGGTATAGAGGAAAGTACTTGGTAATATATATAGATCTCCCAAGGAAAGTTAAATAAAATAGGTAGTTATGGTGGGGTAGGGAGAACAAGAACAGGAGTATCAAGCAGGGGAGAGAAGGAAATAAGGGAGGGATATAGGGAGAGACAGTAAAATTAAGCAGGTAAAATTTAGGGGTAGTATGGAAACCTAATATGGTAGAAGTTTCCTAAAATGTATACATTTTATATGAAGAAGACCTAAGTAAAGTCACCAAATAATGTGGAAGCCAGAGTCCCAATTGGACATCTCTTGTCATAAAATCATGCTTACAGCATCAGAATTATGTTACAACTAATTGAGTTGTTAGCTAAAGGGGTCCTATTGGAACCCCCAAATAATCTAGGTTGTTTCCAAGACTATATGTTGCTCTTCACAAGCTAACAGCAAGGCTCCATTGCTGAAGACACCTACACAACTCATTGAACATGGAAAAGCCGAGCTGGTACCTATATAAGCTTTCACCCCATATGTGAGCATTATGGTACAGGAAGGTACTCTGCATGCTACCAAAAGACAAATGTACCACCCCACCCAAACTCTTTGATCTATAATGGTGTCCAGCCTCCAAGATATGCTAGTTCAATGGTGGCACAAAGCTTGTAAGAATCACCAACAATATCTGATTTGATTTAAGGCTCACTCCAGAAGATGGAATCCATACTCAACACTGCTTGTGTGACCAAGAACCTGAGACTAGACAGCCCAGGGTGTAGCTAGAGTTTTCCTGCCTTGCCCACAGTCAGGACAAATCTTTGTCACCCGCCAGTCCCACAGCCGCTCAGACCCAACCAAGTAAACACAGAGACTTATATTGCTTACAAACTGTATGGCTGTGGCAGGCTTCTTGCTAACTGTTCTTATAGCTTAATTAATCGATTTCCACAAATCTATACCCTGCCATGCAGCTCAGGGCTTACCAGCATCTTTTCATGCTGCTTGTCAGGGTGGCGGCTGGCAGTGACTCCTTCTGCCTTCCTGGTCTTTCTTTTCTCCCCTCTGCTAGTCCCACCTATACTTCCTGCCTAGCCACAGACCAATCAGTGTTTTATTTATTGACCAATCAGAGCAACACATTTGCCATACAGACCATCCCCCAGCACAGCCAAGTGCAGACCATCTCAGACACCTGCACTCAGGCCCGTGGTCCTAATCATCCTCTATGTGGACCTGTTGGGTAAAGCCACAAGGAACCCAAGAACGGGCTCCCACAGGACATACAGAACATCCCACAGCACTCCCCCCCCCTTTTTTTTTTTTAAAAAAAAATGAAGGTTCTAACCTTAACAAAGTAAAATTACACATAATTTGGGAATTTGGGCATAGCTTCTCTTACTACTTCCTGCTGGAGGGGGGCGCTGTATCTTATGGGGATACAAAGAAAATTTTAGGATTATGGAATAGTCCATGAGGCTGTATTGTCTGAGCCAGTTGCCTTGAATCCGATGTGGACGTTGGATCATCTGGGCCATGGTGGCATCGGAAACCTTTCAGGGGGTCTTGGCTGGTCAAACCTGATGTATCTTAATCTGGAACAAATCCATAGCCTCTGGCTTTCTGTGGGAACAAAAGCAGAGTCTCCTTTCCAAAGCAACACATTCTTAGACATAAATTTTGAATTTGAAATACCTTTAAAATATACACATTGATTTAACTGAGCAGTCGTTACAATCAAATGTCTTTCTACAGTTAAAAATCCCAAAGACAACACAATCCAGATTCTATGTGTAATATTCATCTTTACGTGGCTTATTTTTTATATTAATTTTACTGTCTCTTTAAAGACTTTATTTTTAAAAACTATCTATTTCTTTATATAACTATATATATATATATATATATATATATATATATATATTCCTTTTTCTCTCTCTTCCAAGCCTACCTACATTTTTACACACATTGTAAAGCATTTAAAGTCTTGTTCCATCTGAATCTGTCTTATTGTGAATCTATTGCTTTAAACTACAGCATTTGTAAGACTGAAAAGGTGCTATGGCTGCTGACTCCGCCTACCTCAGCTTCCCAACATGGTGGTGGTACGTTTACCGCCAGCTCTGGGAGCTATCGTGGGTCTATGCTTTTATCCAAGCAGCATGTAGCCCAGAAACTTTTTTTGTTTTGTACTAGCAAAGGCTAAATCCACCACGCAGCTTAATGTGCCACTTGTAGAGGCCTCATTCCTGCCATATTGCAGGTCGAGCATGCACGCCAGGAACCAACAATTAGCTCAAACCAGCAAGCTGCTGCTCATGTGAGAAAGACAATTAGGAACTGTTTATAGCTCCATTTTAGAATCTTTTTACTCAGGTTTTAGGTGGAAACTCTTGCCAACACGTTGGGCACCATTTGTAGATGTAACCAACTGTCTTATTAAATAAAAAACACAAAACCAATGCAAAGAAGAAAGCCAAAAGTTCAGAGCTAAGAGCTAAAACCTTACCCTTCCTCCTGCGGTGGTCCTACCTCTCCAAACCAGAGCTACTTCCTGTGTGTCTGTCTTTTTATAGTGTTTCTGTTCTGCCTTCTCATTGGTTGTAAACCCAATCACATGACCGCCTCATCACAGCCTGTCTGTATAGACCTCCAGGTTTTCTATGATTGGTATTGAGATTAAAGGTGTGTGTATCCAATGCTGGCTGTATCCCTGAACACACAGATACTTACCTAGCTCTGCCTACCAAGTGCTGGAATTACAAGTGTATACCACCACTGCCCTGCTTTCCTATGGCTTGCTAATAGCTCTGACCCCCAGGCAACTTTATTTATTAACATACAAATAACATTTGAATACAAATAAAATATCATCATATTTCCCCTTTTCTATTTTAATAAAAAGAAAATAGGAAATAGCAAAGGGTAGGTGGGATAATTTAAGTTAAGGAAAGCTGGCAAGAAATAAGCCAAGCTATGGCCAGGCATTCATAAGTAAGAATTTGCCTCTGTGTGATTTATTTGGGAACTGGGTGGCAGCCCCCCCCAAAAAAAAAGAGCAAAAACAAACAACAATGTGTGGGGGGGGTATTGGAAGGAGTAGAGAAGTGGGCAACTGTAATTGGGATACATTATGTGAGAAGAAAAAGTTATTTTCATTTTCATGTGTCCCTTAACGCTGAGGTAACTACTTGGTGCTCTCCCCACACTGAGAGACAGAGAGAAAAACAGAGACAGAGAGACAGAGGGACAATGATGGAGAGACAGAGGCAATGACAGACAGAGAGAACATGTCCCACTGATTTAGCCATGTGAAACTCATCTTATTGGCCTTCCTGAAGCTGCTGTCACTAAAATACATTATGTTTGTATCAGTCAGTGCTGTGGATGATTGGTCAATAAATAAAACACTGATTGGCCAGTAGCCAGGCAGGAAGTATAGGCGGGACTAGCAGAGAGGAGAAAGGAAAGGACAGGAAGGCAGAGAGGGGAGACGCCAGCTGCCATCCAGGGAGCATCATGTAGAGGGAACAGGTAAAGCCACAGAACACGTGGTGACACATAGATTAACAAAAATGGGCTTAGTGTAAGAGTAAGAGCTAGACAATGGTAGGCCTGAGCTAATGGCCGAACAGTTTAAATAATATAAGTGTCTTTATGTTTATTTTATATGTGGGCTCCGGGACTAGTGAGGTTTGGCCGGAGCTGGAGAGAAACTCTCCAGGTACAAGTGGCACCCAACGTGGGGCAAGAGTTTCCACCTAAAACCTGAGAAAGATGATTCTAAAACAGAACTAAAACAGCTTCCTAATTGTCTCTCTCAAGTTAGTGGCAGCCTGCATGTTTGAGCTATTGAGCTACTATGGCGGGTTTGTGGCGTGAGTGTGGGCTTGATCTACACTATGTCACACAGAGGTGTCTCCAAGCCTCACACTATGCTGTGTGTTGGATACAGTTTTTGCTAGTTAAAAAAAAAGTCTCTGGGCTGTGCTCTGCTTTGATAGAACTGCTTCTGATAGTTGATGGTACACATGGCTCCAAAACCAGAGCTGGCAGTAAACTGTACCACCACCGTGTTAGAAAGCTAAGGTGGGCAGAGCCAGCAGCCACAGTGCTGTTTCAGTGTTAGAATGCTACAGTTTAAAACAATAGGTTCACAATTAGACAGATTCAGATAAAATAGTTTATAATGTATGTAAAAATGTATGCACGCTTGGAAGAGAGAGAAAAAGGAATATATGGAGTTATATAAAGAAATAGATAGCTTTAAAAATAAAGTCTTTAAAGAGATAGTAAAGGTAGTATAAAAAATAAGATATGTAAAGATGGATATTACACAGACAATCTAGATTGTGTTGTCTTTGGGATTTTTAACTGAAGAGAGATTGTAAAGGCAACAGAGTTAAACCAATTTGTATATTTTAAAGATACTTTGACTTCAAAATGTAGATCTCTTTTGTGGCCTCTTTGGGTCAACTTGAGAGAAAGAGAACCTTGTGGTACAACTGCTTTGATACCAAATATCAATAAGTGTCTTTTTGAAATAAAGGACCAGTCCCTCAACAAACAACATGTTTTATGACATTAGCTATACAGGTTTATTTCTGGAATGTGTGTTCTGTTCCATTGGTCTATATAGTAGTAGGTATAGTTGTTGGTGGTGACAATGGTGTGTGTGTGTGTGTGTGTGTGTGTATGTGTGTGCACTACTCTAACTTTGTCACTATGGTTCTACAGTGTAGTTTGGGGTCAGGTATTGTGATTCTTCCAAAAGCATTCTATTTTGCATTTCTTTGTTTACCATGGTCTTTTTTGTTTTCATATGAATTTTAGGATTTTTTTCTGGTTTTGTGGTGAATGTCACTAATGTCGATGGAGATTACATTTAATCTATAAGTTTATTTTGGTAGCATAGACATTTTCACAAAATTAATTTGGACAGTACAAGGATGCTTCCTATTTGTGACTTATTCTTGGAAGAAGAATAAACAACAAAATAATCAAAGAAAATAAAAGCAAAAATGATAATAGTTTTTATATTAAAATTATATCTAGCTGGGCAGTGGTGGCGCACGCCTTTAATCCCAGCACTCGGGAGGCAGAGGCAGGCGGATCTCTGTGAGTTCGAGGCCAGCCTGGGCTACCAAGTGAGTCCCAGGAAAAGAGTAAAGCTACACAGAGAAACCCTGTCTCGAAAAACCAAAATAAAATAAAATAAAATTATTTCTATATAAGTAGCATATCAAGAAGTAGCAAAGATAGTGAGCACATGAACTTTAAATGATGTATAGTAATGGAGAATATATATCCAATACATGTTTAATTATTTATGTGCTAATAATAACACGGTAATACACCACTTTAGAGGGGTAAAATATCTGAGGTGGGTAAACCAAAGTCTTCAAATGTCCTAAAAGAGCAGACCTTCATTTATTCCTTGAACATACTTTTATCTGCTGGTATGAATAGTACCCTGAACAGCAAGATTGTAATATTCTTTGCCTCTGCTTTTATATACGTCTGTGAATATTCTGATCATTTAAAATATTTTTATACTGATTTTTTCATTTTTATATTCATTTTTATATTGCATAAGATCTTCCATCATTAGTCCAAATTTTGTTATTTGATATTAAAAAAAAAGCTTATATTATGATCATAACTATATAAATTTTGTCTCATTATTTGCCTAAGAGAAACAATTTCTATCATTTTCTATTAGGAGGAAAAGTTATGACATATTTTCTACACATGATTCTGAGTAATGCCTTCAGAAAGACAGTCTGTGTTTGTAGAATATTTCTCTTGGCCAAGCCAGAGTTAAAAGAAATAAACTGCAGAGACTGAATATCAGAAAATGGTACATAAGAATACATTGTTTCAAACAGACATTTGTCACTGTGACAAATACCTGACAGAAATAATTTTAAAAACAGAAAGGATTTATTTTGGCTCAGGTTCAGAGTTTCCAGTCCATGCTTGCTTGGTCCATTTCTGTGGGTGGAGGGGGAGGTAAAACATCATGGCAATGTAGACAGCAGCACATAGTGACTAGATCATGGCAGCTTGGAAACAGAGATGAACTGGAAGATGGAAGGTCCAGGGACCAGATGCATTCTTCCAGCACTCCACCACTGTGATCTGCTACCTGGAGCCAGGCCCACCTCACAGTTTTCATCGCCTCCACAATATGCCATCAAATTATAAGTCCACCAAGAGACTAACCCATCCATTAAAGCAAAGCAAACATTAATGTAATCATCTCTGAATGATTGAATCCTCCTGCTAGGAACTAAATCTCCAACAGAGAAGCCTTTTGCATGATACTTCCTCCTTAAACTGTAACACATATTTCACATTTTGGTAAACATTTGAAGGTCCTTAAAATGAAATATATATATATATGGAGTCATCTTAGTTAGGGTACCATCCAGTCCATCCCACTTCTTGCCAGTTTCTATTGCTTTTCCAGTTCTGAAGTTGGAAAGCCATGTGACAGTTCTGGATTGACAGACATTACAGTGGTTTTGTGAGATTTTCTTTGTTTCTACCATTTGCTCTACCTCTGTTTCTTCTCCTAACACTTCTCTTTCTTTCCCTCTGACTCCTGCTCTATCTCTCTGTCACTATCTTGCTTTCTTGACTGAGTCTGCCTTCCTCCTTTATGTTATTTGTGACACTAAACATTTGTTGGTCTATACAATATATGTCACCCTGCCTCACAAAATCATCTATCCGGACTTAAGCAAGGACAGTACAGCATTTTTTAAAGTACTCTCTTGGATCTCTATGTCAAAGACTTGTGAAGGTAACTATGTTGGATTTTTTGGCATCTAAAATACATTTATATTGAATTCACATTCAAGTAAAAAATCTCAAAGCTGCTGCTGTGGTCTCTTCACAGCTGGAATTCCTTAAAAGCCACCTGCAGACTCAACATCCTTTCCCAACCTGTGGGACGCCTGATGCTCTAGCTAACTGTGAGACTAAACAGAAGTCACCCAGCAGTGCCCCTACCGCTCTGTTCTAACAACTCAGTGGTTACCTTCCTCTAGCTTGATCTTTATTCTGACAACTGGGCCCCTGCTGCCTTACCTGGCCAGAGCCCCTGCTGGCTAATTCAATACTTCAGCATGCAGCCTGATCCCAAATTCTAGCAGAGTATCTGTAGTAGTTACTGGAATTAGAGCACAGGTTTGCCTGCATTTCAGATGAATCTTGCAGCTGGAATTCTCTCTCCCCCCACATTACCTTTACTATCGTTTCTATTCTCCCCATCAGTTGGCTATGCCAGGCTCTGCTCATGGTCCTTGCTCTCTAGTGCCAACCTTATTTGTGGAATAGGAACACATCAAAGTGACAGGCCATACATGCTACTTCTGTTAAGTCAATTAGTTACTTTTATTTTATGCAACTAGCTTGTCCTTTAACAGTTTGAATCTTTCTTAGTCTTATAACACTTATTGGACTAGTAATTTGAGTATATAATTATTTTACATAGTTATATATTCTATAATATTCATAAACAAAAAGTTATAATCATACTTTATAATCCTTTTATCCTTTCAGTTGCCATGAAACTCTACACTATTATCTGTTTTTAACTTAAAAAAACTTTTTTCATTTTACATACCAACTCCTGTTCCCCCTCCCTCCCCCTCTCCCTCTCTCCCCACCTTCCCCCATCCCATCCCCATTCCCTCCCCATAGCTGGTATAGGCCTCCCTTGGGTAGTCAACACAGGCTGACATACCAAGTTGGGGCAGGACCAAGCCCCTCCCCCACTGCATCATGGCTGAGTAAGGCATCCTACCATAGGGAATGGGCTTTAAAAAGCCAGTTTGTAGCCGGGCGGTGGTGGTGCACGCCTTTAATCCCAGGACTCAGGAGGCAGAGCCAAGTGAATCTCTGTGAGTTTGAGGCCAGCCTTGGCTACCAAGTGAGATCCAGCACAAAGCTACACAGAGAAACCCTGTCTTAAAAAACCAAAAAAAAAAAAGCCAGTTTATGTACCCAGGATAAGTCCTGGTCCCATTGCCAGGGGATCCACAAACACATCAAGCCACGCGACTGTCACCCACATTCAGAGAGCCTAATGTGGTTCCATGCAGGCTCCCCAGCTGTCAGTCCAGAGTCTGTGAGCTCCCACTAGTTTGAGTGAGCTATCTCTTACACTGTTTCTCTTAACACCATAGTTTATCATGAAAATTTTCAATTGGCAAATGAAAATTATAAAAATTTATAAGGTGCCATATGATATCCTGACATGCATATATAGAATAGTATTCAAATCAAGCTAAGCATATTTATATTTTTGAACAAAACACTCAGAATCCTTTATTCTAGTCTTTAATAATTTATAGTATATTATTGTCCTCTATAATTAATTACACTCTTCAAAAGATTTAGCCTTTGAGCTGGGCAGTGGTGGTGCATACCTTTAAACCCAGACCTTGGAAAGCAGAGGCAGGTAGATTTCTGTGCGTTTGAGGCCAGCCTGATCTACAGAAAGAGTTCCAGGACAGCCAGAGCTGTTACACAGAAAAAGCCTATCTCAGGGATGGGGGGGGGGCTGTATATGTATGTATATGTATATGTATTTATATATATATTCTTTTAATTTCTCCCATAAGCCATTTCTCAGTCTTGACTTAGTATATTGCATATATAGTTTAGTTTTAAGTTTTATGAAAATTATAACCAACCTTTATTATCAAAAGAGTAAAGCAAACTTTACCTGGGCTAAAGTAGGGGCCTGTGGCTTCATCTCTTGGTAATTCTCTGGGTTAATGCCCTTCTTCATATCTGTGTCAATAAACCTTGCCTTGCTTGATTTCCATGATGCTGTACCTCTTATCTTCTCAGTATAGCATTGTTGCTTTCAACAGTTGTAGACTATGCACTAAGTAATTATGGATTATACCCTTTAAAATCTCCATGTGATAATTTCTTCATCAATAAAATATAAATGTTTTAAGCAAATATTCTAGGAGCCTACTGGAGTTCTATAACTAAATGTTTTCATCATAGAATCATTGAACTTGCTAACTCTATGCTCTCCCATGAAAAATACCTTATCTGAAGAATTCTAGAGGAGAATTTTGACAAACATTAAACTATTGCAAATGCACACAAAAGAATTTAGCCAGAACTTATTTCTTGTTTGCTAGCAGACAGTTGTCAATATCTGGAATATTTTGATGATCACACTTGGGCAAGGGAGGTAGATTCCCCTTTCTTCCCTCCAGTGAGAATATAGCTCAACATTCTGTGGTGCACAGAAAAAGCCTTCAGCAAAAAAACTATTGATGCAATATATCAAAAATATCAGAGTAGACATTCTGGCATACTGAAAAATAAATAGAAAAAAAAGTGCCTTAGTTTATTTAAAACCAAATAAAATTCTGAAACTAAAGTCTACTTGTATACATAGCTTGCTTATATTATTGAAGCGAACACAACAGAGTTATGAATACAGCCAATGACTTTACTATTTCTTGATAAATAAAACTTTATCTCATGAGCAACTGTAATTACTCTTTTTTTTCCTTTTATTTTACAATACCATTCAGTTCTACATAACAGCCACAGATTCCCTTGTTCTCCCCGTTCCTGCCCCGCCCCCCCCCGCCCCTTCCCCCCAGCACACCCCCCATTCCCACCTCCTCCAGGGCAAAGCCTCTCCCCCCGAGGACTGAGATCAACCTGGTAGACTCAGTCCAGGCAGGTCCAGTCCCCTCCTCCCAGACTGAGCCAAAGCGTCCCTGCATAAGTCACAGTTTTCAAACAGCTAACTCATGCAATGAGCCCAGGACCTGGTACCACTGCCTAGATGCCTCCCAAACAGATCAAGCCAATCAACTGTCTCACCTATTCAGAGGGCCTGACCCAGTTGGGGGCCCCTCAGCCTTTTGTTCATAGTTCATGTGTTTCCATTCCTTTGGCTATTTGTCCCTGTGCTTTATTCAGCCTTGGTTTCAACAGTTCTCGCTCATATAAACCCTCCTCTTTCTCGATAATTAGACTCCCGGCATTCCACCAGGGGCCTAGCCGTGGATGTCTGCATCCAGATTCCTCAGTCCTTGGATGGGGTTTCTGGCACAACTATTAGGGTGTTTGGCCATCCTATCACCAGAGTAGATCAGTCCCGACTGTCTCTCGACCATTGCCAGCAGTCTTTTGTGGGGGTATCTTTGTGGATTTCTGTGGGCCTCTTTAGCACTTCGTTTCTTTCTTTTCTCATGTGGTCTTCATTTACCATGGTCTCCTATTCCTTGTTCTCCTTCTCTGTTCTTGATCCAGCTGGGATCTCCCGCTCTCTTTCCCTCGACCCTTGCCCTTCACTGCTCCCACTCATGTCCAGGTTGTTCATGTAGATCTCAGCCATTTCTCCGTCATTGGGTGATCCTCGTGTCTTTCTTGGGGTCCTGTTTTCCAGGTAGCCTCCCTGGTGATGTGAGTAGCAGTCCAGTCATCCTTGTTCCACATCTAGTATCCTCCTATAAGTGAGTACATACCATGTTTGTCTTTCTGAGTCTGGGTTACCTCACTCAGGATGATTTTTTCTAGATCCATCCATTTGCCTGCAAACCTCATGATGTCATTGTTTTTCTCTGCTGAGTAGTATTCCATTGTGTATATGTACCACATTTTATTTACCCATTCTTCAGTTGAAGGGCATTTAGATTGTTTCCAGGTTCTGGCTATTACAAACAATGCTGATATGAACATAACTGAGCAAGTGCCCATGTGGTATGATTGAGCATTCCTTGGGTATATGCCCAAGAGTGGTATAGCTGGATCTTGGGGGAGATTGATTCCCAATTTTCTAAGAAAGTGCCATATTGATTTCCAAAGTGGTTGTGCAAGCTTGCATTCCCACCAGCAGTGGAGGAGAGTTCCTCTAGCTCCACATCCTCTCCAGCATAAGGTGTCTTCAGTGTTTTTGATCTTAGCCATTCTGACAGGTGTACGGTGGTATCTCAGAGTTGTTTTGATTTGCATTTCCCTGATAATTAGGGATGTTGAGCAATTCCTTAAATGTCTTTTAGCCATTTATTTGAGTTTCCTCTGTTGAGAATTCTCTGTTTAGTTCTATAGCCCATTTCATAATTGGAATGTTGGGCATTTTGATGTCTAATTTCTTGAGTTTCTTATATATTCTGGATATCAGTCCTCTGTCAGATGTGGGGTTGGTGAAGACCTTTTCCCATTCTGTAGGCTGTCGCTTTGCCTTGTTGACTGTATCCTTTGCTCTACAAAACCTTCTCAGTTTCAAAAGGTCCCATTGATTGATTGTTTCTCTCAGTGTCTGTGCTACTGGTGTTATATTTAGAAAGTGATCTCCTATGCCAATGCATTCAAGACTACTTCCTACTTTCTCTTCTAGCAGGTTCAGAGTAGCTGGATTTATGTTGAGGTCCTTGATCCACTTGGACTTAAGTTTTTGTGCACAGTGACAGATATGGATCTATTTGCAGCCTTCTACACATTGATATCCAGTTATGCCAGCACCATTTGTTGAAGATGCTTTCTTTTTTCCATTGTACACTTTTGGCTTCTTTGTCAAAAATTATATGTTCATAGGTGTGTGGATTAATGTCAGGGTCGTCAATTCGATTCCATTGGTCCACATGTCGGTTTTTATGCCAGTACCAAGCTGTTTTTATTACTATAGCTCTATAGTAGAGCTTGAAGTCAGGGATCATGATGCCTCCAGAGGTTGTTTTATTGTGCAGGATTCTTTTGGCTATCCTGGGTTTTTTGTTTTTCCATATGAAGTTGAGTATTATTCTTTCCAGGTCTGTGAAGAATTGTGTTGGTATTTTGATGGGGATTGCATTGAATCTGTAGATTGCTTTTGGTAAAATAGCCATTTTTACTATGTTGGTCCTGCCTATCCATGAGCATGGAAGATCTATCCATTTTCTGACATCTTCTTCAATTTCTTTTTTCAGGGACTTAAAGTTCTTATCATATAGGTCCTTCACTTGCTTGGTTAGTTTTACCCCAAGGTATTTTATGTCATTTGTGGCTATTGCAAAGGGTGATGTATCTCTGATTTTCTTCTCAGCTTCTTTGTCCATTGTATATAGGAGGGCTACTGATTTTTTTGAGTTGATCTTTTATCCTGCTATGTTGCTGAAGGTGTTTATAAGCTGTATCAGTTCCTGGGTGGAATCTTTGGGGTCACTCAAGCATATTATTGTGTCATCTGCAAATAGGGAAAGCTTGACTTCTTCCTTTCCAATTTGTATCCCCCTTAATCTCCTTATGTTGTCTTATTGCTCTGGCTAGAACTTCAAGTACTATATTGAATAAGTATGGGGACAGTGGACAGCCTTGCCTCGTTCCTGATTTTAGTGGAATTGCTTTGAGTTTCTCTCCATTTAATTTGATGTTGGCTGTTGGCTTGCTGTAAATTGCCTTTATTATGTTTAGGTATGTTCCCTGTATTACTGATCGCTCCAAGAGTTTTATCATGAAGGGGTGTTGGATTTTGTCAAATGCCTTTTCTGCATCTAGTGAGATGATCATGTGGTTTTTTTTCTTTGTTTATATGGTGTATTACATTGAAGGACTTTCGTATGTTGAACCACCCTTGCATCCCTGGGATGAAGCCTACTTGATCATGGTGGATAATTGTTTTGATGTGTTCTTGGAGTCTGTTTGCCAGTATTTTATTGAGTATTTTTGCATCAATGTTCATGATAGAAATCAGTCTGTAGTTCTCTTTCTTTGTTGTATCCTTGTTTGGTTTAGGAATCAGGGTAATTGTCGCCTCATAGAAGGAGTTTGGTAATGTTCCTTCTGTTTCTATTATGTGGAACAATTTAGAGAGTATTGGTATTAACTCTTCTTTGAAGATCTGGTAGAATTCTGTGCTGAAACCATCTGGTCCTGGGCTTTTTTGGTTGGGAGACTTTTAATGACTGTTTCTATTTCCTTAGGGGTTATTGGACTATTTAAATAGTTTATCTGGTCTTGATTTAACTTAGGTATGTGGTACCTATCCAGAAAATTGTCCATTTCTTTTAGGTTTTCCAGTTTTGTGGAGTAGAGGTTTTTGAAATATGACCTGATAATTCTCTGGATTTCCTCAATGTCTGTTGTTATGTCCCCCTTTTGATTTCTGATTTTGTTGATTTGGATTTTCTCTCTGTGTCTTTTGATTAGTTTGGATAAGGGCTTGTCTATCTTGTTGATTTTCTCAAAGAACCAACTCTTTGTTTCATTAATTTTTTGTATTGTTCTCTTAGTTTCTATTTTACTAATTTCCCCTCTCACTTTGATAATTTCCTGGCATCTATTCTTCCTGGGAGACTTTGCTTCTTCTTGTTCTAGAGCTTTCAGGTGTGCTGTTAAGTCACTAGTGTGAGATTTCTCCAACTTCTTTATGTGGACATTTAGTGCTATGAATTTCCCTCTTAGCACTGCTTTCATAGTGTCCCATAAGTTTGGGTATGTGGTGTTTTCATTTTCGTTGATCTCTAGGAACTCTTTAATTTCTTTCTTTATTTCTTCCTTAACCCATTGGTGATTCAGTTGAGCATTATTCAGTTTTCATGAGACTGTAGGTTTTCTGTAGTTTTTGTTGTTGTTGAAATCTAACTTTAAACCATGGTTGTCTGATAGAACACAGGAGGTTATTCCTATTATTTTGTATCTGTTGAGATTTGCTTTGTGGCCAAGAATGTGGTCGATTTTAGAGAAAGTTCCATGGGGTGCTGAGAAGAAGGTATATTCTTTTTTGTTAGGATGGAATGTTCTGTAGATATCTATTAGGTCCATTTGGGTCAAGACATCAGTTAAGTCCTTTTGTTCTCTGTTAAGTTTTGATTTGGGAGATCTGTCCAGTGGTGAAAGTGGGGTGTTGAGATCTCCCAATATTAATGTGTGGGGTTTTATATGTGGTTTAAGCTTTAGTAATGTTTCTTTTACATATGTGGGTGCCCTTGTGTTTGGGATATAAATGTTCAGAATTGAAACTTCATTTTGGTGGATCTTTCCTGTGATGAGTATGTAATGCCCTTCTTGATCTCTTTTGATTGATTTTAGTTTGGAGGCTATTTTATTGGATATCAGGATGGCTACACCCGCTTGTTTCTTAAGACCATTTGATTAGAAAGTCTTTTCCCAGCCTTTTATTCTTAGGTAGTGTCTGTCTTTGAATTTGAGATGTGTTTCTTGTATGCAGCAGAAAGATGGGTCCTGCTTTTGTATCCATCCTGTAAGCCTATGTGTTTTTATAGGTGAATTAAGTCCATTGATATTAAGGGATATTAATGACCAGTGATTGTTCATCCCTGTTATTTTTGGTGGTAGTGTGTCTTTGGTGGTAGTCTTCTTTGGGGTTTACTGCTATGGCTTTATCTATTGCCTGTGTTTTCCAGGGTGTATCTGACTTCCTTGGGTTGGAATTTTCCTTCTAGTGCTTTCTGTAGGGCTGGGTTTGTGGATAAGTATTGTTTAAATCTGGCTTTGTCTTGGAATGTCTTGTTCATTCCGTCTATGATGATTGAAAGTTTTGCTGGGTATATTAGTCTGGGCTGACATCCATGGTCTCTTAGCATCTGCATTACATCTGTCCAGGTCCTTCTGGTTTTCAAAGTCTCCATTGAGAAATTGGGTGTTATTCTGATGGGTTTGCCTTTATAGGTCACTTGGCCTTTTTCCTTTGCTGCTCTTAATATTCTTTCTTTATTCTGTATGTTTAGTTGTTTAATTATTATGTTGCGAGGGGACTTTTGGGGGTGATCTAATCTGTTTGGTGTTCTATAGGCTTCTTGTATCTTCATAGGCATTTCCTTCTTTAAGTTGGGAAAGCTTTCTTCTATGATTTCGTTGAATATATTTTCTGTGCCTTTGAGTTGGTATTCTTCACCTTCTTCTATCCCTATTATTCGTAGGTTTGGTCTTTTCATGGTGTCCCAAATTTCTTGGACATTTTGGTTCATGACTTTGTTGGCTTTAGTGTTTTCTTTGACTGATGAATCTATTTCTTCTACTGTATCTTCAATGCCAGAGATCCTCTCTTCCATCTCTTGCATTCTGTTGGTTATACTTGCATCTGAAGTTCCCGATCTTTTACTCAGATCTTCTATTTCCAGCATTCCCTCTGTTTGTGTCTTCTTCATTTTTTCTATTTCCCTTTTCAGGTCTTGGACTGTTTCCTTTATTTGTTTCATTGCTTTTTCATGATTTTCTTACTTTATTGTTTTCTTCCAGGACTTTATTGTTTTCTTCTAATTTGTTTGTCTTTTCCTCTAGTTGTTTATAGCATTCTTCTCATTTTTTTGTCTTTTCCTCTACACAAGCCTCTACCTTCTTCATGATGTTATTCATAAGGCTGTTTTCTTCTGCTTCTTCCAATTTTTTGATGTTCAGGTCTAGATGTTGGAGGTGGGCTAGGTTCTGGTGATGCTGTGTTGCTCTTCATTTTGTTGTATGACTTCTGCCTTGACGTCTGCCCATCTCCTTGTGGTTCATTCTTGGTCTTATCAGTGCACTTGGTTCAGACAGAGCTGACATATTCAGGAAGTCTCTCTCTCTTGTCCAGATGGGAGCTCTCTTGTCCAAATGGGAACTCCGGGGCAGGATGGAAGCTCTTATCTAGACAGGAAGTCCAGGACAGGATGGGTGCTCTTGTCCAGAAGGGAAGTCAGGTTCAGGATGGGAGCTCTTGTCCAGAAGGGAAGTCCAGGTAGGATGGGAGCCCTCTCTGGTCCAGAAGGGAAGTCTGGGGCAGGATGGGAGCTAGGGGCCGGTCTCTAAGTCTCAGGAAGTGGCTGGGGTCTCGGGTGGATGGGCATGGGGGCAGGGCGTGGAGATTGCAGGAGCTGCTGGGGGTCTTGGAGAAGGGGATCCTTCCCAGTGGGGCTAGAAGGGGACCTGCCCGGGTGGCCAGAACCTGGGGCCAAGTTGGGCAGGTCTTCCCCGGGGTGGCTGATGCCCAGGGATGGGGTCCGGGTTGGGCCCAGATACTCACCTCTGGTCCAGAAGGTTAGTCGGGGACAGGGTGGGAGCTGGGGGCCGGTCTCTAAGTCTCAGGAAGTGGCTGGGGTCTCAGGCAGATGGGCGTGGGGGCAGGGCGTGGAGATTGCAGGGGCTGCCAGGGGTCTTGGAGAAGGGGATCCTTCCTGGTGGGGCTAGAAGGGGACCTGCCTGGTGGCCAGAACCTGGAGCCAAGTTGGGCAGGTCTTCCCCAGAGTAGCTGGTGCCCAGGGATGGGGTCTGGGCTGGGCCCGGATACTCACTTCTGGTCCAGAAGGGAAGTTGGAGGCAACTGTAATTACTCTTGAGTAAAAGTTAATTACTCAATGGGTAAGTAACCAAAAACAAATGTGACAGTGATATACAATGTCATAGATAAGGAAAAATATACTCAGCACACTCCAAACATTTCATAAAACTCAAAACCTACTAATAAATTTAAAAACAAATAAATTTGAATTTCAATATCTAACCCTAATTTTAAAATAAAAAACTCAAGGCTAGTGACAAAAGGATATCTCTAAAGATGGCAAAATGTATATACTAGATGACAATACCCAAATGCATAATTAACAATGAGTTTCCTAAAATTAAAAACAGGAAAATTGTGACAACCAGCAGTTTATCAGTTATCTTCTATAATATAATAACACAGTACAAGGGCTAAAAAAAAATAAGTGTTAGAGGGAGGAAACAAAATAATTACTAGTATGTAATGTTAATGAATCCCTAGAAAATTTAAGAACAGAGTCAAATGAAAGAAAATCAAAATTTTATTACATTTTGTCAAAGCAACATTTTTAAATCAATTTATTGAATTGGTTTACCAAGAATACTGAGCGATCACAACCAAAAAGTATCATAGTGACATAATAGTGATGATAATTATAAGCTTAAATCACAGTTTTAATATAAGAGTTTTAAATTAAAATATAATTATGTTATTTCGTCTTCCTTCTCCTTCCTCCAACCCCAGCCATTTCCCGCTACCCGTCAACCATTCCCTCTCAAATTCATGACTTTGGAGTGAGTTGAGTTTCCTTTTCCCTCCTTTGAAGCCTCCCACTTAGGCTGGATGAAGCTCCAGCCGTCTTTCTCCTCTCGTCCTAAACATTCAATCAGGCCAGCGAGAGCTGTCTTTCTCCTCTCGTTCTGAACATTCAGTCAATCAGGCCATCTGCTTATGCTGAGCCCATTATTTCTTTGTTTGTAGAAATACCCTATAAAAGTTCAAATGATTTGAAATTGTTTGTTAGAGTAGTTTTATTGCTCTCAATGAAGAACCAGAAAACTGATGTGTGGAAGATGAAAAGAAGAAAGTTCAATCAAAAGGTCTAAAGGAAATATAGATGACTAGATTTTATTGTTTCTGGAGAGACCTGATCAGGAAAGATGAAAGTTCTAATCCAAAGCACAATGATGACCATTCTGTCAACATAATTACACTGGCAAAGTGTGGTCCTCAATGAATTAATACTGCAGCTTACTTCAGAAACAAGTGCAAAACAAGAAGACAGTATTCGGCAGTACAGTGCAGAAGATCTGCCCATCAGATAGTGAAAACAATAAATAAGCTGCTCGTTATGGGATGGAACAAGAGGAAACATGATGAACAGACATGAAAGGAACTGCAGCCCAAGTTCCCCAGTGACAATACTCTAATAGAAAAGCAGTGAAAATTATTGACACAGTGAAGTCAGATCTCCCCTCCCTACCAGACGGTTGGGGGGGGGGGTAAAGAGAAAGATAGGCAGGACAGAGGTGGAGGTTGAGGCAGAAACTGAGACTACTCCAGTATAAAGCTGATTTTTTAAAATCCCTTTTGTAGGGTTAGGTGCCAGACATCAAGAAGGAATGTCTGTTTACAATAAATACAGACATCAAAGTTGCTCCAGACAAAATCACTGCAGAGTTGTGAAGTACGACTGACAATTGAAAGCAGGTATTCATTCATTCATAGCAATGGAACAACCAAATGGAACTTGTTTGAAAGGACTCAATGCGAAGACTTGAAATGCTGTTTGATTAAGTTAATGCACTTCTGAAAAACAATGTAGTAAATTGATTTCACTTTTAATCAAACAGTAATTTACATTTGGAATTTATTTAAAGAGAAATAATCTAAGAAATGCAGATCATGTTTGCTTTTATAACCAGGCAGTGCCCATTGGGAAACAGCCTGGATGACCGTCAGTGATGAGTAAGTGTTCATCAAAACACAGCACAGTTGTGCTGGAAAAGCTATACAGCCACAAAATGTTTGAATTATAACTATAACTAATATGCAGATGGTCACAAGCCATAAAAGCAAAGGAAAGTAGATTGCTATTTCAAGTATAAGGATACTGTATAATGGAATGTAATCTCAAACTATCAAAATTAATATTTAGAACAATACATGTGGTTACTAGCATAATCATCAGGGAATATAAAATTAGATTTTTTTCCCTTCATATACAAATTGGTTAAATTTTTACATAAAACGTTTTTATAATTTTAGTATATATTAACATTAGTTTCAACTTGGAGAGAAAATTTTGGTTAGGAAAAGTAAATCACATGTTTGTGATAAATCTCATCAAATTTGAATTTAAAAAAAAGAAATTAAAAGGAGAAAAATCTTCTATAAAAAATTTAAAACAGAACTACTTTATTGAGTCATAATGTCCAACAATAGGAAAATACACATGCTGGTGTAAAAGTATAAAGCTATTGGGTAAATTATTCAGATTTATAGGAACTTGAAAGAAAACATTTGATAAAAAATAGTTAGCAGAGAAAACAAGACAGATGTCATGTGTGTATACATTACAGCTGTGTGCAATGCATTATGGGTATAAACACACTTGTCAAAGATGATGGACAGCATATGTCTCCTTGCATGTTCATGCAGTCTTGAAACTTGTACTGTTGTCTATTAGCTTTACCTCCCAGAAGTACTCCTACACACGGTGTGTATTGTTCTCTGCAGTCCGTGTCCTTGGCTCACCAATGAACCCCCAGGAGATGGCGGTTCTGCCATTGATGTCTCATTCATTACCATGTCACGTCACCAAATTAGTCATATGTTCACACATTCTTTTTCTTCTCATTTCACCAATAGATCTCTTTGTACTGTTTTTTAAGAAGCATATCATTTCCTGAACTATTTCTATAAAGTGTTAATTTATCAGAAAAAAAAGTCACCTACATGAAAGAATTATGAAGATCAAAGAAGGGTATACAAGAGAAAAAATAAAATCAATAATGAACATATAATAGTCCTATATTCCTTTGTTACTTATCAGGAAGCACCAGAAACAATTTACCTGTCTTAACCTGCATAACAATTGTAAAATAGATAATATTGATAGAGTGTATTTTACAGGCCAGGGCAGAGGATTCCAGGCAGCCTGGAGTATTCTTGACTTATCTGAAATGGTCTGTTGCAGAATATTTCTGTACGCTATGTTAAAATGTATTACTGTGATTTGGTATAATAAAAACTGAATGACCAATAGGTAGGCAGGAGGTATAGGTGAGACTTCAGAGCAGAGAAAGAGCTCTGGGAAGAAGAGAGGCAAAGGAACCAGCCAGGTGTGCAGTGAGTTGGACACACAGGATGGCACAGAGGTGAAAGCCACAGAGTAGAACATAGATTAATAAAAATATGGATTAATTTAAGTTATAAGCCCTAGTTAGGAACAAGCCTATGCTATAGGCTGAGCTTTCATAATTAATAAGAAGTCTCTGTGTCATTATTTGGGAGCTAGCAAGGACAGAGAAAAACTCGTTATAATGGTCCTCTGAATTTCAATTAATATTATGTGTAGGTACAATGAATAGTACAGTTTTAAAAGCTCAAAATTCTATGTACACACAATGTACATAAATTTAAATTTATACTACCTAGAATTTTTGTAATGTGATTTTATACACTAGAGGAATTTTTCTTGAGGTGTTAAGTTTAATTATTAATAAGTTTTTCTCTGGAAAAAAGAAAACCTATGGGATAACTGTCTTTCTCTACTTCCAAAATACCACTTACAAATAAACCTAACTGTATGTATCTAACTTATACATAATTTATACTGTTTCCATATGTCATCTCTAGGTCTTCCACACTACCTAGTCAATAATACTTGCAGTTACAGAATGTGACTGACTGGATTTTTCTAGAATCATGTCAGTGACTTGCTGGCAGGAAAACAGGGATCTCATGTACAGAAGCACACACAATTTTAATCCAAAGTCCAGGAAGGAAAAGATATGGATCAAAAATCAATGTCATCACCAAAGTATTTCCAAGCAGACAAAGTCCTTCGTCCACCATGCAGGAAGTTTCCTCTTCCCTTTGATTCTTACGCATTTAACTGCAAGCGTTACCTTTTAAGCTTTCCACCCAGTGCCAATGTCATAAAGAGTCCGGGTGGGAAGGCACTCAGACTTAATCAGTTGAGTTATATAGCTCAGAGGGAATGGCCACAAACTTAAATTCATAAGCAGTTTTTCCCATTTCAAAATTGTTTGAGATTTTCCTGGAGCTATGCACAGATGACCCTATCTAATCTGATATTATTGTTTCATTTGACAACAAAGAACATAGTTATCTTTTCAACAGACTTCCTGTTGGCCATCACCAATCTGCAAAATACTCTTTACCAGAGCCTTTAGGTTAACCAAGGGCATTATGGTAACTGGTTGGTTTGTTTTGTGTCATTTAAGAGATTTGTAAGAGCCCTGTGCATTTTATAGAGAATGGATCTACATCCCAGAAACTACTGCTTTTTTAAAAGATTCAAAACAGATATAATTAAGCCATGCAAGATATAAATTAAGCAAGAAAATCACCATTCTTACAATTCTTAATGTAGCTCAGGCTGGCTAGGAGCTAATGGCAAGTCTCAGACTGTCCTAACACTTGTGATTCTATATCTCAGACTCCTGGAAGTCGACATTACTTGTATGTGCTGCCATTCCCACCTTAAAATGTTTAAGAATGTAAACAAAAGAATGGTGAAAAAGTTGGCAGAAAACATGAGACTTTAGGGCAGGGAGATCATAAATTTAGGGTAACCTGTGCTGCATGGGCCCAGCCTATACCACATCCGGACACCATCTCAAAACATAGGTAAGTAACAAGTTCTTGCACATAAATAAACTCTTGCAAATTCCTGCTCTAATACCTTCAGCCTAAGTGTCGTGCAGCCTTCCCTTAGGCATACAGGATAGAGTACCAGCCAGTTGTCTGGATTCATTTAGTTAATTTGGGGTTGGGGGTAAAGCAAAAGAACTCCAGACATTCTAAATCTCTTATTTTCTCTTTTTGTTTGTTGGGGGGGGGGGTTGTTGTTTTGGCTTTTTGTTTCTTTTTTTAGGGGGTATTTTGAAACAGGATATCTCTGTGTGGCCTTCAGTGTTCTGGAACTCACTCTGTAGAACAGGCTAGCCTCGAACTCAGAGTTCACTGGTCTCTGCCTCCCTAGTATGGGGATTAAAGGAGTACAGCCCATGCCCAGTGGTGTACTTCTTTCTTTATTTTAAAAAAAAAAATGGGAGGAGATGAGTCATTATCTCAATGTATTGTCATTTTAAAACTAAGCATGCCTAGTTCAAGCGTATGTAATTTGTATGATCTTCCAGTTTGGGTCTTTAAATGTCTGTCCCAGTCTCTGCACCACAAATAGAGCCAAGTTAGAGCCACGGTAGAAATATCAGCTAAGGGAAAGGACTCTTCAGGGTCCAACGGAACTGAGGTGCGTTCTTTATTCTTCTGTAGTAGGTATGCAGCATCATCATTGAATTTCTTTAACTTCCTAAACATCACTTTGCTTGCCTTCAAGTAAGCACAGTAATTTGCCTCCTATGTTATGTTGAAGCATATTTTATTAATATAATCGAAGTTATTTAATAAATTCTATATGAAGTATATGTTGTTTAAAATGCAAATTCAACTCCTCTTTGACTAAGAACTTTTTAAAGACTTAAACAGTCTTCTTTAATGGTACCTATAGCTGGGGGGGGGGTCCAAGCGCTTCACCTCCTGCCATAATTTGAGTGGTGAGATCACTTGTAAACCAAATGTTTGTGAGATTCCAAAAGACAGGGTATTTGCTGGAGCTTTATATGAGTCTGTCAGACTAATTTGGATTCTTGATGTTTACTTTTGTCCTTTATTCTGCTTGCAACAAGATAACCAAAAAGAGATACAAGGAATGTTTAGTTTCCTTTATCCTCTCATGGTCTTCATTAATGCACTGTGGGTGTTGTTCTTTTCAAAGGCCAAAGGTCACGGTTCTGTTTTATAATTGCAGTTCCCTCTTTCCGACTTGGTCCAGAAGTATCAGCTTTATCACTGCTTGTGAGATTTACAGCGCTTCCTCCATCCTCGGCTTGCTAATAGGCAGTTGCTGAACTCCCCGGGGTCTCAGCTAGGAAATCTGAGCGGTGTGTAATTGCTACAGCTGGAATCGCATTCCACTTCAGAAGCTTCTCACCAGCATTCTCAGACGTGTGGATATCCATTAGTGACCCAGGGGGATTACTCCCTGGCACCGCATGCACCTTTATGAGGGGCCTGGACGATGAGAGTGTCCCTCCCAAGAGCAGAAAGGGAGGCAAGGCTCAGGGATTGGAGGTTGGTGAGTTCAAAACGAAAATGTGTGGGAACAGAGGGTACTTAGAAAAAAGAAAATTCAAAAGGAAAATCATAAAACTTGGCCTTGGGGTATGTTGAGTTTAAATTTGTACTGAGTTACTAGCTAATATGTTTATCAAAACATCCAAGGGCAACAGGGCCAAGCGACATGATTTGATCTTCCTGTGTCTGTTTATGTGGACAGTAATTGACAGTAAGCAACGCTGAACTTTCACTTCCTGTTCACTGCAACTAGAACAGACAATACTGAGGGAATGAGTCAGGCCCGCCTGCAGCAACTGCCCTCGGAGGGAAAGGCTTCCTGATTGCACCAGGCCTCTTTGTCAGTCGTTCTGATGCTGCCTCCACACCACAAGCCTCTGTAGCTTCCGCTTTTGCAGCAACACTGGCTGCACTGCTCTCTAGACGTTACAGCAAGCAGTGAGGTGCCCTTCAGTGGTCACATGGCAATCGAAGTAAACCCAGCGATGTGTCTGTCTGTCTTACAAGGCCTGGCATACTCCAGGCCGACTGCTGCATTTGTACCCTTAGAGGAAAACAGTGCATGGACATAGTGGGAAGATGAATAGAAAGATAGTTCTAGGGTCAAGTTTGTCAAACACATTGCATGAGGTGAGTGAGAAAGGATTTCAAATCAGAATCACAGCTGTATCTGGCTACGTAGTATGTCTTTCACAGCTCCTACTGGAACCTTTGTTTCTATGAACAACATGTTCTACTTGGTGTTATCATGACAAAGACAAGATTTAATAATATATGACTTTAAGTAACTGTTATGAGATATACATGAATACATAGACAATAAAGTAATAGAACAACCATATAATTAGAAGGAGAAATGTAATAGGTCAAGAGTCGTGGTTCATATGGCTCGTGAACAGACAGGTATTCAGATTTCATCCACAAAAAGCATGTTTCCCAACCCTGGCTGCACATTAGAATCACCTAGGGAGCTTTTTACAAAACTGTTGCTGGAGTCCCACCTCCAGAAACAGTGATTTAATGGCTCTGTGGTGAGCCTGCGATTAAAAGCTCCCCAGGTAATTCTCACAGCAGCTAAGGTTAAGATCACTATAGTCCAATCTCAATCTCATGAGTAGCTTCTCACAATGGCTAACAGATGATGGAAATGGGCATCTTCATGATTGGGAGGTGGAGTGGGGGCTACCAAAGAGTGGAGAGAGAGAGAAGAAAGATATTCTGGGTATCACACATTCATTAGACAATTGCTAAGATGCATTGAGTTCAGGGTATGTGGATGGGACATACTCTGGCACGTACTGATGCTATTAATAGAGAGCAACAGGCTACTGTGGGACTCAGCCTTCTGAAGGAAAGCAGACACTAGTCAAATAAGACAGAAATACCAATGACAGTGGAACTCTGACAAAAGCCATGAAACAGAACACCATAGAAAACGGCGTCTTCTGTATTCCTTGGGTGGTAGGAGTGATGCAAACTGAGATCTAACCTGCAAACAAAGATGAGAGAGTGAGGTGATGTAAGACAGAGGTAATGTATGTGCAAAGGCCCAGAGCCTCCAAGGACTACTCACTGAAGAAAGCCAGAAGATTGTCATACAGAGATGAAAGGGATTAGTTTGAGGTGTGCCTGGGGGAACAGACAAGTTATTTTAGTGCATGCTTGTTGGCCAGGTAATGCTGGCTTTGGGGATGCATTCAGGCTTTTTGATTATTACCCTAAAAGAAGAAATCTATTGGGGATTTTATGAAGACATGAAGTATTATCAGGTGAGGATTTGTAATGATCATCTAGTAAGCAGAATGTTCAGAGAGGAGATAAGATTAAATGGAGAAAATAAATTATCAAATTAGACCAACCAAAAAGAGAAATGTTGGCAGGCAGGATGGCTCAACTTGGAAAGGTACTTGCTGCTCAGCTTGAACACCTGAGGTGGTTTCCTGGTAGAAGGGGGGATCCACGCCTCAAAGTTGTCCTCTGGTTTTCACAAGCATGCAATGCCACACACAATCAGAACAAAAACAGTACAATATGCTCTACATTCAGGATGTACCCTGACTTTTCAATGTTCCTGAATTTATACATAATGACATGGCAATTTCTGCAAAGTTGGAATCAGTTAGACCAAAGCATTGTCAGTCATTTCTTTGCTATCAATTGATATTTCCAATTATAGATTCATAATAAGTTTTACAACAACATTAGAATGAGAAAGACCATTCTTGTGCAAAAAGAGAACATAGGTGATTTTACAAGGTGGAGGAGGTTTCAAATTTACTATACAATCTAAAATATTAGGAAAAGTAATGTGGCTATATCTGTTATGCTTGGAATTGTATGCCAGTTGGTTTTCCAAAAGCATGAAAGGAAGATTTTTCTCAAGGAAGCTATTACACATTAAGGTCCCTGTAGAAAATGATAATATATTAGAAGCCAGAAAAATCACTGAAGTCTTCTGTGTTTTCCTTCCACCCAAAAATGCAATGCCAGGGTCAGGAGGGGTAGCTCAGTGGTTAGGAGCATTTACTGCCTTTGCAGAGAACTTGGGTTCAGTTCCCAACACCCACATCCCACCACTCACAACCACAATTAACTCCAGCTCCAGGTGACACAATAATCTCTTTAGGCCTCCTTAGGTATACACATACCTGACACACACATACAAATTATAAGCACATGGTGTGTACAAATCCACTCAGGCACACATTCACATAAATAAAAAATAAATAATCATTTAAAAATCCAATTGTCAGCCGGGCGGTGGTGACGCACGCCTTTAATCCCAGCACTCGGGAGGCAGAGCCAGGTGGATCTCTGTGAATTTGAGGCCAGCCTGGACTAACAAGTGAGTCCCAGGAAAGGCGCAAAGCTACACAGAGAAACCCTGTCTCGAAAAACCTTAAAAAAAAAAAAATCCAATTGTCTGAGTGGCGGTGGCACACACCTTTAACTCAGCACTCAAGAGGCAGAGGCAGGCAGATCTCTGTGAGTTTGAGACCAGCCTGGTCTACAGAGTGAGTTCCAGGAGAGCCAGGGCTACACAAAGAAAACCTGTCTTGAAAAACCCAAAACTAAAAAAAGAAAAGAAAAAAATATCCAATTCAAGCCAGCTCTAGCCCAGTGGAATCTAGCATAGATGAAATAATAAAATTCTTCAGAGACCATCCACCTCCTTATGGTCCTAGTCCTGGTAAATGATCATCTAAAGGCCTAGCTATTCTTGTCCTCTGGTGATATTTATTCTCGTTATGCAAATAAAAGTGATTTATACCAGTGGCTGACAAAGTGTGGGCTGAGACGTCTGGTCTCAGCAGTATTATGAAATTCTTAGAAATGCAAACTCATAGGTTTCTTCTCAGACAGACTTAGAAAATCTGGAGGAAGTAGGATCCAGCAATGTTGCTGTGTGTTTATGAGCCCTCCAGGTGATTCTAATCCATGCCAAAGTTTGACAGCCACACACCTAGGTAATAAGAATATCTGTGGTTTTAAGGCACTTGACATGTCTCAAGGAGTTATGGTCCTCGTAGCTCTGGCTTCTTTCCACCAGCCTTAACTTTAACAACAGCTCGAAACTACATCTTAGGAATATCAACCTGGCAGATTGGCAAAGAGAATTTGCTATTTTAGAAGTTCTGACTTCCTATGCTGACTGAAAAAAGAAATAACTCCATGGCAGGATCTGTAGCAATGATATCTTGTTGAATGGTGTGAATGAAGGAACAAGGATTTAAAAAAACGAATGAAAACCCTTGCTCACAAGCCTTGTCCCTCTTTCAATGAACTCCCAACTCAGTAAATGTGTGATACAGCACACGGTCACCTTAATAAACATTCCACGCAGCCCCATTTGAGAAAGCAGAACTTTATTCATCCTTATAGCCCCTACAAATCCAGGCAGCACTCCCTCTATATTGCAGAAAACTGATAACAGGAATAGGTTGAAATCTGAAGGAAAGCTACAGATGACCCAAACTATATAAACTATTGAACTTGTATTAAACATTTAACTAAAACCTATACTTTGTATATAATTGGATAATAATCCTAAATAACAGTAACTAATACAAATAAATAAATGAACTACATTTTCCGGGATTGTTTTGTTTTTTTTTTTTTTGTTTTGTTTTTGAAACCTTGATCCTCAAGTAGACAGCTGTCTAGATTATATACACACAGCTTTAAAGCCTCATTGATTTCCAATCTACACAGTTCCCAGAAAGGGATAATGGGGGGGGGATCATAGCTTCTCTCTTGTAACAAATAAATACACTCCACTTGAACATATGGACAAAGAGGAATTTCAAGGAAATAAAATATAACATTTGATAATGAAGCAATTTTTTCAGTAATCATTAATGGCAACAGTACTTTCTACAGTTAAATATGATTGATAGTCTAGTTAATTCTGAAAACTGTATAGTTTGCTGATGATCCACCTACGTTACAAGAGCTCTAAGAAGACATTGTTTCTCTCTGATCTTTCCTGGCCTCTGACTCTTACAATCTTTCTGTATCTCTCTTTCACTATGATCCCTGAGTCTTGGGAGGAGGTGGATTTTAAGTGTCCCATTTGAGACTGCACACTGCATAGTCACTCAACACTATGCACTGTGACCAACTGTGACTTTATTCATTAACCACCATCTACTACACCAAGAATTTTCTCTAACGATGTTTGAAAGCTTCGCTAATATAAGGGTAGAAAGATATGGATTTAGAGGGTTGTTTGATACTATGTCCATCTAGCAGAATAATAGTACTAATTTGGGGGACTGTGAGATCCCCAACCATGGGTTCTTAATCAAATACACAGTATCAGGTATGTGTTTCCCAGTCTGGAATGGGCCATAAAAATCTAAGCAGAAAGCAAATAGTTACCTCCATAGCATGTATACCATTATTGAACATATGAGCATATTATTATTTAAGTTCACGGTTCACAGCTGAATAAATCTGTTGATGACTACCCACCTCACCCCCCTATCCCCAACCCCCCCTTTAATGTACATAGCACCTTCCACTACTATGAAAACTAGCCAGCAGGAAGGAAGCATCCGGGTCATTACCTACATGATTTCTCATTATCCTGTGTGTGACCAATGTATGTGGTGTCATTTTGTGGGGATCTCTGGGACACCTATGACCCATGTTTTCTGTATATGATGTGACTACAGCATTCATGAACTCATAGGAGCTGTGACTGTCTGCACAAGACTTGCACAAGATCAAGCCAGTTCACTTTCTAGCATGAAGTGTGAAGGAGCTCATCGGCCCCACCCCTACCTAACTGAAGAGAGTTGAGGCTTTGTAGGGCGAGAGATGGTCAGCTTTCTTTAAGGATATCTTTCATGGTAGATGAACTACACTCCAGTAGATGGTCCCACTCCTATAAGGAAATTGCCAACACAAATTGGCATTGATGGGTTATTTAAAAGAAAAAAAGAAAGGAATATGAAGTTGAGTGATTATAAAGTGAAGATGAATCTGGGAGGAGTGAGAAATAAATATGATCAAAATGTTTAAAGTTTCAAAGGATTAATACAGATTTTTAATGCTGTCCAGGAATAAGGTAATTCTAATGCAAAATTCTACCAGTCAGTAATGAAATATGCAAATTAATAGTCATTAAACAAATGGACCAAGATTTTTATTATACTGAATATTTTTCCCAATAGTTTTTTTATAAAACTATACTCATGTAAGCTTCCTATGTGACAGATGTATTCTTTGAGAGTTAAAGGGCATATGCAGAATCACTCTTCGTTTTCTTTAACCCAATCAAATCCTGTGCAACTGATATAATGAAATTTTAAATAATTTTTTAAAATAAGCATATTTGAAGAGTAAATGTAATATATTAGGTTTACTTAAAATCTAATTTATAAAATCTCTCATTGGATATATTTTTATTATATCTATTGGAAAAAGACTATTTTGATCTTGTAAACAGTTCATGGATTTCATCATTCTCTCTGCTATAAAGCCATGCTTCATTTCAAAGCATTTGTGTGTGTGATAAGGGGGTATTTCACTTCAAAGTCAAGTCCCTTTTTAAATGATTTTGGTAACTGATGTGTTTTAAATAGACAGACTCTTACAAATGTCCTAAAAGGCTCAAATTTTTAGCTTTATCTTTTACAAATATATGACTTTCTGACAACCAGACACTGGTAATTAAATATAGGTCTAATGTAAACATGAGCAGCTATAAATCATGCTATCTTTCTTAAATGACTTTCATGTATTATGTATTTCTGAAAACCTGGACCATGTTAACCTTGTTCAAAACAAAGCAAATGAAGCCTCCTCCACAGGACCTGTGGCATCATGTTATTACTACAGTAATCATGGTGGTTGTTTAATTAAGTGACTATCTATTGAAAGCACCACAATTTTCTAATTTATGAAAGCAAAAATTAAAAAACTAAAGTACCTTCTGCAGCCCTCATAATAACTTATCTTAATCTATCATCTAATCTTAATAATGAAACTAGAAGAAAAGCAGTTATTTTTTCAAGGAAAAGGCTAAACCAAGTAATGGTATTAATGTGTTTATTATATCCATCTTCTTGAAGCTAAATTCATCCATATATAAATACAGAATCCATGTGGTTTTATTTTCAGCTTAAATGGTTGTTTGCATCCAACTTGATAAACTTGAATATTTCAAGAAACCACAAAAGGTTATCATTTTTCAACCTTATAGTCTTAGTTACGATGAGTTTTACATTCTTAGGAATATTCTTCTAATGTTAAGTAAAAATAATGACTTGTGAGAGGAAATAAAGTATGTCCACATTAGGACTGTAGGAGAAAAATAATTACTGAACTTTTACAATTTGGACTTTTTTCTTTCCAGACATAGAAAAGTGCTTTCTCCACCCCCATTCTTCCTTACAGGATGTCACTCACCACATGTGATAACCCTTGACAGTTGTTGTGCTATTGAGCGCGGGCCGGACAAACAAGTCTCCTTAGATCGATGTATCCCATCCTCTGTTCAGCCGGCTTTAGACAGCATTAGCGTAAAGTTTCATTCCATTCATCATGATGACATGAATATGCATGGAGGAGTTTAGGACCCAAACTTCTGAACTCAGTGGTTCTCCTTTACAGTTTTCTTTTTTAAGTGAAAATAGATTCTTCTTTCATGCAATACACTCTGACCACAGTTTTCCTCCCTCCGATACTCCCAATACCCTCCCCCCACCTTCCCTCTCCTCCAGATCCACTCCCCTCTGTCTCTCATCTGAAAATGGCAGGCCTCCAAGAAAAAAACAATAAACCAGCACAAGACAAAATCCAAATGGAAGAGGCAACAGCTGTCTCACTGAGGCTGGGCAAGGCAACCCAACAGGAGGAAAAGAGTCTGGAGAGCAGGCAGAAGAGTCAAGAGACACACTGGTTCCCACTATTAGGAGTCTCAAAAAAATACCAAGCTAACAGTCATAATATATAGACAGAGGACCTGATAGAGACCCATGAAAGTCCAGTGTTTGCCACTTCAGTCTCTGTGAGCCCATATGAGCACTGCTTAGTTATTCAGTGGGCCATGTTCTCCTGGAGTCCCCCATGCCCTCTGACTCCTACAGTCTTTCCTCCCCCTCTTCAGCAGGGTTCCCTAAGCTCCAAGGGAAGGACCCCAATGGAAATCATCAATTTAGACTCCCTCTCTGCATAATGTCTGCTCTCATCTGCTATTGGAGGGAGCCTCCCTGATGATGACTGGAGAAGGGACCTATCTGTGAGTACAGCAGAATATCATTGGGAATCATTTTATTGTTTGGTTTGGTTGTTTGGTTGTTTCTTTGCTTGGTCGGTTTGTTTTGGTTTAAGACCAGCTGTGTTTGGTTCTACTCGAGATCTCTGGGTTATCCAGTGTCAGTCCCTGGCCATCTAAGCACTGGTGGGCACTTGTGGAGTGGGCCTCAAGTCAAATCAGACATTGGTTGGCTGCTCCCCAAAGTTCAGTATCACCATTGCCCCAACTCATCTTTCAGGCAGGACAGACTGATCAACAACTTTGTTGCTGGCTTGGTGTCCATATTTCTCTTTAGGTAGCCTGCAGAGTACCTTCCTGCACCAAAGAGGCTAGAACATAGAGGTGAAGGATCCAAGCCAGAACTAGATTGACCTTTCTACATTCAATGAGCTGTGTGGATGTTCTTGGCAACGGGGCCCAGCTGTCAGTTTACAGAGAGCAACACTCTGTCCCAGCATCAGCCTGGGTTGTGTGGGGATCTCTGTGGGACTCGCTCAGCCAACAACTCACCTGAATGCAACTCTGTCCAGTCACTGGAAGTCTTGCCTGACTCCCAGAGATGGGCAGTTGACACTCTATATGCCCCCCTTACTAGAAGTCCTTGCTAGGACATTTCCACTGTACTGCTTCCTCACAACCCCACAAATGCACCCCAATTCCAGTGTCCTCTCCCCATACTCTCTTCTTCTATGCCATTTTCCCCCAACCTAATCCCTCCTGTTCCCTTCTCATCCAATCTCTGAGTCTATCCACAAAATCTATTCTATTTCCCCTTCCCAGGGAGATTCATGTATGCCTTCTAAACCCTTCTCTTTACCTACCTCTTTGGGTCTACAGATTGTAGACCTTGATTATCATTTACTTAATGGCTAATATCCACTTATAAATGAATTTATACCTTATTTGTTTATCTGGGTCTGGGTTACCTTACTCAGGATGATTTTTTTTTCTAGTTCCATCTATTTCCCCACAAATTTCACTCTTTTTAACAGCTGATTAATACTCTGTTGTGTAAATGTACCACATTTTCTTTATCCATTCTTTAGTTGATGGATATCTAGGTCATTTCTATTTTCTGGCTCTTATGAATAAAACTGTTAAGAACATAGTTGAGCAAGTGTCCTTGTGGTAAGGTAGAGTGTCCTTTGAATAAATGCCAACTGGTTCTTGAGGTAGATCAATTCCCAATTTTCTGAGGAACCACCATATTGATTTCCAAAGTGGCTGTACAAGTTTGCACTCCCACCATCAGTGGAGGAGTGTTCCCCTTTCTGGACATCCTGACCAGCATAAACTGTCACTTGTATTATTGATATTAGCCATTCTGACAGGTATAAGATAGAATCTCAAAGTAGTTTTAATTTTCATTTCTCTGATGGCTAAGGATGTTAAATATTTCTTTAAGTATTCCTCAGCCATTTGAGATTCTTTTGTTGAGAATTCTCCATTTAGATCTGTACCCCATTTTTAATTGATTGTTTGGTCTTTTGATATCTAGTTTCTTGAGTTCTTTATACATTTTGGATATTAGTCCTCTATCGGATGTGGAGTTGGTAAAAATCTTTTCTCATTCTGTAGTCTGCCACCTTGTGTGATTGATAGTGCCCTCTGCCTTACAGAAGCTTTTTGATTTCACAGGGTTCCATTTATTAATTGTCAGACTTAGTACCTGCTCTGTCAGTATTCTGTTCAGGAAATTGTCTCCTGTGCCAATGCATTCAAGGCTGTTCTCCATTTTCTCTTCTTTCAGGTTCACTGTGTGAGGGTCAATATTTGCTTTATGCAAGAGTAGTATTTCTTTTAAAAACAGGGTTTCCTTGTGTTTGGGGCATAGATGTTAGGAATTGAAATGCCATCTTGGTGAATTTTTCCTTTAATGAGTGCTTAGTACCCTTTTCTATCTATGGAGGTTTTGTGATCGCCTCTGAATTGCACATAATCTCAGTTTTGCTGACAGGCCAAGCACACCTGAAAATATTGTAAACAAATCCTATCTGGAACTACACATCAAAATTACTATTTCTTAAGCTATACATTATTCTTCCCTTTTTCCTTTTGTGCTCCTGTAGGCACTAAAATTAAATCATATCCTTATAATAAATAAGAAGTTGAAAAAAAATGAAACATAAATCCTGTATTTGTTGTAGGCATTTATTAAAGAAAATGGTATCCAAATGTTTTCACTCTAGTAGATACAAACCATTCAAAATTAGATAACTAGAAAAAGATTTTTTTTTTCACTTGGAAGGATTCAGAGTTAGCCCATGTACACCAATCCAAATACTGTGTTAACCTATTTGGGAATGCTAAGAAAGTGTAACAAAACAGATGCATTTTATTACCAGTGTTCCTTTTTGTCCCTCAAAACACACAAGCACACATGCCTCTGACATGCAGTATATTGAGTGTTCTAAGTTTTTTATATGCTCCCTCCAAAAATTCAGTTTGTGTAGATCTTGAAGAGGCATCATCTTTCTACAAGTCCTGAGACTGAATGGGGGGGATCTTGTCTCTATGAATCCTCAGAATGAATGGGGGGCCAAGATCCTGTCTCCTCCTGCCTTGTATTCCTGTCTCCACCTCCCTAGTGCTGAGATTAAAGGCTTGAGCCGCTCAAGTGCAGGGATCAAAAGTTTGAGCTTCCTATGTGCTGGGAATCAAAGGCATGATCTTCCCAAGTGCTGGGATTAAATGTATGAGCCACCACCACCTAGCTCTGTTTCTCTTTTAGACTGGTTCAATCTCATGTAGCCCAGCAAGGCCTTGAACTCTTGATCTTCCTGCTTCCTCCTCCTAAGTGTTGGGATTAAAGATGTGTGTCACCACTGATTGGCCTCTATGGTTAACTAGTGTCTAGCTTCACACTCTGATCTCCAGACAAGCTGTATTTGTCAGAGCACAAACAAAATATCATACAACAACACAGCATTTTGCTTGTTTTATTTTATTTTAAAATACAGAAAATGAAATATGGTCTCTAAATTTTATTCAGGTTTCAATACAGGGAGGAAAAATATATAAAGCATATTGCTGCTTTTTAAAAAGAATTTATTGCATTTACTAACATACCCACACACATTCCATTGACCTTGTCTGGAGGTCCAAGGTCAACCTAATAGAATGAGAATCACCAGGTCAGTCCCTTGTTCTCACTTAGGTCATCTGGCTTTTGGTGGCAAGCACCTTACTTACTGAGTCATCTTGGTGGCTCTATTAGTTATGTTTTAAGGAAATGGTGCAATGGAATTGACCATGAGGATGCTTAAACCTACTAATGCTGTATTTCATGAGGAGACAGAATTTTGAAGGGATGTGTTATGTTACCCAGTTCGCAACCCCTGTATCCCAAAGGGTTGCTCCACAAACTTGTAAAAACAACTTGTAGTTATTGCATTTTGATCCCCAGTCAGTGTGACACAGGATATTTCAAAATGATATGACTTTCTCATAATATTATTGATCAGAGTTTTGTTCATCACATATTTCTTATGCTTTTTTCTATGAATGTTTTCCAGTATCACCACAAGTCATAAATAATAATTTGCTTTGAATATCTGCTGAGACTTAAAGAGGCAATAGCTATTTCAAGGGGTCATCTTCATAAAGTTCAGAACTTCTCTCCCATTTCAAAGATGGACATTTGATACATACTTTCTGGCAAAGACTGATTCTACATATAAAGAAATTCTCATTAGAGGTGAAAGGAACATGGCTAACTAAAAAAAAAAGTGAAAATAAAGCAAATAACCTAGATTTAGAATTTAATGTTGTGTTAGAGGGTATTTTTCACAGCAAATCACTATG
Source organism: Peromyscus leucopus (assembly GCF_004664715.2). Taxonomy (NCBI): domain Eukaryota; kingdom Metazoa; phylum Chordata; class Mammalia; order Rodentia; family Cricetidae; genus Peromyscus; species Peromyscus leucopus. Next base: position 33,607,727 of record NC_051065.1, on the reverse strand, counting down.
AATGTAAAGAATCATGAAATGTTGTTAATAATATATTACAGCTATCATTTTAGATCAGTGATATAGAGAGTTATTGCTAGCTCCAGATTGTATTTCTTCTTCTTGATAGTCAGACCTTGGTGATAAGCCTCAAGAATGAGTATAAGAAAGTGGGCAAGCCAGGCTGTGGTAGCATACGCCTTTGATCCCAGCCCTAGAAAGGCAGAGGCAGGCAGATCTCTGTAAGTCTGAGGCCAGGCTGGTCTACAAAAGTGAGTTTCAGGACAGCTAGAGTTACATGAAGAAACTTTATCTCAGAAAACAGAAAGGAAAGAAAGCAGCCCAATAAGGGAAGAATAGACCTTGGTGGCTCTTTAGGGATGTGGACGGTGCCTAAATAAGGGAATCTAACCATTTAGCAAGGGACAGGGAAGGGAGACGAGCAGGACCAGCTGGCACTGCAGTTGCCATGCCTGTTCGAGCCAGCCAGCCCTTCACAGGGAAAGGGAAAGGGCAACCACGAGCCGTTCCCACTGCTCACTGAAAATGAAAGCGTATCTTCATTTTCATGCCCCCTTCTCCACCACATTTCCTAGTTAATGTTTTCATATTAAAAACAATTAGACCAACATTCAATAGCTTTACACACCCAGTTGTTATCTGAGAGTGTGCAACTTCCTGCCTCAGTAGATAAAAGACCAACAAAGGATATACTTAGTAAATGTGCTACTGTGTTTATCAATAGCTTCTTGCTCCCTGTATAATTTGGTCCCAATAGTTTGGTGCTTTTTCCATCCTCTCTCTCTCTCTCTCTCTCTCTTTCTCTCTCTCTCTCTCTCTCTCTCTCTCTCTCTCTCTCTCTCTCTCTCTCTCTGTCAACTCCTTCCCTTTTCCCCCTCCGTCTCCCCTCTCCCTCCAGGTAGGAAGAAAGCATCCCCCCACCCTAACTTCTTTACTGGTGCACTTTTTATTGGCTTTAAAACAGTTTTCAAAGCCGGGCGGTGGTGGCACACGCCTTTAATCCCAGCACTCGGGAGGCAGAGCCAGGCGGATCTCTGTGAGTTCGAGGAAAGGCGCAAAGCTACACAGAGAAACCCTGTCTCGAAAAACCAAAAAAAAAAAAAAAAACAACAACAACAATTTTCAGTATTGACAGCTCCCAGTTAAAGGAATCAAGGAACTGGGCTACGAGGCTTAAGAACTTGAGGCTTGTGCTCCACTCTCTCAAAACTGGAGACTAGTGTGTGTTGCAGGATATTTGATCACACAGGGTGAAGATGTTACTGTTTTACCTCACCTGCCTATGGCACCTTCTGATTGGTTTAATAACGAGCTGAATGACCAAGAGCTGGGCAGGAGAGGATAGGCAGGACTTCTAGGGAGAAAGAGGAACTCAGGAAAGAAAGGGGTGGGGTGGAGGGGGTGGTGGAGGGGGGAGTTAGCCAGTCAGACAAGGAAGAAGCTGGACTTCCTGTAATGAATAGAGGCAACGAGCCACACGGCAGAATGTAGATTAATATACACAGGTTAATTTAAGTTGTAAGAGCTAGTTGGGAACAAGCCTAAGCTAAGACCAAACTTCCATAATTAATAAATCTGTTTCATTATTCAAGAGCTGGCAATACAAAGCAAGTCCAACTGTACCTGTGTTTGAGGCGTTCAAGACCAAGGCTTATGGCTCTGGATAGGAGTCCTAAGCCAGCAGCTCTGTCCAAGTTTCTAAGATTTAGATGATGGCTCCCTCTGCTCTTTCAAACACTTGTAGAAGCAGGTCCTGCAGTTCTCACACTCACAGCCTCCACCTTCTGCTCTTCACAGCCTTCCACTTTCTCTCATTCTTCTCAGGCTTAGCTTCTTGCACTTTCGGCCTTCAGTTCCTCTCTGGAATCCTTTACCTCCTCCAACTCAGTACTGCTGCCTCGGGCCTTGATCACAAAAGCCTTAGGAGAAGAAGGAAGATTCCTGTCACTTCCCAGCACAGATGGATACTCAGAAGGCAAACACGGGGAGGGGGCCCTTGTCTCTGCAGGGCAGCTGCCAATGCCCCGCTGACCACTGAGACACCTCTCAGAACAAGGGACAGCATGGAGTGGGCGCCTGAGCTCTCCTCCTCTCACTTGAAGCTCTTCAGTATAAGCTAAATGTGATCTCCCTGACCTCCCCATCACTCCTTTGGCACATTTCATGAGAGGGGATCATTTCTGCCACTCTGTCACGGAGGGTAAACACCATACTGCTAGTTGGTGCCAGCATCCTCCGAAGCAGGCAGCCTAGCAGCCTAAGCCGCCATTGATGAGATTTGGGGGTGGGAGTTCCGATGTTTTGTTCACTTCAATAAGGGCAGATTTGGGTACAGTAGCAGGCTTTTCCCTCAGAGCACGTTTCCCTTGAGAGAGAACACACTTCAGCTGGCAGCTCCTTCAGGGTCTCCTGACTTGATGTTGCAGTTCTTGCTTTGGGGGTGAACAGTTGCACTGTGGTTTGCGGTCTGGGATTTTGTTTGGTTGCCCCTTTGAAAACAGTTGTGGTTGTTGGCAGCTGTTCCAGAACTCCAAGTCAGTGCTTTGGTTTGTTTCCCTTCTGGCCCCAGGGTCAGAGCTGACATGTCCGGTCAGCAAGCACATCCCAGTGCTGATGACCACAGGATGTCTGGGGGTGAAGCACCCCTGTGATGGACCAGCTGCCAGGAGACCCTGAAGCCACTGTTAGTTTAGTATATTCTTTCTAAATGGTGCCTGAATCTACATGATGCTACAGAAGATGCTGATGATAATGTGGAGAAAGAAATTAGACAACTATAATTCTCAACAATGTTAGGTAGACAAAACAAGAAGGAACAGGGCACAAAAACAGAGAAGGGAAGACTTCCATTTTCCTCTTCCTTGGAAGAAACAATCTGTTACGGCTTCGTATGACATGGTGCGGGACCCCGTGCTGTGTCTAACACGAAGGTATGAGCATGCAAGTCAGTGACCATATGAAAAACGATACAAAACTCAACAACTCAGAGCTTTGAGGAAAGGGGACCTTAGCTCTCTAGAACTCACCAGCCTGTTCTAGCCTGTTGGCGCCGCCGCTGCTCCTGCGGTCTCTGTCACTACAGCAGCTGGCCACAAAGGTCTTGCTGTTGCATTGTGTGTGTGTGTGTGTGTGTGTGTGTGTGTGTGTGTGTGTGTGTGTGTAGTGGGTATTAATACACAGGAGGAGTGGTCCACCAGAAAAACCAACAAGACTGAGAAACTGCCTGTGAATACATTTAGGAAAAGGGCACACCACAATCATGTTTGATTGTAATTTTACCAGTCACAGTCCTGTATATACATGTTTTCCACATCTATCAATCACTGCCTTACATTTGTGTTAACCATATGCTTCATTTATCAACCAGCCATAGGCCTTTATTATACTAGTCACAGGGTCTTTTTTTTTCCATTTTAATTAATGTTATAAGTTAAGAAATTGTGAGTTTCATCTTGACATTTTCACACACATGTGGAAATATGTCTGGTTCTTGTCATTCCCCCAGGACTGCTTTTCCCCAGCCCCCCTTCTCCACTTTGGCTGGTTCCCTTTCCCCTACTTAGTCCTCCCGCTGATTCCACAGTTCTGTATTCCATTACCATATTTGCCACTTCTCTCAAAATGCCTTGCTCCCCTTCACAATCCCTCTTCATGACCTGTTAATATATGTGCACGTATATTCTAATCCTTGGTTTTGTGTATGAGAAAACATTCCATGCTTTTCCCTCTGAGCTTATCTTGCTTAACAGAATGATTTCTAGTTGCAGGCACTTTCTTACAAATGCCATGATTTCTTTTTCTTTATGGCTACAAAATGTTCCACTGTGCTATGTACTGCAAGTATACAGCATTGGAAGATGTTCGTCTGTTGATGGACATCTAGGTTGGTCTTACTGCTTATCTATCATGAATAAATAATACACGATCATGCAGGCATCTCTGCAGCATGTTTACAAGAGTGTATAACTGGGTCCTATGGAAGCTCTGTTTTCAGTTCTGGGGGATTCTCCATCCTGGCTTCTGTAATGGCTACACACATTGACTCTCCTGCCAACAGAGGAAGGGTTGATCTTTTCCCGCTTCAGCTCTGGCATGTGTTGTCACTTGTTGCCGAAACAAGGTCCAAGAATGGAGTCCTGCAAGGGAAATTCCGAGTAACTGTGAGAAAACTGCAAGAAAATAAGATAAGGGTCTTGTATACCAGTGTCTTCAAAAACAAGGGGTTATTGTTGGAATGCGCTTTCATGTTCCTCCCAGGGGTAGCAGACAGGAGTGGGTGGCTTTAGATTATTCATTACAACTGGCTGTTGATATTTGTTTATATGCCTCTGTAGAAAACATGTTTTCACCACTTGCAACTTGTTACTGAACACTTTACTCATATAACTATTAACCCTCAGAGTAGAAATTGTCTGAGGCTCTAAATAAAGTTGGCTACTGTGTGAGACTTTAGTCTGCCTCATTTTTAGGCCCACTCTCCTAAGTTCATGCTGCCAACTGGTCTACAGAGTGAATTCCAGGACAGCCAGGACTATGCAGAGAAACCCTGTCTATAAAAAACAAACAAACAAACAAAAAATGAAAATAAAAAATTCAAGAATGTAGACCAGTGTTCATAAATAGTGTGATAAGAGGAGACACACAGACACACGTAACTAGATAGCCCTGGAAGTAGGAACACCATTATCTTCCTGGGTGAATGAATTTGCATACGGTCATCAGGTCTGGAGTACTTAGTTCTCACCTGTTACTAATTGTAAACCCTTAAAGACAGCGAATGAGGACAAACAAGACGGCTTGGTGGGGAAAAGAGCTCGTGAATGTCTGGTGAGCTGAGCTCAGTCTCCCAAGTGGAAGGAGACAACCACCTCCTAAAGCTGTCATCTGATGGCACACACATTTGCACTCACACACACAAAATACGTAACAATGTGCTTTTAAAATATTGAATGCAAATCCATTGGGATAGCCTAGATTCATTCTCAAGATGCCTCTTCATTCCATGGATCCACGTGAACCCACACACTCGTGTAGCGACCACACAGCTACAATTTTGTTATATAAACTGGACATACAGGACCCATAGGAAGGTGACCACTGAACTTTGCCCAAACAAGGTGAGATGGTCCTTCAGGTTCCTGCTTCACAGAGAAACTGCCAGATATTCTGCAGGACACAGAAAAAAGCAACTGATGAGCTTTGCCAATAGACAGAACAGTCGTTCAAATTTCCTGTTTCACGGAAAAGTATGCCAGAGACTCTAGGTCAGTAGGCTGAAGATAGATGACCCAACATTGTAGAGGAACTTTGGGTAACTTTCCAGGCAGTCAGATATCTTTGTCATTTCTAGAATTTGGGAATTTTCTTGCAATGCACTTCTTGTTTACTCAAGTAAATACTATATCCTTCTAGGGTCTTTGATGTAGTTGAAAACTAGATAGTTATAATTATATTCTCCTTGTTTATGATAAAAGGTAAATTAGATATAAAACTTTAGACATACAAATATAGTATAGGTATTTATCTTAATTTTGCCAAATACAACTAGACTAGATATTATAACTGTAATTCTTGATAACTATTTTGTTATATGTAACTTTTTTATGTTAAAGTTAAAACTTTCCTTTTTGATTAGACAGAAAAGGCAAGTGCTGTGGGATAGTCTTTCTGTACACTGTGAATATGTATTGCTCCCATTAGTTAATAAAGAAGTTGCCTTGGCCTATGGCAAGATAGGTTATAGCCAGGTGGGAAATCCAAGCAAAGATACATGGAGAAGAAAGGCAGAGTTGGGGAGAGACTGTGCAAGGCACCAGGGGAGTAAGATGTAATAGAACACAGGTAAAGCCACAAGACACATGGCGATACATAGATTCATATAAATGGGTTAATTTAAGCTGTAATAGCTAGCTAGCAGTAAGCCTTTGACCAGTTTGTAATTAATATTAAGCCTTTAAATGATTGTTTTATAAAAACACTGCTGCCCAAGTGGGACCAGGTGGGCCCGAGAAACTTCAGTGAACACAAAGGTATACTAAGGAAAGATAAAAAAGGGATAATTACAACTTCAGCTGGTGAAACTACATTAAACTTTCACAACAAACTTAAAGGAATAATAAAATGCCAAAACAGTAACAGATGAAACATGATAAGAAGATGATGTAAAATATGAAAGAATACCAGCTACCTGATAACCAAAACCACAAAGTACAGACAGAAATATAAAAATGATAGTTAACTGAATTCAAGAATAAAATTAGGAAAAGGGAAAAAAAATCTCAGAAGTGAAAATTAGAGTATTTAGTATTCTGTGTAAAATAGATTATCATTGGAAATATATGATAAAATGACAGTTATGAGGGAAATAATGTAATATAAAAATAACAGAGCTAATTATAAAATGAAAACCAAAAGGACAGAAGCCTTCAGGCTCAAACAAAACAAAACAAAATAACACATAGGTTGGAAAATTTATACAGAATGGTGAACTCTAACATGTAATCTGTTTTAGCACCATTTTAAAATGTATAATTTTCCACTATTATTTCTTGTTTTTAGTAAATATTTTAAAATAATTATATGATAATATCAATTGATTCACGTAGTTTATCTCTTTGCGTGAAGTCTTCCCAAACCCTTATTACATTTTGAAATAGTCCACTTATTTTTCTATTATGTAAGTTTCAAAACATATTTGAAACTAGTTGAGTGTTTTAAATGAAGATACAGGCACAGCTCTTCTTATGTTTTTAAAAGATGTCTAGATAAATATTTCAATGGTGTTTACTGAGCAAACCTTGTGCTTCATAAATTCTAAGTTCTGTACTCATTGGTAAGCAAAGTCTAGTGTGTTAACAGCATTGATGCAGAGTTGCCAGTTTATCTTTTGACAAAGGGAAACAGGATTACTAATTTATTTTATTTCTGTTATTTACTTACAAAATTTGGCATTGCAAATCATCAATACTTTTCTTTTGGTAGATAGTACTGGCCTAATTTCTTACATTCTTCAGAATACTTAGAAATCTTCCAAATTTCACTGTCCCTTTATTAAAACAACAACAAAAAAGCATGGTGTGTGTGTGTGTGTGTGTGTGTGTGTGTGTGTGTGTGTGTGTGTTTCTGTGTGATTGGATGTGGTACACATGTGGAAGTCAGAGGTTATCTTTAGTGGTTGATTTCTTCTGTCCACCCTTTGGTCCTGGGGTTTGCATTCAGGTCATCAGGCTATGCCTCAGGTACCTTTCCTGGTACCTGAACCATCACACTGGCCAAGTATTTTCTAAACCTTCACAGTGGTGCAGTATTTTAATGACTATCCTTTTCTTTCTAAGAACAATGTGCACTGTCTTTTGTTTATTAGGTTTTTATGTTCTTCAGAAAAAGAACTCAACAACATCTTTGGAGTCTCCTTGACTCATAATGTCATGTCAGGACTTTTTCTTTTTTAGTGTTATCTTTTTGATATTTTACTTTTTATTTTTTAATTTTTTTCTCATTCTTTACCCTACAGGTCCTTTGTGTTTTTATGGGATTCTTGAATGTGAGAATGAGTGGGACTCTGTGTCTATATCGGTTTCTTGTGCCTTTTCCTGAGCCCTTTTTCTTCTGTTTGTTTTGTCCTATTCTGATGTATTTATTTTTGTTTTACCTTTTATTTTATTTTATTCTGTCTCACTTTATTTTTATCCCTTACAAGCATGTTTGTTTTCTAATGAGAAACAGAGAGGGTTTGGATCTGGATGGGAGGGGAGGTGGGAAGGATCTGGGAGGAATAGAGAGAGGTGAAACTGTAAACCAGACACAGTATATATTTTAAATGAAAGAAAACAATAAAATAAAGTCACCTATAAAGTAATCACCATTGGTTTTTTTTTTTGTTTTTTTAAACAAACTTCAGTGTATTTAATACCTTTGTCTTAATGCATGGGTTTTAATGATTTCCTGAAGTTTGGAATCTCAGCCTGCTCACATCTCACAGTTTTAACAATTGGGATCCAGCACTAACAGAGCACCTTAGCAGGGCCGTACACTAACTTTGCCTCTTCTTCTGTGCTTTCAAACAGTGTGGAATGCAAGCCTTGGATCACCACTGCACGCTTGCTTGTTGACAAATTTCTAAATTGCTCAAGGTGGGGCTCTGCTCTGCTTCCATAACTGGCCTGCTGCTTACACGATTTCCTGGGATCCAGTTATTTGCTCTGCATTGCCAGCTGTTTCTGTCTTCATGCACATTCAGATTTCACAAGGAAGAATATTTTGATTATTGGAAGCAAAACTGAGTATTGGGAAAAATCTCTTTTACAATACAACCCTTAAATGTAAATGCAGATATTACAAATAGCGATTAGCTGAATGATATATGTACATTATAACTTGGTTTAATGCTAAGATATCATTTTCCATTTTAAAACATTTTCCATGACTTTAGAAATTGTTTGACTCATCCCATTAGAAGAAAAACATACCTTTGACATAAATCACAATGTATTGGACTGGTGTAAATATAAAATAATAGTAAAAATATATAACAAAAATGTCATCTAAATTTATTTATATTAATAATCCTATTTCTCTAAAACTCTAGACTGATGCTTTCAACTTTTGTAAATGTTCATTTCTTAAATATTTATATATGGAAATTGAGTTTTTGGAATAGTAAAAATATATTTTTCCACCTTTAATGCAGGAAATCCACAGATTATTGAGAAAGGGACTATTTATTAAGGGACTATATGGGGGAATAACTCACTGATACAGGATAAGACAAATTCAGTCACAGAATCCCTGGAAGGCTGAGAACCGGTTCCCGATGCTTCATGAGGCCTAACTCGGTCTTCACCATCCAAGAGCATCAGAGAGAAGGGCCCCAAGTACACGCTTCCCAGATCTTAAGCTAGCTAAGAGGCTACATCCTAAGAACTGGTACCCCAAGGCCATAGGTAGAATTAATATCCACTACATTTCCCCTTTTTGTCTAAAGAAGAAAGTTCTAAACCTAATACAAAACTATATACAGTAAGAATGATTATCAAGTGTTATCCAGGAGAAATAAAGGATAATATATAAGCAAAAATGGAACTACAACCAATAAGAATAACATCAAGCAAGAAACATACGAAATGTCCAGATCATAGGTAAATGGTAATTACAGAGATTACTCCGAAAGCTGTCTTATCCTGAAGAATCTAAATCTAGTACCTGATATGCTCTTCGCCAAGATATGAGAGCATTATACTGAACTATCTAGTCTTCAACCCCCATCAAAGACCGGAGAAGGGAAATAATATTACCTGAGTAAACAGGAAGTGCAAGCAAGTAACTTCTGAAAAATTCCAAGAGATAACAGAGACAGATGGCAGCCTGGACAGTCACCCAATGTTTCTCTGCAATGTTGGGGCATCCATTTTTGGCTACAGGTCTAGAATATCTAACAGACCATTTTCAGAGGCAGGATATTTTGAAAGATCATCTTACCCTGTCTTGGAGAGCATGTTTACTGTCAGTAGCCGAAGCAAGGGCAGTTCTTTGCCCAACAGGCCTTTTTTCTTTTTCTTTTTTTTTTTTTTTTTGCCAAGAAGACACCATATGGAGTGTCTTCAATGCCCAACATTCTCTCCCACCTTGTTCTTTTTATTTTTACATTTATTTATTGGGGAATGGAATCTGTGGGCATCTACGTGCCACAGCATGTGTGTGGAAGTCAGAGGGCAAACATGGGGGTCAGTTTTTTCCTTTCACCTGTGGTTTCAGAGCTTCAACTCAGGTCATGAGACTTGTGGTCAAGCACCATTACCCACTGACCCATCTCATGAGCCCTGGTTCTTTTAGATCACAGAGTATTTATATAGTTTGTAAATGAATATACAAATTTCTGATGGTTTATTAGTGAGCTCAGTTGTATTTTCAGGAAAGAATAGGTACTATTGCTATAGACTAGGTAAAGCAAACAATCTTTATTACTGAAAACAATTATGAAATTAAATGTATGTATATGCCTAGGGCTGTTAAATAAATGATAATATATATTTGGATATCATGAAAGTAAAAAAGAAGTGTACTGCATTCTATGGTAAATACATTTGTACCTACTCAATGATGCTTTACAATGTCTTGAAATTCCAAATGTATTTATTTCTTATATTAGTAAATGGGTTACCTCTGTTTGCTTATAAAACAAATGTTATTTGCAAAGATGACTTTTAGTGATGAGTAGAAATGTTATTTTTTTTAAAAAAGGAAAAATGTTAAACTTATTTTTCAAGCTAAGAACAAATGAAATTCTGGCCAGTGAGTTGACTTGGCAGATAAAGACATTTGCAGACCTGAGTTCAATTCCTGAAAAGTGATTTTAGAAGAAAATAACTGTCTCCTGAAAACTGTCTTCTGCCCACATGTGCACCATGGAACATTCACCTCCCCATCTCATACACACACATATGCACAGAAAATAGATAATTAATGTGTAATATATCCTTTGAAAGCTAAAGGGGATTTTAGCTAAATCATGAGTCTGAGTGAAAGGCTTCATTGTGACTCATATGGATAAAGTGCCTACATCTAATTGTCTAGAAGGTTTTTGAATTTTATGCTCAGAATCAGAAGCAATTACAAGGGCACAAAAATGGTCATGGGAATCCATTAAAATTTATCAATAAAATAGAATATATGATACCTACCAGAGCACAATAAGTCTTTACAAAAATAAAAAATATTTGCCTCAAATTAAGAAGTTTTAATTGAGTCAAATGATTTACCCATCAAAAATTTTAAGTAAATGAGATATTTAATTGGGGAAATTGCTGACTTGAGTCAAATAATTTTATACCTGATATAGCAATTTTCTATATCAAAGATGGTAAAATATTCAAAGTTAGTAAAAACAACAGCCTAAAACATTGCAAACTGAATAAAATAGGTATTCCAATAGAAATATGAGGTGAGAGGATACAAACACTGCCCCCCCATGCATCACAGTCTAATAGTTTGCTCTAAAAGTAGATTTAAATACTATGTCTTAATAATTTTTAAAACTCAAATACAAATAGGTTTCTTTATAGCATTTTGTACATATGTGTCATGTGTGAAACACCAACTATCAGATAGAAACATGCACCATTCAGGAAAATTAATTAAATGCCTCAAAGCAAGAACAGACCATGTAGTTATGTGATTTTAGCAACAGAAGCCAACACAAACAACTAATCTTGAATTAAAATGCAAACCAACATGTGCCCTTCATTTTTTGTTATGTGGTTATCTGGTAGAAGCATACATAAATTTGTGTTTGGACAGAATACAAAGCTGAATATATTCTACAGATGATAGAACTGTTAAACTGCAGACTTGACCAAATTCATAAATTGACAAGGTAATATGCTGACGAAGGCCATTTTCCCCTATTGCTTTCACCTATGAAATTGCTCAGCCTCCGAGAGGATGGCTTCGTACAGTTATCTAATGATAGAAATAGGTACAATTAGAGGGCAGAGTGCATGTCATTGCTTCAGCCAACAAACAGTGATCATCACAATTGAAACAAGGAAGTCCCAGTGAGACACTGTGCTTTCCTTTCTCTGTTTAATAAGCTATTGTATCTGCAAAGCTGTCCCTGAATACCACTTTCAAAGAAACATTGTCTTAATGACTTTTCAAATCATAAGGAATTTTTTCTCAGTTTTCTAATAACCAATTTTGGTGGTTTGAAAAAACATGACCCCCAAAGGGAGTGGCATTATTAGGAGGTGTGACCTTGTTGGAGTGGGTGTGGTCTTGTTGAAAGAAGTGTATCACTGTGGAGGTGGGCTTGGAGGTCTCATATAGGCTCAAGATACTATTCAGTGTCTCAATTTGCTTCCTGTTACCTGCATATCAACATGTAGCAGCTCCTTCTCCTACATCATGTCTGTCTGCACACCACCATCCTCTCCACCATGATAATATACTAAACCTCTGAAACTGTAAGCTGCCACTTCAATTAAATATTTTCCTTTATAAGAGTTGCCAAGGTCATGGTTTCCTTTCACAGCAATAGAAACCATAACTAAGACAGAAGTTGGTACCAGGGACTGGGGTATTGCTGTGATAGGCCAGACCATGTTTTTGTTTGAAGGAATATGAAACTTGGGACTATGGATTAAAAAAGTAGTTGAATGCTTGAAATGTTGCTTAATAGATCATACTAGCAGGAAAATGGAAGACAGTGTGGTTGAATGTGATATGATGAACTAGCTCAAGATGTTTCAGAGGAGAAAAATTTTAGTATGTTGCCTAGAGATCATTCTTGTAAGATTTTTATGAAGAAGGTGGCGGCTTTTCACCCTTGTCTGAAGAGTCTTCCAGAGGCTAAAGTGAAGAGTTTTACATTAATTCCATTGGCAGAGGAAATCTCGAAACAGTCTAGTATAGACTCTGTTCTGTGGTTATTAGTGATAACTTTAATGGAAATTTATAATGAAAAGGAGAAAGCTGAGCAAATAAAAATATAAAAAGTACAGATTGGCAAAAGAGGCACCAGGAAGTAGGATGAAACTAAGTCCTGTGTTCAAGGAGATAAAGAAGATTAAGAAATGGAATAAAGGGAGTGATGACCTCAGGACAAGATTCCACCCAGCTAAATTTCCAACTTGTGAAAAGAATTTTTAAAAAGCTTAGAACTGGATGTGGTGGGGTAGACCTTTAATCCCAGTACTCTGAAGGCAGAGGCTGGCAGATCTCTGAGTTTGAGGGCAGCCTGGTCTACAGAGCAAGTTCAAGGTCAGGCAAGCTTAGACACTGAAGGAAAACAGAAAGGTGCTGAAGATGTAATTGAACGAGCGGGTCATGATCTAGCCTCAGCAAGCAGCAGAGCATGGCAGTTTTGGTCACACGGTTCTGGAGTTAAGAACAGAAGAAAGGGGCTGTGGAATTTGCCTCGCATCTAAGGAAAACCACTGATGCAGACATGTGTCATGGGTAACTCCCTGAATGGAGATCTAGAGAGGACATTGCGTAAAGCTGTGAACTGGAACCTGGATTGCCTTGAAGACCCCCAAGATATTAGAAATGCCAGAGCAATGGGCTACCTGCCCAGGAAAGCTGATAACAGGGAATGGAACTAGCCTGAGAGAAAGAACTATGGTACAGTTAACAAAGCTAAGAGGAGTTGGAGATCTGAAGAGTGTTTCAACATCAGAAAAGTAGATGCAGAGTTTGGAGTTAATTTATTCATTTATTTTCTATATTCAAGTTTAGCTATGTCTGAAAAGGTAATTTTTACTTTTTATTCTACAGTTATTTTGGCTTTACAATGACACATCAGGTTTTGTATGCATAGATGCAGATGTTTATACACACACAATACATATAATCAAAGATGAATGTTATACTTTTTTAATTTTTTTATTAAGAAATTTTTAATTTATTCCACATGCCAACCACAGATCTTCCTTCATTCCTTCTCCTGTTCCCCCTCACTGAGCCTTACCACCCAGCCTACCACCTATCCCTGTGGTGGTATTGTGTATTCTAATAAATTTATCTGGGGTCAGAGAACAGACAGTCACTAGATACAAAGGCTAGAAAATGGTGGCACTCATGCTTTAATCTAGCATTCCAGAGATAGAAATCCTCTGATCTCTGTGAGTTCAAGCCACATTGGAAATAGCCAAGCATGGTGACACGCCTTTAATCCCAGAAAGCCAGCCTTTAATCCCAGGGAGTGGTGGTAGAAAACAGGAAGATATATAAGGCGTGAGGACCAGAAACTAGCGGCATTTGGCTGGTTCAGCATTTGGCTGGTTAAGCATTTGGCTGGTTAAGCATTCAGGCTTCTAGCAGCAATTCAGCTGAGACCCATTCCAGATGAGGACTCAGAGGCCTCCAGTCTGAGGAGACAAGACCAGCTGAGGATCCGGCGAGGTGAGATGACATAGCTGTGGCTTGTTCTGTCTCTCTGATCTACCAGCATGGACCCCAATAACTCGGCTCGGGTCTGATTTTATTAATAACAACTTTTAAGATTCATGCTACATCTGGCGCCCAACGTTCGTGTTACGAATTCATGAAAAAGCTGTTTGCCTGTGGCCTTGTGAGCCCCAGCTCAGGCCCAAGCTACACTCAGCCGGTTGTGGTGGCACACGCCGGTAGGATTTGCTGAAGGAGGCAGAGGCAGGAGGATCCTGAGTTTGAGGTCAACCTAGGAGGCTTGGGAGACGCTTCGGCCCAGACTGAGCCACAAACAGTGGTGGGACCATGGAAGCAGTGGCTACTGCTCCACGTTGCCAGCTCCTTCTCATCATGTTGGTGACTGCGGTGATGCTGCTACCTGGGACGAAGGGTTTACTGCTGCTGGTTCAGAGAATTGCCAGGACCATCGTGTTACAAGAAAGCATCGGCAAAGGTCAGTTTGGAAAAGTTTGGCAAGACAAATGGTGGGGAGAAATTGTTGTGAAGATTTTCTGTTCTAGGGAAGAATATTCATGGTTCCGAGAGACAGACATTTATCAGACTGTGATTGCTCCAAACCACAGAGGAGGCAAAAAAAAAAAAAAAAAAAAAGGTTGCATGGAACCATGACCACACCTAACAGCAACTTTGAAATCTTCAAAAGGACTAAAGGACTATGGTAAAGCCATTAAGCTGATTAACACCACGGAAAGATCTGCTTTGGACTACAAACTGCTTAGGACAATTTTGAGATGGCTAGCTGAGATGATCCAGCCTGACAGACTACTTGAACAAGGACTTGAAACAAGCCCTGAACTTTCCTATTATGCAGAGACTGGACAAATGATACAGGACTTGATGATTAACCCAAAACTTTTCTTTTCAAGATTCCCTAAAGATATCTTCACCCCTAGAAAGCAAAAGGAAAAAGAGAATATAGATATGAGATAGATCATTGAATCTACTCTGAGAAAGAAGATAAATAATAGGATAAATAGGTAGATCATTGAATCTACACTGAAGAAAAAGGGGAAGATATAAAAATGACAAAAGGTAAACTACTGAATGTATTATGAAAAGAAAAAAGAGAGAATATGGATATGATAAGATAAAAAGGGAGATTATGGAATTTACTTTTAAAAAGGAACTACTTGTTTTAAATAAGATAAGTAATGAAAATTTTTTGGTCTGAGTTTATCAGATGTTACTGGACTGGACATTGTTAATATATATAATGGAGTTTTTTTGTCTGGATCTGTCAAATGTTAATGGACTAGACATTGTTAATGTAATCTTGACTGCATATTGCATATACTTATTGAAGATAGTTTTTCTTGTATTAGTTATAAGCTTCTTTAATTTTAGACAAAAAGAGAGGAAATGTGGTGGTATTGTGTATTCTAATAAATTTATCTGGGGTCAGAGAACAGACAGTCACTAGATACAAAGGCTAGAAAATGGTGGCACTCATGCCTTTAATCCTAGCATTCCAGAGATAGAAATCCCTCTGGATCTCTGTGAGTTCAAGGCCACATTGGAAATAGCCAAGCATGGTGACACGCCTTTAATCCCAGAAAGCCAGCCTTTAATCCAGGGAGTGGTGGTAGAAAACAGGAAGATATATAAGGCGTGAGGACCAGAAACTAGCGGCATTTGGCTGGTTCAGCATTTGGCTGGTTCAGCATTTGGCTGGTTCAGCATTTGGCTGGTTCAGCATTTGGCTGGTTCAGCATTTGGCTGGTTAAGCATTTGGCTGGTTAAGCATTTGGCTGGTTAAGCATTCAGGCTTCTAGCAGCAATTCAGCTGAGACCCATTCCAGATGAGGACTCAGAGGCCTCCAGTCTGAGGAGACAAGACCAGCTGAGGATCCGGCGAGGTGAGATGACATAGCTGTGGCTTGTTCTGTCTCTCTGATCTACCAGCATGGACCCCCAATAACTCGGCTCGGGTCTGATTTTATTAATAACAACTTTTAAGATTCATGCTACATATCCCCTTCTCCAAAAAGGTATGGCCTCCCATGGGGAGTCAGCAAAGCCCCTGTACATTCAACTGAGGCAGGTCCAAACCCTCCACCTCATCAAGGCTGTGCAAGGTGTCCCACCACAGGTAATGGGTTCCAAAAAGCCAGTTCATGCACCAGGGATAGATCCTATTTCCACTATCAGGTGCCTCTCAAACACACCAAGCTACACGACTGTCTAGCCCATGCAGAGGACTCAGTCCAGTCCCACGCAAGCTCCACAGCTGTCAGTCCAAAGCTGTCACTGGCTTGGTTTGATTGTATCTGTAAGTTTGTAGACTATGAAATAATATTGAAAAACTTGTGATTTGCTTTTCAACTGCTGTTAGACAATAATATAAGCAGGCCAGAATTTAGAAATATTCTGCCCACTGATTTTTGAAAATTTCTTTAATTTTTGAAATTATGATATACTTACAACATTTCTCACTTATCTTTAGTCTCTTCAAACTCTGCCAAGTAACTCTCCTTGCTCTCTTTCAAATTCATGGCCACTTTTTCATTAATTGCTGTTACACACAGGTATGCGTTTGTACATATATATTCCTAAATATAACCTGATGCGTTTGTATAATGTGACTTGTTTGTATGTTTTTTGAGCTGACAGTTTGGCATTGGTACCCAGTTGGTGTGCTCTGGGAAACCATTACTCCCACTCTCAGCCCTCCTCAGGTGTCTGTAGTTATTTGTGTAGGATGGAGACTCTGTGGTCTTTCTTTCATCTACTTTGCATGTCTATCACTGTCCTTATTCAGTTCATGCCTAGGCGATCATGTTGGTGAGACTTTTGGGGTGTAGCTTCTGACATTACAAGGAGACACAGTTTCATTGTAAATTTGCTGATCCTCTGGTTCTTATAATCATTCTGTCCCCTTTTCTACAATGTTCCTTGAGCTTTTGGTGCAAGAATTATTTTGTAGATATGTCCATTGAGACTGGATTCTACAGTTCTGCATTTTGATTTGTTGTATTTTTTTGTAATAGTCTCCATCTGTTGTGAATGGAAGTTCCTGATTATGGATGAGGACTATACCTATGTAGGTATAAGGATAATTATTTAAAATGCAGTTAGGGATAATGCTGGTTTAATAGACTTCTGGTTCTTTCAAGATCCATGACTTCATTAACCCTGGGTAATTTCTGCCAGTTGAGTCCAAAAATGATTAGTATGGCACTTTTTGTAAAACAAATTGTAAACAAGTGAATACTTATACAATAATACAATAAGTGACATCATGTTTATTCATGTGTTTGTTTATTTATTTATGTAGTTTGTTAGTGAGGGAAACTTACTTCTCATTGTTCTGTAGGCCAGGAAGTCCAAGGGCAAGTCCAAGTCCAAGCTGTAAACAGGGCATGCTCTGCACTGTGGGCACCGTGGGTGCCGTCTGCTTTTGTCTTTTTCAGCACCTTGGCAAACATTGCCCCTTTTAAGTCTTTTCTTCAGCTTGGGATCTCTCTGAGGTTATCTGTCTGGGGCAATGTATCTTTCCTCAGAACTAAAGACATTATATTAATTGGGCTCACTCTTTTCCTCATAATTGTTTTCTCTGGGCTTTTGGACTGCCTCGATTTTATTTCTCTTGTAGAAAGCCTCCAAAACCAGATCTAGAAACTAACTTGGAATGTTTGTTTCTTTAGTTTCTTCCTAGTATCTGGGGCAGCTTGACCAAAGAAATAGCTATGTAGCCGAATCTGAGATTAGGATATTTTCACTATTGTAAACTTTGTCATAGACATACCATCATTCTTTAAGTTTTGCTCCTACAATTTCTTTTTGTAACTTACTCAGAATTACTGTGATGTGCTTAAGTATTTGATTTCTTCAGTCTTTTTACTTTTAATTTGAGGCATTTCTCTATTTCAGGAAAGATAAATATCTACAATTCTTTTTTATTTTTAAATCTGAAGACATGTTCTTTCCTCTTTAACTTGTTCTAATGTGACAATTTTCAGTGTCAACTTTACACAATGTAGAATCAATTATCTGGGAAGGGAGTCTCACTAGGAATTGTCTCAATAGGGAATTGTCTCAATGGGGAATTGACTCAATGAGGTTGGCCTATTGAGAAATGGATGGAGAATTATCTTGATTACATTAGTTGATGTGGGAAGACCCCCACAATGGGTAGCACCATTCCTTCAGTTTGGGTCCTGGACTGTGTAAGATTAGGAAGAGAGACGGAGGAGTAAGCCTGTGTGTTCACTTCTCCCTGCTCTTGCTATTGTAAAATTAACAGGTTTACATTCCTTCACATTGACCTCTCTGATAGGACAGAACTGGAACTATGAGACAAAACAAACCCTATCTCCCCAAGTTGGTTTTTATCCATGCGTTTGTCATAGCAGCAGAGATGAAACTAAGACATTTTAAAAATGTCTTATATCTGCAACTTTCTACTCTTTTCTTACTTGATCATAACTTTCGATTACTTTTTCTACAAAATTTAGAAAATTATTTCAAATAAAAACTTTATGCCTTATTGAAACACTGGAAGCTATATGTAAAGCACAGTAAAAATCACAGTTATATTTGGTATATTATTTTGTTATAATTGCTATATTCATTGTGATCAGTTTTAAATTAGACTAATTAAGCTAATTAATTCTATTCATAGCCTAAAGCAATCACTAATCCCAGATCTGCACTTTTAAACACATGGCTTTTCTTTGGAACAAGATAGTGACTTTAAATTTTAAAGAAGAGAATCTGACTTAACCATGGTTGGGGCTCAGGACGGAAGCACATGCCAGTAAAAGCAAACCGTAAAAGCATGAAGCTAGTCGTGCAGACTTACAGCAGTGTTTTTCCACTTTCAGAGCTCAGCTCCAGAGGAGACATCTTTGCTAACAAATTCCTTTCTCAATGTCATTTTAGGACAAAGAATTGTATTATTTTTATTTATAGTGAAGCTGTATTTCACATGCTTTGTATGCATCTAAAGGAAAAGGAATAAATGAAGTATAGATCCCTGGATTTGTCACTATCTGTCCATCCAGCACTAATCTAGGACATAGTTTCCTTCCCAGTTGGGTATCAGCAGGGCAAGGAACAATTTCCATAATTCAGGTGGCTATCCCTGCCCCTCCCCCTTCAGGATCAAACACCTTTCAAACATAAATAAATTTGGAGAAGCCATGCTAAATTCATTGTCTGTCCAGTGTAGTAAAGTTTAAAGCACTGATACATACAACAGATTTGTTTTTAACTTCTTATAAAAACAGGGCCCGTGAAATATGAATTCACATATTTTGCCTTTGAAATTAATGGGTGTCCTCGAAGCATCATCTAGTGAGAGGACGGAAAGGTCAGCAGAGTTGGCTTTCAGTGAAGATGTCCAACAAACTGGTAAAACAGCTTTCAGGAGGGAAGTAGTTCCCTTTGCCTAAGGCTATTTGTTTTAGGGAGGGCAATTAAGGCAATCTGTGGCTCTGACCTTTAGGACTCAGGCACAGGAAAAACAGAACCATGACTGTTTCAGTGTTGAGAGAGAGCATGGGGCAGTCATTGTGTGCTGTGCATCAAGAATGGATTTTAGGGGGAAATAGCTCTCCTCTTGTGTCCCAGGCTGCTCTCCTGCCTTTATGCCAATATCCCCATAGACAGGCACGAAGTCTTCCATGTGATCCAGAAGGTTTGGGTGCATCTAGGGATTGCTATCTTTGGTGCCAGTGGCACTTACCAAACATTAAGTGGGTTTCTAGACAGGAAAAAAAAAAAAAAAAAGGACAGAAAGGAAGGCTGCCTACAAGCCATGCTCAATAGGACAGAGACCAAATGACAATTAGGAAAGCCAACAAACAACGCTTCAGGGAGATCTTGAGCTGCTTCTGGACCCTGTCTGGTGTGAGGACCGAGGCACTGTTCCACTCTCATGCTCAACAACCTAAGAACACAGAAAAGAATGTCCAGGACTAGCTACTGTGAAACAGAGTTGGAGATTTCATTAAAGCTACTTTTAATGCCTGCTTTAGGGATGAGGAATAGGAGAAAAGGAGGTGCTTAGACAGAATGACAATCAAGTGTGGTTGTGGACTTCCTGAAGGAGAGTAGAAGAAGTTAACACACACCCAAGTGTAGGTGTGGGTTCCTTAATAAAGGCGAATCAAAATTGTCTCATCAGGAGCTATATCTATTCTGGTGGCTCTCAAGTTACATATCAAAAGGTTGCTGGGGGCGGAGGATGTCCCTTCCCCTTTTCTCTTTGGATTTGGGAGATAAGTGAAGTGCCCTAGGGATGCCTTGGATGGAATTACAATCTGATAAGGTAAAAACAGGAAGCAATAATTGAACAAAAGACACCTCCTTTCCCTGTGAATGGCTTTCTGGTGAGACTCCTAGGAAACAATAGGTATATAACCTGGGAGGAAGAAAAACCTTAAGTAGCTGAGAACTGTACTGGAATTCTTTCTTCTGGCTGATGGAAGGCTTCAGCCTGGGGACACTATTTTCTCATGGCAGGGTAATATTCCCTGCCTTCCTATCCCTCTTTCCAATGTCTGAAATGTATCTGTGCATGTCTCCAGAGTTTCCTCTCCTCACAGAGACACTCACATTGAATTTCTTTTCTTTCTTTGTTTTTTGTTTGTTTGTTTGGTTGGTTGGTTTTTCAAGACAGGGTTTCTCCATGTGACACTGGCCAGCCTGGAAATTGCTCTGTAGACCAGGCTGGCCTCGAACTCAGAGGTCCACCTGCCTCTACCTCCCAAGTGCTGGGATTAAAGGCATGTGCCACTGCCACCTCACATTGGATTTCAGCTCCACTCTAATCCAGGCTACAGATACTCTTCTTCACCTGATGGCTGCAAAGACTTTTCCACAAACATTACTGGCATGGAAACCTGGAGTTAGGACTTCAACATCTTTTTAGGAGATACAAGTCAATTGAAAACAGACATGTAAATGCTGAGGATGATTCAAATAAATAGATATTCTCATAATTTGATGTAAAAAAATGACAATTTGGGGATAGGAAGATAACAGAAATTATCAAATGACATACTACATTCCCATTCTTTGTCAAAATGAGTTCATTTTGAGATATATCACTTTAAGGAACAATTGGAAATAAGTTAAAAACTGCTAGGCATAAAGCTAACTTCATATATAATATGATAACATTTTAAAGTATATTTTTATTATGTACATTTATTATACTTAAGTGTGTCAAAATATGTATATTAAATTAAATAAGTATATTAAGCTATACTTTAATAGGTTTAATTTAATTTTTATTCTTGTAAATATATTAGTATTTAATTTTAAGTAATTGATATGAAGTATAATTTATTCATATTTCAATGATCAAGTAACTTTTTGTCTGAGAATCTCATATTGCTATATATATATAATATATTTTGATGAAGACCACTCGTTATTTCCTCCACTCCAATTCTTACCCTACCATCAGTCAGTCACTATTCCCTCCCAATATCATGTGATCTCTTTATTTTCTTCCAATCCCAGTGGTGCTACCAGCATGTGCATTCATCTGTTGGATCTTGGGTAGTCTCTCAGAATCTGTACCCTTGAAGAAAAACTGCTGCCCCTCTCTGAGTGAGATTCCATGACTACCTCCCTCCTGCATGGTAGGATATTGTCCAGTTTGATCTTTCACATCCACTTTTGTGCATACTATCACAACTGCCATGAGTTCACATGTACAACATTCTTCCTTTGTGGCCACCAATACTGTTTCTCTGCAGTCATCTGCTGCCTCCGACTCTTACAATTTCTCCACATGTAACGTGGAGATGAAATACTTTCAAATAAAACTCACCCATCACAGTTGTTCTTTTAGATGTAATATTCATACACAGAAAGACGTTTTTATAGGTGGCACAATTTTCTTTTTTATATTTTTTTAATATTTTGACCAATGTGCATATACATGCTGCTTTTATAAATCAGAAACATAAATACGAGGCTATTGTTTCAAAATCACCTGCGCTTGGGTTCATTGCAGCTTAACGACCTCTCAATTTCCCTCACAATAAATTGTATCTATCCATCTGCTTTTTGTCCTTTGTTCTCCTGGACTGTAACCATGCCTTGCCTCGGGCTCTTTTGATCAACATTGTTATTGTTTTTCATGTCCTACTGAAATAATAATGTGCTTTGTGTGATGACTGACCTCCTCAATTAAATAGAAAATGAATCTGAAAAACATCTACTTGAAAAATTAGAATGTTACAAAAACAACCTGCTCCAAAAACACCCTGAGAAGTTTTACCCTTTAAATAATGAGAGGGAAAAATCTGTAATAGCAGTACAACCGAAGGGAGGAATCAAGGGCAGGACAAAACTCACAACTGGGAAACTGAGAAACTGAATGTTCTGGTGGAAGCTCCACCTCAGTCCCTGGCACCCTGGCACCCTGGCATCCATATGTCCAAAGAGTCTGGAATGTTATGATGGAACATCTATCTCTCTGCCCAGACCCTGCCCCTCAGAAAGTCCCACCAAATACAGCTTCTCCCCCAGAGATGCTCAAGACCACTCCCACAGGGTATTTAAACTGCACCTCAGAAAACAGACACATGATTTTTAGGTCTCTCCTCCCTGCCTCCTCTCTGGAGGACAGAGAATTACCCAGGAATGCTTTACCCATTGAAGCGGGGCTTTTTCTAATTTGGTCTGATTTGGTCTGATTTGGATTGCTGCGTCAGTGGAGAAGCTTATTCTGAGGGTCAAAACATGGCCCTGGCAGCCTTAACGAGTTAGGCTTGACCCCCCAGTCCCAATAAGTCCATTAAGAGGCAAGGAACTGTGAAGAACAGGAAAGTGATTCTGTCACTGTGTTCACATTGAAAAGAAGAGTCAAGAGGTCCAGTGATCTCCTCCCGCCTCTGCAAGTCCATCTTCAGGTGCTGAACATGAGGTTTAGATTTAAACAGGGGCACAAGGTATGCATAACTAAACAGTCTTGGTCAAGGTGTGGTCCAGCTCATCACTGACCTATCATTCTCTCTACTAGTAAATGAAACAGTTTTTGAAGTTTCTCTCTGTCTCTCTCTCTGTCTCTGCCTCTCTCTGTGTCTCTCTTTCTCTGTGAACAGGGCTACTTGGAGAAAAAAATTTTTCTAAGATTTTGTCTCAAGGAATTATAAGGAATATTTATAACACTATGTAAATAAATGTTCATTCTAATCTTATTCATTAAAATGATAAGATAGGAAATTAGCCCCAAATCCAAAAACAGGTGCTTAAAGATTAAAAATAAAATGTACAAAAAAGTTTATAATTAATTATTTATCAAAAGAATATCTTAGAGTAACTAATAGAAACTATGTAAATGCATATGAGATGATAAATGGGGATTTATCTCTGCCATATTATTTATCAAACTGAAATTTTAAAATGGATAATTAATATTTATAATATAGCCTTATTTTAATTTAAAATTTTAACTAATGCATTAAAACATTTATGTTAAAAAGGTGAAACATGGCTAGAGAGGTAGTTCAGTCAATAAAGTGTTTGCCCTACCAGCATCAGGACCTGAGATCAATACTCAACACCCATGTCAAAATGGCAGGTATGGAGGTACACACTTGTAAGCCAGTCACTGGGGAGGCAGAGAAAAGAAGAGCCCCAGGGCTTGCTGCCCAGACAATCTCACCTAACTGATGAGCTCCAGGTTCAGTGAGACACCCTGACTCAAAGCAGATGAGCATATTCATAAGGATGGCACCTGCAGTTGTACTGACCACATACATCACACATACCCAAACTCAGACACACACACATACACACCCAAAGAAAAAAACATGAAGTCACATCACACATACACACCCCAAAGAAAAAAGGATGAAGTCATAACATTTGCAACTAAATGGATATAGTTGGAGAACACTAATCTAAATGAAATAAGCCAGTCACAGAAAGATAAATACTATATTATCACACCTGTATGTGAAATATTAAGAAGGTAATCTCATAGAATTTGAAGGTAGAATGGTGATGTGTTAGTCAGCGTTTTATTGCTGTGAAGAAACACCATGATCATGGTAACTCTTACAAAGGAAAACATTTAATTGGGACTGGTCTACAGATTCGGAGATTTAGTCCATTATCATCATGGCAGGAAGCATGGCAGTATGCAGGCAGACATGGTGCTGGAGAGGTAGCTGAGAATTCTACATCTGGATCCACAGGCAGCAGGAAGAAAAAAACTTTGGGGCTATCTTGGGCTTTTGAAACCTCAAAGCCCACCCCCAGTGACACATTTCTTCCCACAAGGCCGCAGCTACTCAAACATGACCACACCTCCTATTACCTCTCAAGTACTTTCATTCCCTGAGACCAAGCATTCAAATATATGGAAGCCTTTGGGGGTCATTCTTAGTCAAACCACCATAGGTGGTTACCAGAAGCTAGGGGAGTAAGGGCAACGTGGATGTTGGTCAGTGGGAAATGTGTTACATTAACACAGGAATAAGGGTCTGGTTCATTATCCCCCAATAAACTGACTGTAGATGATGATAGTATACTGTGTATCTCAAAAACTAAAAGAAAATAGCTCAAATGTTATAATAAAATGATGAATGTTTGATGAAACATGTAGTTTAACAATGATAGCCCTGTTGTCATGTAGAGAGTAACCAAAATATATGTCAAAAATTATCAGTCATCATGAGTGAGGAATCAAAGGAAGTGTCTTTTATTTTTGCTTAAATACATATGTATTAAGTATATTAAGTGTGTAAGCAACACATATACATATATGTGCTTTCTAAGATTATCCAACAGCTATATAGCAATAGATATAGAAGTAAGGAGGCAATGTACTCATATCTTTCAACTATATGAACTAGTGATTTGCATTGTCCTATATGGTAGTCAGCTACTTACAAACCTTGAATCAGCAATAGTTTTTAGTGAATCTTAAAACACAGAAAATTAAAACAGAAGGCCTCAAATTATTATGAAATCTTTTAGTACATGATAGCAATGAATATTACATGTAAAATGATCATTGTAATTACAGCATGGTATATGTGCTGCAGTTTTCTCAATCCTTTGGACAACTGTAGAATACTAAAATATGAGTAATTTTACTTGTGCCTGAAATACAGAATGATCAACAAGGATTCCTGGAATGCCATTTATGAACCAGGAGCTTTTCAGACACCAAAGATTTAGCAAACCAAGAAAAATCCCTGTTTTACAAAGTTCTCACTCTATCAGAAACAAACCAACCAACAAAAAATTCTAAACAAGAGTAAGTTCACAGTGTACTAAAAACGACACATGTTACAGAGAAAAGTAAGCTGTGTTATGAGAAAGGGCACTGTGGTTTCCATTCTCACTCTACTTCATTTGTTTACTAGGATCTCATTGTTTATCTGTTCTGTGACCCAGGAGTACCATGAATGTACTTCTTCAGTCAGGCTTTCTTGTCCTTTGGACTCTGTTAAATTAGTAATAAAAATTACCCCCTGAGGAGTGGATGGGAAGGAGGTGGTGGGGTGGAGAAAGGGAACAGGGGAACTGGGGATGGTATGTAAAATGAAAAAAAAATGTAAATTAAAAGATTACCATGAGGAGATTAGAAGTAAAGAGGGCCAGTGTAGAGCTTGTTGAGGCCAAAAGCAGTTATCAGAGTCCTCTGGAACTGGAATTACCAGTAGCTGTGTGACAGCTGGCATGGGGGGTGGGAACCAAGCTGGGCCGTGTGGAGAAGCAGTATACACTCAACTGCTGAGCTTCTCTCCAAAACCAACAAGGCTTTACATTTTGTCACACTTGTTGCTAAGAAACAGGTCCTCTCAATCGGATTTGGAGTAGTTGCTCTGTAGGAGCCCACCGAGGTTTCCTACTGGCTTTACCCAGCAGGTATGCATAAGAGGATGATTGGGCCATGGGACTGGGTACCAGGTGTTTGGAAGGGTCTACATTTGGCTGTATCTAGCAAGGATGAGGTCTTTTGCCTCACCCCTTAGCATTGTTATAAAAAACTTCTTTTGAATAAAGTTCTGGCCTGCTGGGTTTTGACCCAGGCCCTGTTGAGGCTATCCTGTATTTCTGTCTTTCCTCTCATTATCTAGGTATCTCTTTCTATCTAAATATTCCTCACTTCTCCCTGCTCAAGAGTACCCTGCTGTGGGATATCTTTCTGTACACTGTGAATATGTGTTCCTGGGATTGGTTGATAAATAAAGCTGCATTGGCACTTATTCAAGAGAGAGAGATTGTGTTTTGGACCAAAATGATTGTTGAAGAGGTGAGAAGTCACATTCTCAATCAAATTTTGTAAGGAACGCCAACAATAATTGCCTGAGGACTGGACAGGACATGTGAGAGTGATGATGAGAATTGAGAGTGACGAGAATTGGGAGTGATGAGCACTAGAGTTGGAGCCATGGAAGAATGGCCTTAGAGCTGAGATCACAGTTGAATTATTCTCAAGGTCAATATATGACTCCTTTTTTACAGTCAATGCACACCTTAGTTGTGGAGACAGATGAAATTCATCTACCCTCTATTTCTTGTAAAATGCATATGTGCATGCCATTGTGTTTTGTGATGATGAAAATTATGAAGATTAAAGTTACTTCATGGAGATTAAATAGCAAAAATGTTGATTATTTCATGTTCCATTGCTTTTAAGGTACCAGAGGTTTTTGCACTTTATATTCATCATACAGTGCAAGAAGATGTGTAAACCAAAAATAAATGATTGAGTCTGACAACACTGTCTTCAGAATCACTCATCAAAATAAAGCAGTAGAAGCATTTCCTAGGACAGGCAAGAACTCTGAAGATCAAATATAACCATCAAGGGATACTTTCTTTTTCAGTTTCAAGAAAAAAATACTATGTGTGGTTAAGTCACTGACGTCAAAGACTTGATGTGTCTCATGAGAACAGATGCAAGCTTTCAGATATTTCAAAATTCAAACAAATTGTTTTCTTAGAAGTATGTCAGATTACAGTAATTAGAATCTGATGTTGCTAACAAATCTGAAAATGTGACTGTAAATGCTCCTACAACTTGCATAACATAAAAATGAAAACTATCAGTGAATTATGAAGACATCATTTAAGGTTCCATTCTTAAAACTTAATTGAACTTATAAAGGCAACTATATTAAATATTTAGACAGAGTCAATTTATGTAAGTTTAAGATGACTTTGAAACACTTGTTCTCTGCACATTGAGTCATCACGGTGAAATCGTGAAAATAATTTTGAGTTTATGCATATTTTATTGTTTTCATTTCTCTATGAATACTACTGCTTTAGAGCAACATTTAATGGCACATAACTGAAAAACTAATGCTTCCTAATAAGTCCTTACTATTTCACATACAGAAATAATGACTCATCAGTTAGAGGAGCCTGCCCCAAGCCTGACAGCTTGAGTCCTGTCACAGGGCCTCACATGGTGGAAGGGGACAATGCCTCCTACAGCATGGCCTGTGACTTCCACAGGTACATTGCACACACACACACACACACACACACACACACACACACACACACACACCTCCACAAAATATACATACAAACAGATATGAATGAATGAATGACCATTTCAATATAATTGGTCTCAATTAGCAACATTTTAAAAACTGCATCATTGGCTCCTTTAAGATATTCATGAGTTTTAACATTTAAGCAGCACTGACAATTTTCAAACTTCTCTCATTTATTTTGTCTGCTGTGTTAATTGGCATTGAGAAAGCTAACTTGGTGGTATCAAAAGAGATGTGAAAAATGACACTTAAAGATGATTCATGATGTTAAGACTTCAATAGTACAGAGTTTTAATGTACTAATCAACAGAGTTTCCATTGGACATGACGGTATCTAAAATAATAATTAAAAACAAAGAAAGCTTGTTTTCAATTCTAATACCACTCCTATGCCTACAATCTTCTTTATACCTTCTACATCTCTCTTTAACGTGTTATTTGTTTCTGTGTTTATTACCATTTGAATTGCAATAGCCATTACTATCGTCTCTTTACAACCAGGGTTGAGTTGCTCTGAGTAATTGTTTCTCTGGAGTGCAAATCTGATCTATGTATTTGGAACTCCTGCCCCCCCCCAGGGCTCCAAAACTAATGGCCTTAGTAGAAGCTTAGTACATGAAGACATTTTATTTCTGGCTTCTATTAGGCTTCCTCATCTACTTCTGTTGTATATTTCACCCAAACATATCCTGAATAAACCACATGCTTAGCTAGTTAGTCCTTGCGTACTCTCTCCATCCATTTTTAACTTACAATATGCATCCTTCATCAGCCCCTCTCAACACTCCTGCCTACCACTATGTTCTGCCTGGAGGACCACAGCACTCCGAACATTCCTTGCTACTTTTATTTGTTTTCCCCAAACTAATTAGAAGTATCAATGTCCTTTATAATATTTTCCCTCAAATTTTGTGGTGCCCCCATAGAAACTGAACTGAATAAAAGATTTAACACAACAAAATCTGTTATGAACATGTACTTTCTTTGAAGTCACAAGTATTTTGGCTAGAACAATAGAAAATGTGTAACATTTAAATACTAATTATAAACTGTATTCTGCAGATCTGTTCTTTCAATACAATAGTTGTTGTGCCCAGATCGTGACCCCAGAGAGACCACCAAAGACGAGCATGCCGGAATGCAAAAGCAAGGTTTAATTCTAGATATCCAAAAGCAATACAAGCCTAGGCAGGGACTTCGTCCAATACATCCAACACAGTGGAGGCTGGAGGAAGCGCCCACCTGTCTGCAAGCTCAGTTTTTAAAGGGAAAAGTCACAAGGTTACATCATTTAGGGGTGCTAGTATGGATACAATTCGGATTGGCTCGCTTCTAGGGACTTCAAGAAATTACTTCTAAGGGAGTGGTTGCCCGCCACCATTTCTCATTGGCTGCCCTCAGGTGGGGGCATTTCTGTGGTCAGTTACCCTGGAAACCGGGAAGAGGACATTCCATAGTCTGGCAGGCATTACCTCGTGACTATCTTGTGACTCTGTACTTTTACACTTCCTGGTTTCTGGAATCTGAACTGACTGGGTTCAGTAACTAATGGCCTATTCCTAAAAGGAGAAATCTTAGGCCTTAGTTTTAGGGTGAAAGCATTTTGGTCTTATTTCTAAGATGGCTCATTTTGGTCTCACAATAGTCATAATCCCCAAACCACAGAGAATAACCTTTTTTGTTTGTTTGTTTGTTTTTTGTTTTTTTTTTTTCAGGCAGGGTTTTTCTGCGTAGCTTTGGGACCCATCCTGGAACTCACTTTGTAGACCAGGCTGGCCTTGAACTCACAGAGATCCACCTGCCTCTGCCTCCGCAGTGTTGGGATCAAAGGAATACACCACCACTTTACCTCTCCATGATCCAACTTCGTTACTTTCTCCAGTCCTGTGTCTTTCCTCGGGATTCCCCAGATACTTCAGTTTTTGAGTATTGGATCCCTTTTTGGGTATCTTATTCATTTATAACATCTTATTCATTTATAATTATTTTGGTCTGTGGTGATCATTTTGTTTGTGCTTTAACAAATAAAGCTTGCCTAGAGATCAGAGAGCAGAGCTAGCCACTAGAGGCCAGGCAGTGGTAGCACAAACCTTTCATCCCAGCACTTGGGAGGAGGAAATAGGAGGTGATATGGCTGCGGGGAGAGAGGAAGTGATAAGGCAGGGTGGAGACAGGAGTTTGGCCCTTTTCAGGCTAAGGATTCAGTCGAGGTAAGAAGTCTTTCTAGCGGCTGGCTCCTTAACTGATCTTTCAGCATTTACCCCAATATCTGGCTCTGGGTTTTATTATTAAGATCAATTATGATTCATGCTTCATTGGTCCTCAATTATTTTTGTAATTCTGTAACTCATTTGGTTTTACTTAAACAGTACTCAAGATTAGTCTGAGTACTCTGTCTGAAGTAGCAGCTCTTTTTTGTTTTTTGTTTTTTCGAGACAGGGTTTCTCTATGTAACAGCCTTGGCTGTCCTGCTACTGGCTTTGTAGACGAGGCTGGTCTCGAACTCATAGAAGTCTGCCTGCCTCTGCCTCTCAATGATGGGATTAAAGGTGTGTACCACCACACCCAGCATTAGCAGCTCTTTTTATGTGTCATACTCTGTTATATCTCTTTGCTGGTGGTCCTCTTTTTATGTTGCTGGGGGTCCAGGTCAACTCCTGGCACACCTAGGTAGTGCTCTGTGGTTGAGCGACGCTCCTGGCCCTTGAGTTTTTCCTAACAGTACCTTGCTAGAGAAGGAATACCTGGATAGAGACTGGCTGATCATAGACAGGCACTGAAATTTCAGTGTAATTAAGACCTTTGTAACAACACCGGCCACTCTCAGTGGAGGAAGCTAGGCTAGGAGAACCACCAGGAAGCTGAAGGAAAAAGGAAATTTCTTACATTTATAGCCTTTATAGAGGGAGGAAGGTTCTGAACTTAGTGGGAAGTGATCTCTGAATTTGGAGGGGAGGGGTCTCTTAGTTCAGAGTTGGGGCAAGAACTCTGAGCTTAGCACTTTAGTGAAAGTCCTAGATCTGATACAATGTCCTAACTCAGGACGTAAATCCTGTTGTCCCCTCCCCGCTGCCTTGGGGCTGTTCCATACTAGGAGCTCAGAAGTCAGAGAAGGCACTAGAGAAGATATGAGGCTGGGCTGACCCCCACTCCATGGGCATCATCTGTGACTTAGCACAGCTTTCACTAACAATGGATTTGCAAATGTGTGTAGTCACTGACAGCCCTTATTAGAATGGAAGCCAAGGGACAGCTGGGAATTCTCTTAAAAACATCTGTACTTTCAGGTTCCTAAATTGGTCAATAAATGTTTCTAAAAAAGGAGAAATAGTGAGTGAAAACTGTTAATTAAAAAGAAACAGCTTATTCAGTGTTTTAAATCAATTGATTAGTCCACTTATGTTGTAACAAACTCAGTAGAATTTGGTATGCCGTAGTTTGTTTTTTTTTTAAATTAGTTTCAAATAGCAAATGGATTAAATGCAGATTTGGTGGTATCATATACATCATCTGGTTGGATTATATTTTATTACATTTATTTACTTATTTATTTGTATGTATGTATATGTAAAGGCCAGAGGACAGCTGTGGAAGTCAGTCGGTTCTGCCTTTCTACCATGTGGAACCTGGAGATTGAACTCAGGTCTTCAGCCTTGGTCACAAGCACCTATCCCTGCTTCACCAATTCTCTGGCTCTGGAATTTTATTTTAATATATTGTTAATACACTGAAATTTTTTTTCTGTAAAGTTAGAATAGTAGTCACAGATTACAGATACAGGATGTTTATTAAGGTCTTAGATAGTTTCCCCCAGTGTTTATGTTTTAACCAAGTTGTCTTTGAGATATTTATTACATAAATATTTGTTGTGAATTGACCATTGCAAGCACTGGGGAACAAAGCGGGGACCCAGATGGGTAAATAATGACATTTTATTTATTCTGTGCTCTTGGTGGCTCAAATGCCCGAACGTGGCTGAGGCAGAATGTTCTGAAAGGTTTTTAAACAGGAGTGACAATTCATTTTTCTTTAGCTTCGTGGGTGGGAGTTGAGCACAGAATTACAGATGGCTATTTTGCTCACTATGTGGAGAAGCCCATCTGTGGTCAAAGATGATAAACATGACTCACAGAGCAAAATAGAATTTGTGATAGACAGAGTCCTACAGGCATTGGCTGTGTGACTTGACATAGGACCTGACCTTTCTGAGCTTTGGAGGCTACGTTCTTCAGTCTTGTACACTACCATGATGTCTACTGCAAGCTGGACTACTGTCTACAACTAAAAATGTTCTGACCGAGATAAAGAATATTCAAAATAGATTATCTTTAAAAATAGTGTACATGATAGCCCTATATATATATATATTTGGTTTTTCAAGACAGGGTTTCTCTGTGTAACTTTGCACCTTTCCTGGATCTCACTTTGTAGACCAGGCTGGCCTTGAACTCACAAAGATCTGCCTGGCTCGGCCTCCCAAGTGCTGGGATTAAAGGCGTGTGCCACCACCACCTGGCTGCCCTATAATATTTTATTGTGTTTCAATACATTAAACAAATATATTTAAAAATAGTGAAAATTATGAAGTAGTTTTAGGGATAAAGGCTGAAAGTATGAGGGAAAAATTGAACTGAATGAACTGCATTATGTGCAGATTTTTGGTAGTTTACAATAATATTATGTTTATTTTGTGGTGCTGGGGTCTGTACACATGATACAAGCACTATACACTGAGCTACATGCACAGGCCTTGGGATTTTTTTGAGGTAAGGTTTCACTGTGCAGCTCAGGCTATGCTTGAAATCACTGTGTAGCTCAGGCTGGCTTCAAACTCACAATCTGCTGCCTTTTAAATGCCTGTATTACAGCTGTGTAGCATCATACCTGCCAGTATATTTTATAATTCAACAAGAAATATAGAACTACTTAAAGGTTAATAAATAATAAAGAGGATAATTTTTTATTATTTAAAGCAAGGTAGTCAAAAGCACATTGATAACACCAAGATGTGGGAAATTATGACTGTATGTTTTAGTTGAACATCTCCAAACAGAGACTATATTGGCAATTTTATTTTGACTCTTTCTAAGTTGCTCTAAGTTTCTACATAGAAGATAACTTCAGAGAGTCAAGATATATCTCTAACTCTGAGTCATGAGCTTATTCGGTTGTTTTAAATATCCCTTGTCCTATAAGGATGTAGTTGCATGATATAGAAGGTTGATTGTCTAAAGAAAAGGAAAAAAAAAACCTTTTTATAAATGAGAAAGGCAACCAAACTGGAGTGATACACAAATTATCTTGTACAGCAACATGTTTAGGTTGAACTGTGATTAGTGACACAGAATGGTTTTCATCATAACTGCCATGTACACAAGATTTGAATGGTCCATTAGGTTCAATCTTGGCTCTTGCATTAAAATAACTTTACAGACAAAATATGTGATATTGTCCCTAAATGTGTTGGCTAATTTTATGTCAACTTGACACAGCTAGAATTATCTGAAAGGAGACAACATCAACTGAGAAAATCCTTTATAAGATCTGGAATAGTGGGGGAGGGCCCAGCCCATAGTGGGTGGTACCATCCCTGGGCTGGTGGTCCTAGGTTGTATAAGAAAGCAGGCTGAGCAAGCCTATGAGGAGCAAGTCTGCAAACAATAGCCCTCCATGGTCTCTGCATCAGCTCCTGCCTCCAAGGTCCTGCCCTGTTTGAGTTCCCATCCTGACTTTGATGATGAACAGTGATATGGAAGTGTAAGCCAAATAAACCCTTTCTTCCCCAACTTGATTTTGGTCATGGTGTTTCAATGCAACAATAGAAACCCAGAGACATTATGTAAGTATTACTTAAACCAACTGCTGATTAAACATTGCCTGGATCTTCCTTTACCAAGCAATGATACTGGTTCAAAGAATAAGACTTCTGAGTCATTCTGGTCAGGATTGAGATGACAACTTTTCTTCTACATGTTTTAGGACTTAAGGCAAATTACTTGTCCTGTACTTCTTAAATGAAGTGCATTAATACTGTGTGACATACACAGTTTTGTGAAGTTGAATAGTGACAGATTTGGAAAAGGGTGGTCCCTCAGTAGCTTTCCACTATCCTTAATTTATGAGAATCCTGTTCAGGAACATAGAAGGAGCATTGTTTTTTCGTTTGTTTGCTTGTTGTTGTTGTTATTTTTTCTTTATTAAGAAATTTTCTACTCACTCCTCATGCTATCCTCAGATCCCCCCTTCCTCCTCCCACCCACCAGCCCTCTTTCCCAAGCCACCCCCATCCCCACATCCCCCAAATCGAGGTCAGAAGGAGCATTGTTAAGGAAAATTCCAAACGATCAATAGTGATAGAATTGGGGCAGATTGCTTTCAGAATTTTTTGTTTTTTGTTTTTCTAGACAGGGTTTCTCTGTATAACAGCTCCAGTTGTCCTGGAACTCACTTTGTAGACCAAGCTGGCCTCAAATTTACAGAGATTCACCTGCCTCTGTCTCCCAAGTGCTGGGATTAAAGGCATGCACCACACTGCCTGGCTTTCTTCTAGAATTTTTTATATAAACAATTAATTAGTCTATGCCAAATAGAAAAAAACAGTATCATTATTATCATGGCTACTTTAAGAATATAGGTTACTGAGACTTCTAAAGTGCCCTGTCAGTTCTAGAAGCAATATGATGAATTCATTGAGATTACAGTAAAAAATCAGCATAAATAAATCTGAAATTCTCAGAGATGATATCTATGATGGAATTATCTGGAACCACAAGGCTAAAAATATTCATGCTTCCTGGAATGAATTTAAAATGAGCTACCCAAATTTTGCCTTTAAGAATTTATTAAGAATAATTTTTCTAGTTCATAATTTTCATAATAGTTGCAGCTACTAACCAAAAAAGCTTTTCAGAGTGTATATTTCCTTTTTGGGATTGTACCTTGAAGAATAAGGTAATGTAATCAAATAGACAAAAAAAAAATTCTTGTTTAGAGAATCTGGTAATTACAATTCAGATCTCTCTTTTATTTTAGTTACAATATAAGCCTAACTGTCTAGCTTACAAGCTGTTTTAGAAGTACCTGAGTGTGTATAAACACAGAGATCATCACATACAATTTCTTTGACTGTCTCCCACAGCGTACTAACACTTTGATGAATGTCACTAGGAGACAAACGAACAGATAACAAACAACACGGCAGCAGCAGAAAAACCGGAAAAAATGACGAATACATTTTTGTTTTCAATAGAAATCGAAAGAATAACCTGTTTTAAAAAGGGGAATGGGATGATATTGATAGAATAAATGAAAATAGGACATTTATAAAACATATAATTATAGGGAAATTTATTGTTCAAAATAGCAAAAAGCTAATGCTGTCTGCCATTGTGACAAGCTCTAGAGTCACATATGAAACAAAGCTCTGGTATGTCTGTGGAGGACTGGGCTAACTGAGATGTGGCTAACTGAGGCTGGACAATCTGTCCTAAATGTGGGTGAGCTGAGCACCACCTCCTTCTCCCTGCTTCCTGACTGTGGACTCAGCCCGACCTCCTGTCTCACAGCCCTGCCTTCACAAGGACAAACTTCCATATGAACCAGGATTAACTACTCTTTCCTTGAGTTGCTGTTGTCGGAGTAACAAGGGAAGTAAGTAATATTGTCAACAATTAATATCTTGGAGTAGGAGCACTTGGATGACTATTGTTTTTGTATGTATTTTAAAGGCAGCATATTTCCTATTCAAGTCAAGAGAAGAGTTATCTAACCAAATGCGACTTTAAGTCTCACAAACGTATGGAAAGGGGGCTATATTTTTCCCTTCTCTCCTGCCACATATTAGCTTTATCTATTACAAACCAATATGGACAGAGTGGCTAAGAATATCTATAATGTCCATCTAGTGAGCAGAATGAGTTGTTTGATGAGACATGGTCATCACGACATCACTGAGGAAACAGAACTATATACCACCTATTTTTCTTTTGAGTCTCACTTCTGATTGTTTTCCAAAAACGTAATCTAGCACTTCTGTGACTAATGGTAGTATGATGAGATAGGCTTCAAACATTTAAAAGGACAAACGAGGACCAGGCAGTCTCCCTGTGATAGAAACAGCAGAAGAAGAACTCGTAAATTATCATCCTCCTCAAGAACATTCAGTCACCTTGTGGATGGCACTTTGCTTGTTCTTCTCCTTTGAGGCTAGTGAATGTGATAGCAGTCGACAGTACAAAGCTGTGAGAACAGTATCTGAAATTAGAATATGTTTAAAACACCCGCTCGTGGCCAGAAGTGTCCTTTAATTATGTACACAATAACCAGGTCCTCCACTCACAGCATAGGAAGTGATTCTTAATTCTCCATTTATATTACACTAATGCTATGTTTCAACTGTATCTAAAAGGAAGATCAGTGCCATCTTTTCAACAACACACACTATCATACACGATATACTGGACCTGATGAGTGAGATGACAGGTTTAGCAGTTAACCGCTTAGATTAAAAACAGAGGGCTTGTTTGCACATGTGTGTGTACTTCACACACTCAAAGTGTACCCATGAGTTTTGAAATTAACAAATTTCTCTTAATTTACTATGAGTTGATGGATGCACTAACATGCAAACATCTGGGCTTCATTCTAAAACTAGGATGAATTATTTAAGGGGACTGCAATCATGTGGAAAAGAGAGGACCGTGGGTTAGAATCAGAGAGGGATAAAAATGAAAGGATAAATACCCATCCAGTGGAAGAACATTAATAGACTTCAACTGGCTTTCAGGAATTTAAACAAGCAAGCGGGCAAGAGGTCCAGGCATCATCCTTGCCCATGTTCCAGCACTGTGATGCAGTTACTCCTCATTAGGTGCTCCCTTCTCAGGTGACATAAATACATTATTCCGATGTCAAGAACAGTAGAGAGGAATGACCAGGGCCCAGCATCACAGGTACTTCAAACTGGTTATTATTCTTGTTCATTTTAAATATTTATATAGTTTGGAGTAGAAAGTCCTATGTGACACATAATGATACCAGTTTCACCTGCCAAATCAAATGTGAAAAAAAATATATTTTAAACAAGTGTGTTTAAAATAGAGAGTGATGTTTTAAGTGTTCTCTGCAGCTCTCAGAATTGTCTTTGCTGTGGAATTTATGGGTCTCGCAGCTCTTGTAACATTATGATGGCCTGTCCTTATTCCACTTTCTCCTCAGGTTGAAAGGAAATTTCTACTCTTCTATCTCAACCACAGGTATTTCCTTTGCTTCTGGCTATTTTATGAATTCTTCATAACACACACAGCTGTTTTTAAATTTATTTGTTTGTTTTTACAATCTAGGCCCAACACTACAGCCTAAAAATGGAAACCATGAGACATGATTGATTCCTGAAACAATTGTCATTACAGGAAACCCTAGATTTATTATCTTAATGGATATTAGTGTAACTAAGGTACCCACCAAGAGAACAGCCATTCTAGCCAGAGCAGGACGTGAAGGACTTTCCTCTAGTTCCCCCGGAGATTTTTTTTTTTTTGCATGTCTGATCAATACAATCAGAAAACTCTAGTGCATAGTCTCCATTTTACAAGTAGTTTTATAGAAAGAAGAGTTTCAGTTTGATGTAAATGTTCAGTGGCATATGATTAAAGCAGTTGTTGGTAGAGTACTCACCGCTATGTTCCTTGCTTATTGTCTAGGTGATGGTTTACCTGGAGCTTTCTAGTCTTACAGAAAACACCCCCTCCCCCTTGGGGCTCTGACAAGATTGGCTGGGCCATGCTTTTCCCACTTGCTCTAAGGGAAATCTTTGTAGTACTATCCTCTTTGAATTTCTTACATGAAAGTTTAAGTCTACAGAATCTCCTTTTGATTTTTTTTTGTTCATATCTCATAAAGTCCAAAGTTGAATTTAAATATGCTTGCACATTTTCTTAGTTCCTTTTCTTACCTCTGCAACAGAATACAGGCAGAAGCAACTGAAGAGACAAAAGGTGGATTTTGGCTCATGGTTTCAGGGAAATCATCTTCATGACAGAGAAGGCCTGGGGGCTAGGAGCCCTGAACATGGCAGTAGGAACTCATAGCATGGATTGAATAAATGTTGTAGTAAGAGCTCGTAGTTTGTGGTGTGAAACAAGAGTAAAGCCAATTAGGAAAATGGCCTCCATATGCCAGCTAGGCACCATGTCCCAAAGCCTCCACACTCCCTCAGAAGTTCCCCTAGTGAAGATCAAGTACTCAAAACCACAACTCGGTGGAATGTTTAGTCATTTACAATGGGGTTGCTTGGGTTTTCTTTCCATTTACTTTTTCAACATTATTCAGCTTTTTGGTGTGTTTGGACATCCTAAATTTTACACAGATTCCATTAAGTGCTCTTCTTGCTCTCAGAGTCATGCTGGAGAAGCAGTTAATCAATAGGAAGCATGGCCTCATTGTTTCTGCAAGGTAAATCCGGTATTGTAGAGGAAGTTTCACTTGGATGAATAATATATTCTCATTAGAAATAAAAATGTATAATTTGTTAAGAAGAGAGTTTCAAATTGGTCAAAAGCAAACAGAAGTTCCATAGTCTATGTCTTGGTCCCAACTTTAAGGGCTCTACTTTTCCTGCCACATAACTCTCTTCAGCAAGTAGAGTGGACTCTTCCTGGTTTTCCTATCCAGTCTTACACTTGCAGCAGATGTTGGGCAGTCACAGCACCCATTTTTGTTTGACTTTTGCTGTGCTGGAGACTGAGCCCAAGGCTCACTAGGCAAGTGTTCGAGCACTGGGCTGCATCTCTAGCCTGCTTGTAGCATCTAACTCAGCTGAATCTGAACCTAATGTCTCTGTTCTCCAAGGAAATTGCAACACAGCCAATCACAAGGCTATGTCTGACATTCATACAAAATTACTTTTAATCCCCAAATTATATTATACCTTCTCCCAGACACCTTTATTTATATAGCTACAGAATAGGAACATCGACTAGAAAATCGCCATCTTTGTCATACCAGGATTTTAGGATCACTACCTTCATGTTCCCAGAGAATATATAATATAGAAATTCCTACATATTTCCATAGAAATCATACATGGATTGCAGTATGTTTATATGAAAGCGGTGTTACTCATGAACTTGAATTCATATTATGACCTTCACATACTTTTCCTCAGGGTGGAAATTTCTCATGCTTGATCACAGTCCAGAGATAACTTTGCTCTGCAATCATACACACTGTATCTTTGTTCATCTAGCTGTCTTGCATGTGAGAAGTTGGGGGAGGGGTGAAGAACCGCCCACAGCTGAATCAGTCATGTGTCTGGTCTTTCCTGAGGCATACTCTCTTGAGAGTAACCATTTGAAATATGTTTTACAAATTGCATTCTTAATGGAATATATGTAGTATGAGGTCAGAAAAATTCTTTGGTTATTTCTTTGAAGTCTAATGTTTTAAAAAATAATGCCAATTCTGATGATTTAGGAATCATTCAAAATTACATAACTGTGGTTTAGTTTTGCTTTTTAACCTAGAGGTGTATTCTTTTTACCCTGCCTTTTGAAAAACAACAGCAAAGCATTGTTCCAAGACATCTCTGTCTTCCCCATCCCCCCGTTTTTATTTTTTTTTTTTTTTTTCACTGAAACGTGCTCACATCTGTGCAGAGCCAAGGCAGTCCCAGACACCATGTGCAGCCCAGAACGTGATAGCCTGACTGGACAGCTCTGTCACACGTGACTGTTGGCTCCACACCTGGGGGCTCTGCAAACAAGAGGACATCCCTTTCCTACCTCCAAATGTGCACTGTTCTGAAGTCCCTCAGCTGAGTCACACAGAGGAGAGTCGGCAAGACGCACCTTCTTACAAATGAGAAAACAAAAACATTCAACCAACAAAGAACGAAAACACCCCTCCTAACATCTAAGCTGACTTCACCATGAGAGAAAATACTGTGAGAGTCACCCAGTGAAAATTCTCCATCAGTGTTTACTCTTCACGTCATTACCTCAATCCTGTTTGGTAGAGATTATTGTTCCTCTTTACAAATGGAGAAATTGAGGCTATGAAACGTTCAATAAATTCATACAAATTCCAGGGCTTATGAAGTGGTTGAGCTTTGACTCCTGGGATTCTGAGTCTGGTTCAGAAATTGAGCTCCTGCCTGCACTGACCCACTGTTGATATGGATTCAGACATACGACACTCGTGTTTTTAAGGTTTCCCCACACCACCGATATTTGTGTGCTATAATGACTCTTAGTTTTTGATGAAAGAAAAAAAAAAAAAACTAAAGCCT
The DNA here is from genome assembly GCF_004664715.2 of Peromyscus leucopus. Classification (NCBI taxonomy): domain Eukaryota; kingdom Metazoa; phylum Chordata; class Mammalia; order Rodentia; family Cricetidae; genus Peromyscus; species Peromyscus leucopus. The sequence goes on along the minus strand of NC_051065.1, from coordinate 33,568,010 downwards.
GTTACTCTGGGGGTGCGTCACTTCTGCACAGCTGTTAGCTCCAGCCAAATAAGATTACCAGGGGCTCCCTGCTCGCTCCTTGCTCCGTGACAGCACAGGCTGTGTGCTTTACATCCCAATTGGATTAGGTATGACTAATCTTGCTCATGTCCTGACACTGCCCTGCACCTAATCAAATGATGTCCTTTAGTCTGTGGTGGGGCGATGGTGTAGAATCTGGAAATTTTCTTTCTTAAGTGCCTTGCCATGCCCGACTTTGTAGAGTACATTGACAGACCACCTTCCCTAGGACCAGACCTGCAGACATACAGATGACACTTAATCACTGCATGGCATTGTTTTTGTTCTACCCCAAAACATTGCCTCCTAGTCAATATTATGTTAGGCATAACAAAAATATGGAGGGAGTGTGATTGTAACCATGTTGGGGGATTCAAATTGGCATCATATATGAGCAACTAGAGGGCAGGATGTACCAATATAATATTTCCACAGTCTTTACATGTGGCAGTTAATATTTTAATTCTACTTTAAACCTTTAGTAAACAGATTCAGAGGCATATTAAAATGGATTTGTACATCTGAGTAATCCTTTTACTCCCAACCCACCCTTCCTACCGTGGAAGCAGAGAATCTAAGGATGTGGGCCTATCTTCTAGAGTAGCAAAAGCCAGGAAGAGCTGAAATGACTTGAAAGCCTTCATGGACTAATATTTCAGATTCTGAGATACTGTATATAAAGAAGACAGAATTATATATGAGTTCTGTGCTTTTAACTATCCTGAATATAATTTAAGCCTAAGCCAGTTTCCATATGAGCAGTCTTCTGGCTAGGATTCCTCGTGGCTAATCTACATGGTTATGCCATGTGGTTGGGAACAGGAAACACCTGTCTCATGCTGGCTCGCACTCACTTAACACGATCCCTGGCAGCACGTCTTTTCAGTCCCAGTCCAACTCACCAGAGGTCATCGCAGTATGGACTATTTCAGCATGTGTTACTAACCATCGGCGTCTAACAATTTTCAAGCACTTTGTGGGCTTGAATCATTATATGGTCACCAGAGGATTCCAGGATATTGTCCTGAGGTCCTCTGAAAGAGATCGTTTGCAAATTTCATATTCATTGGGATTTCAATACATAAAATGCCTTATTTTTACATTTTTATAGTCATAGAGAGGATATATCTCACCTTGCAAAATGGAATGTGTATTTCTAGTTCTTTGTTTTTAAAAAGCATAATAAATAAAATCTATTATAAGGGTTTTAAATGTCAGTACAACATATTTGCCTTAGAGTTTTGGGTTTCTTTTTCTACCCTTTACGGTACTGGAAAACAAAGTCCTCATATTTAATATCCACTCAGCTTCTCATTTCGATTTTGCAGAACAAAGTTTGACAGTTATCACCAATGCAGATACACTGACTATTGCAGCCTTGGGAAGGAGGGTTCAGACTTATTTCTCTCTGTTCTTTTAATTGTCATTATTTCAGAATTGACAGTTTGCCTAGGTTAATTTAGAAAGCAATTAGTTTATGAGTTTGGGCAATTGCTTTTCCATTCTCTCTGGGTTATGAATATAGTTAGTTCTTAACATCTTTTAAAAGTAAAAATACATACACACACACACATATATTTTTACTACATACACATGCACGCACACCATAAAGCTCATGTAGAGAGGTCAGAGGCCAACTCTCAGGAGTCAGTTCTCTTCTTCCATGTGGGTTCCTGGGACTGAACTCAAGGCATCACAAGCAGGAATCCAAAGCACCTGGGAACCCAGAAACCCACTAGTGATGATGATTTCTTCTGAGACAATCTAAGAAACAAGGCATGGAATTCTTACTCACCTCTTGTCTACCATTTATAGAAAACACCAGTCCAGTTTACCTTGCCAGAGATGATGTCAGTCTTGAAGACAGAAGAACATTCAAGAAATGTCTGGAGAACTCTGGGTTCCCTCTAAGTAAGCCCGCATCTATCCGGAGAAACAGCCATGGGGATGCCTGTTTGCTAGCACATTCCTTTGTGGGCCTGGATTTTCCAAAATCTGTCCTCAAGTAGAAGATGGCCAAAGTCAGTGACTCGTCTATAGTGACATGTTGGCTGTCGTTTGAATGGAGCAAGCAGCAGGTCCCACAGGTATTAGGGTAAATGGCAGTCTTCATGCAGTCACAGGGAAGAAGGAAACATGCATTTGGACACCTTTAACTTCATTCCATTTTAAAGTGAAAGAGTTAAAAAATCTTAAACACCCTTGTTAGGCGTGTAGCTCAGTTAGTAGAGTGCTTGCCTAGTGTGCATAAAGCCCTGGGTTCGATCTCAGCACCACAGAAAAGGCTCCTTGGGCAGGCCTGTAATTCTAGCACTCTAAGGAGGGAGGGAGGAGGATTAAAAGTTTAAGGCCAACCTCAGCTACATATCAAATTAGAGTGTAGCCTGAGCTACTTGAGACCCTGGGGGTTGGAGGGAGGATGGGGAGGAGGGTATTGAAAGAGACATCTTGATGAGGGGGGCATTTTGGGGTCAGGTAAAACCTGGTGCAAGGGAAACTCCCACAAATCTACAAGGATGACCCCAGCTAAGCAGATAGGTAGCCTGAACTGGCCCTCCTCCTGTAGTCAGATCAGTGGCTACTCCCATTGTCATCAGAGTCTCCATCCAGTAACTGATGGAAACAGATGCAGAGATCCACAGCCCAGCACTGGGCTCGGGGAAGCCTGCTGAAGAGAGGGAGGAAGGATTGTACGAGCCAGGGGATCAAGGACATTACAAGAAAACCCACGGAATCAACTAACCTGGGCTCATGGGAGCTCATAGACTCTGGACTGACAGCTAGGGAGACTGCATGAGACTGACCTAGGCCCTCTATGTATGTGTGACAGTTGTGTAGCTTGATCTCCTGGTGGGACTCCTAGTAATGGAAGCAGGGCCTGTCCTTAACACTTTGGCTGAGTTCCAGGAACCTCTTCCTCACACTGGGTTGCCTTGCCCAGCCTTAATACAAGGGGAGGAGCTTAGTCCTACTCGACTTGATATTCCACGCTTTGCTGACACCCATGGGAGGCCTGCCCCTTACTGGACAGAAACAGAGGAGGTGTGGGTTGGGGTTGGGGGCAGGAGGAGATAGGGAGAGGTAATGGATGGAGAGGAGGAAGGGGAAACTTTGGAAAAGTTGTAAAAAAAATGAATAAATTTAATAATAAGTATGTAAAATAATTAATGAGAAATAATTTTTGCAAAACCATTTTAGGACTTTCCTGTTTTGCAAAGGAAGTATTTTTCAACATTTGGGCCCAGATTTGAATTCCTACGGGCAGTTTTCAGGTGTTTGGCTTTCCTTGTTAGTACGTTTTTATAATATTTGCATAATTTTGGTACTTAAACTTTCTTGTCTGGAACCACTCCTCCGAGGAGAGGTCCTCTATGGACAGATCTGTTGCTGGTGCTTCTGCCAGTTTCTCCTGGGTCATCAGCTTCCTGCGGACTCCCATCCAGTGCACTCTGCTTTCTGATTCTCTATTTTACCTTCTTTTACATGAATTTTTTTAACATAGTTCCACAGTTTTCTCTTTCTCACTAGAAGGCATATGTTTGTTGTCTTTTGGTTTTTAACATAGAAACTACAGTTTAGTTTGAAATACAATGGAGTCAGTACCTGTGTCTTGTGGATAATGTGGCACTGTCTAAATCTTACTGGAGTCCTCTCCTTCAACCCTGTGAATTTCAGGGATCAAACTCAGGTCACGCTTGGTGGCACATACCCCCACCCACTGAGTCATCATGCCAGCCCAATCCTTCCTTTAACTTCAAATGGAAATCATATCCAAATTATTTCTAATGTATTAACACATGTAAATTTGTCCATGTGGATGAAGTTTCATGTCGTATCTCCAAATGCAGAGCATGTGGTGGTCATAGTGAATGCTCTTTTATTTCACCTCTCATCCCACATCCACTCTCCTCAGGACTGCTCTGTAATAAGATTGCTTTTCTCAGTACCCCATCTGCGAGAGAAGGTGTGGAACTTGTGGTCTCTATTGGACCCATTCCACTTTATAAAATGTCCTATAATTCTCTCCATCTTCTTGAAAATGACAGGATTTCATTCTGGTTGACTAAATAATAATCCATATCTCTACTAAGTCCTTATCTGGCAACTGTTGAAAGGGCTCTGTAAGCATTGAGCTGGCATCTCTGTGGGAAGGCTCTGTAAGTATGTGTGAGGGCATCTGTCGGAAGGGCCCTCCCTGTAAGCGTGTGTGGGCACCTCTGAGCACTGATTTCTGTATACCCACACAGCTTTTGGGCACATGACTTCTATACTGAATATTTTGCTATTTAGTCAAACAAGATTTTTTACTCTGTTACCAACGGTATAGTTTTTCTAAAATCATTTTAAAAGTCTTCAGTAGCCAACCTCCTCTGATTCATATTTGATTGCTAAATTACAAGAACCACAGCATATTTTGAATAAAAGTACAGAGATGATATATTATTGCCTTTCTCATAAAACTGAGACTTTTGCTACATATTTTAGTTTTTTTCTGACATGACATTTACTGCACTAAGGAAGGGCTTAGTATTTGCATAAAGTAAGCACAGGACCCTTGAGGGGAAGATCTTTCACTGTAGCTATGAGGAGGAGAGTACAGCCAGAGGAAGAGTAGAGAGCAGGAAGACAGAGCAGTCCACAGAGCCTGGCCTTGAGAGGAGAGGGGGAGGGGAAGACAAAAGAGGGCCAAGGAGCTCAGGGCCGCAGGGTTGAAGCACAGGTCATATAGGAATGGGGGAGGCAAGTTCATGAGCTCGAGGAGTTCAGAGTAGGGGCAGCAGAAGAGCTGAGAAGAGCCTCAGGCAGTTGGGATACTGAGGAAGCCTGAGGCCAGCATGAGCTTGGTACGCTAAGAGCCATCAAAGTCGGCCATTTGTTTGTTTGGACCTGACCTTATTACTCTTGTTTGGTTTGGTTTGGGCACTAGGGGTTGAGTCACTTACCACACATGGAAGTGCTCCCCAGCTCAGCTACAGTCCCAACTCTCAGCATTGCTTTAGAAACAGTCATCATCCAACCCAAGTCATTTGGTTTCATTCCATTAAGACTCTCACTTCTGACTTGCTGTCTTTCTTTTTCTTTTCCTTTGTTTTTCAAATTGTAATTTCTCTGTGTGATGGCCTTGTTTGTCCTGGAACTCTATAGTGCTGGCTGACCTTGAACTCACAGAGATCTGCCTGACTCTGCCCCCCATGTGCTGGGATTAAAGGCATGGGTCATCACTGCCCACTGATTTCCCTCCATGTTTACCCGTGTGACACATATGATAAGATTTCTTTCTTTTAGGGCTGAGTAATATTTCACTCTATTTGTTACCACAGTTTCTGTTTAGAGAGTCTCCACTAGGTTGTTACCATGGATACTTGGGTTGTTATCACATCTTGGCTAATGCCAATAAATAAATAAAAATAAAAACAAAAACAAAAAATAGATAAACAGGAATGAGAAAGAGGTACAGATGCATCTGCGGATAGTGAGTACACTTATTTTGATAAACGTGCAGAAGGGGAAGTACTAACTCATATTGCAGTTGTTTGTTTTTAAGAATCTCTTTACTGTTTACCAAGATGTCTGTGCAATGCCACTTCCTTCCAACATTCTATGGAGTTCTCTTTTCTCTATACTCTCAGCAACACTTAACTCACATGCTGTGGATATTGTTCTATATAAATAAAACACAGTGGCCAGGCAGGAAGTATAGGCGGGACAAAGAGAGAGGAGAATTCTGGGAAGTGGAAGGAGAGACACTGCCAGCCACCGCCATGACAAACAGCATGTGAAGATGCCAGTAAACCACTAGCCATGTGGCAAGGTATAGATTTATGGAAATGGATTAATTTAAGATATAAGAACAGTTAGCAAGAAGCCTGCCACAGCCATACAGTTTGTAAGCAATATAAGTTTCTGTGTTTACTTGGTTGGGTCTGAGCGGCTGTGGGACTGGTGGGTGAGAAAGATTTGTCCTGACTGTGGGCCAGGCAGGAAAACTCCAGCTACAGGCACACATACATATATTTTACAACAGCCAGCATGTCAATTGTGAGATGATGTTGCTGTGGTTTGAATTGGTTTTCTCAGGTAACAGATGATGCTGAATAATTATTACATATACTTGTTTCTCACTTTTATATCTTTCAAGAGATACCTTTTAGTTCTTTTGTACCATTTGATGGGACTTTTTGTTTATTCGCTATTGAGTTGTGTATGTTCCTCACATCACATGTTTTTATGTCAATCTTTGATCAAATCCATGGTTCTAAATGCATTCTCCCATCCCTAATGTTAGCTTTTCATTTTGTTGGTTGTTACGGGTGCTCAGTAGAAGCTTGGAATTAAATGTAATCTCACATATTTTTGTTTTATTGGCTGTACTTTTGTACCAAACTATAGATGACGTTTTTTGTCTGGACCACCCACTCCCAAATAACCACACAAATAACCTCTTATTAAATATGAAATCTCAGCCAACAGCTTAGACTTGGTTTTAGCCAGCTCTTACAACTTAAATCCACCCATTTCTTTTCATCCAAGTGCCACCCCGAGGCCCATTCATCTCATCCATGTACTTTCCAGGCTGCTTCCTTCCTCATCTGGCTACTGACTCCTCAGACTCCACCCTTCTTCCCAGCATTCTCTCTGCCCTGAAAACCCTGCCTAGATAGTGGCTGTTTAGTTTTTTTTTACGCCAATCACAGTGATATATAGTCACACAGTGTGAAGGAATATTCTACACCAAACATTGTCAAGACCAGTGTCATGAATTTTTTCTTTAAATTTTCATTTGAAATCTTACATTTGGTTTTTATACAGTGTAAGGCAATGGTCAAATTTCTTAGTACCATGTACTAAAAAAACTTCCTTTCCTACATTATCAGTTCATTGTTCTTTGTTGATCATTTTCTTGGTTAGATTTTTTTTTTTTTTGGCAGTTTGAATTTTCTCTCAATTTATCAGCTTTAATTCCTGCATTATTGTTTTATAGGTTTTACATATATATATTCAGAATATGATCAGTTAGATTTACACAGATGAAGTTCATTAAAATTTAACAGACTTTTGAAAGTTAACTTTGTATCTTTGAATCTCCAGAGTAGGCATGGTGGCCTCTGTGGGAGTCTGGATTCACTGGATTTCTCCACAGGGAGGTCACGTCTCTTCCTTTCTGGTATGCATATTTTCACTTATTGTTCTTGTCTTACTGCATTATTCAAACATGTTACTGAACAGAAGTAGATCTTAGGGAGACATTATTCTTTCTCTCACTGCTGAAATTATAGTATCATAAATTATGGTGTGCCCACAGTGGTACTCCAGTAAGTTAAGGATTTCATTTTCTACCACAATTAGTTCTCAAGCATCTTTTTGCCTTATGCCCTTTCTACTCTGTCAATATGATCAAATCACTGATTAATTTTCCAGTGCTGAAATAAGCTTACAGGTCCTGGTTTTTATGTTGTGTACGCATTGTTGGTTTAATTAACTAAATCATTACATTTACCAATTTCTAGTGACATTTCCTATATTTATGAAAGATACTGATTTGAAAATTTCTTATAATGTGGTTTTGGTAATATTCTACAATCATAGAACTTTTTAGAAGTGTGACATTTAAGTCTACTTTCTGGAAATGACTATATAAAACATACATGATGTATTTTCAAGTGTCTAGTAAATTTATCATTAAACTAATTTGATATTGGAGTTCACTTTATATAGTTTTAATATGACTCAAATTTTAAATAACAAAACATTTTAATTTAGTGTGTGTGTGTGTGTGTGTGTGTGTGTGTGTGTGTGTGTGTGAATTGAAGTTTTTGGTTAATAACAAAGGAATTGTTGCCTTTCGTCTAAACTGTTGAATTAGTTTTGAATAATACCTTCTTATCACTGTGATGGATCAGGATTGGTTTCTTCATCTGATTCCTAGGGTTTGTATACTGCATCTTCTTTCTTTCCTCTTGATTTGATACCCTAGCGTGTAGGGTTAACTATTAAAGATTCATAATGTGTGAGGTGTAAGGAAAAAGGGAAAGAGCATCCCAGGAATAGAGCTTTTACTTTGCAGTTTTCACTGTAATAAAGAGGACACATAAGTGGATACATGAAAAGCAAAATAATGTTAAAAAGAAGAATCTAATTGTTTCACATTTAGCTTTGCATGCTACATATTTTCTAATGTTTTATGGAATAGTCACAAAAGTAAAGATATATTAATTCACAAAGAATACTTTCTAAATTATTAGTATTCCCATGGGCAATATTCTATAATTTAATTGCACAAATTAAAATATTAACTGATGGCAAATACTATAAGCAATCATAAAAATGGAAATATTGAATTTACTAGATTATAATGCAATGCACATTAAAAGAAGATGAAATTAAGACTATTGTAATATTAATTTTTCCTTTTAAGTATCATCAGTTTCTTAAAAAGATATATTAGTTCTTGGTATCCAACCACATGAAAATAGTGCTAACAGAAAAAATGACATAATTCAATATTTTTATTTATAGTTAGAATGTTTGTTAATAGCAGATTAATGTATCTTCTTTGGCTTGTTAACACAAATATATAATATTTTCTTTAAGTCTTACAGAATGTTTTATAAATATGCACATATATTTCATAAAGCCATGAGCCTGTTGTATAATTTTTAAGGTGATCAAAAGTTATTCTGGAAGCTGTAGGAAGAATTAAGGATATTTCATGTATTCTGTATATCTTTTTTTTTAATTAAGAATTTTTTTATTCATTTTACATACCAACCACAGATCCCCCTCTCATCTCTCCTCCCGTCCCCCTCCGCAGCTTTTCTTCCCCAACTCATCCTTTATCTCCTCCTCCAAAACAGTAAGCCCTCCCATGGGGAGTCAGTAAAGCCTGGTATATTCAGTTGAGGCAGGTCCAAGCCTCTATATTCTGTATATCTTACAATGTTCGTAATAACATCAGAATGAAGGACTTAATAATTAACAAAATTATGTTATCTTTTTAACAATTTATGGTAATTTCAATTCAAACTATTTCTTAAGATATGACACTTAATCCTATGGAAAATGTGGAATTTTGCGTATTATTAAATTCTTCAGAGACTGGAGACAGTTCATTGTTTAGGAGTGCTTACTCCTCTTGCAAATGACCCAAGTTCAGTTCCCAGCACCCATGTCAGGTGTCAGGTACTAAACAGCTCTCTTTAACTCCAGCTCTACGGAACCTGATGCCCCCGCATGCCTTTGAGGGCATGCATACACACTACACTACACAGAGAGTCATGCATGCATACACACTACACTACACAAAGAGTCATGCATGCATACACACTACACTGCACAGAGAGTCATGCGTGTATATACACTACACTGCACAGAGAGTCATGCTTGCATACACACTACACTACACAGAGAGTCATGCATGCATACACATAAATAAAGGAGTAAAAGCAAGGCTTTAATTTCTTCTATAATGGTTTCTGCAACCAGAAAGCTGCCTTCCAAGCATTTGATTTTGTATTGAATGGCAAGTATCATTTTCTAACTTTCGTAGATTATCATGTCACAATACAGGTGATGGTGGACTACTTTCTTGCTTTAATATTTCAAGTGAACTTCCATTCAAATGCATTTCTTTCTGACTGAATTGGTGACTTGTGAAAGGATACAAGCAATATCAAGTAAATGTCTACAGTTGTATCAAGAAAAATCTGTTTGAAACCGGAGGACTTGAGTAATGTGTGGTTACAGCAAATACTTTAGGCATTTATATTCCCACTACAAAGCTGCCAAGACTAGGTAAGAAACTAATCTACAAAATAGAAAACTAAGAGTTTGTATCTAATACGTTTTACACACACATTACCGGTAATGATTGCCTCATTTAGTTTTCCTCACACATCCGTGGCAGGGAATTTTAATCTTGCCAATTTGTCATTTTCATTTTGGATGTGAATTTGTCAAGTGTGTCAAAATGCGTTTTTGTTTCAGGCAACAAAATTTGAGTCTGACTTTCCTTTATAACTTCATCTTTCTGCTGTTAGTCACTGAAAAACATGTTGCCTCTGCCAGCAACACAACAGGCCTTCAATGCCTCCTCTCGGGTCCTGAGGGATGGATCTCTCGGTTCTCTCTTTAGAACTTGCTGCAGTCGCAATCACTGAGGTCGGTGACTTGTTTTATGTTTATTTTCCTTTAACTCCTTATCGGTCTCTGTTTCATTCTTCCTTCCTTCTCTCTCCTTCCTCTTGCTCCTGTTCTTCCTCCCCCTTGCCATCCCTTTACCTAGATGCCCTCCTTCCTCGTGGACTACTGATAACAGCTCCATATGAAACAGTGAGAACAATCACTTCACTTTTCAGGCAAATTCTATGTACACTGTTTCAAAAAATGTTCTAGAATGTTTAAAAAATAAAATAATCTTTTCATGTGCCTTGAATGCCCTTTGTGTAATTTTCATTTGAAAAGTTTATTTCTTAAAATATATGGTACTTGTCATAAGATGGACTTCAATGATAAATGAACCATATCACTCAAAGGGTGTAAAATGAATCACTTCTGATACACACAATGCAGTTACTTTGTTAATTTAGACATTTTGGAGGTAATTTTTCAAACTCTTTCAGTGACCTTGAGCCAAATTCTATGCTCCAGGTGAACAGAAATCTATCCATTCTCCGTGTAGAGTACAGAATGACAGTTTGTGGGGACAACAGGATGGTAATGTGTTTTCCTTCCTATGACTGTCAATAATGATATAAGAAATACGAAATGCAGAAAGGGCCCTTTGTGAAGAAGTGGTCCTGCTTTGCCTCTGTGAAGATAAATGCAATTTTACATCACAATAAAACAAAATTTAAACTAAAATATAGTTCCAAGTCACATCAGTCTTAAAAACTTACTTATGCCTCAACCATATGGATGAACATCAGAAAAAATAATGTCAACTAGATATATGTTTTCAGCAACAGAAAAAAAAATGCATTTTCATTTATTGGCTTAAAATATTACTGCTTTTTTTTCTCCAAAGCTCTGTGGATATGCTATACATTTAAAATAGCAGCCATGAATTATTAAATGATTCAGTGTCTAAATAAACTAATAATGGATTTCAAATTTAGAATAAATCTACACAGCATGCACTGCACTATTAACTCTTTATTTGCTAACAAGTTTTGAAACTACAAAAATGGATTGTTTTCCAGGAAAACACACCATACCATGATGTGTATGTAGGGAACTTAAGATTTATTAAAATATGAGTCATCTGCATTTGTTGACCATCAATAGGTATTTATTTATTCTACCAACAAATAAAGCATCATGCAGTCAGCCCAGATTTAGTGTGTTATAGTAGAGACTCTAATAAATCATTTAGTCATCTACACAAAGAAATTGTGTTTTCTGAGAAAATTAATAGATGCAAAAAATGAGATCAAGGTAGAAATGGCCTTTGGGGAGTGAAAGGGTGTGGCCCTGGCCCCCCACTGTGAGTGGCTGCCGCCTTGCTTGCAGACCTTGACCAGATGTCCTCCCTATGCTGATTCCCTGCCGGTTTCCTTCTCACCTAACATGATCACCAGAGAGATCACCTGAGGTTCTTTGTTCCTGTATCCTGCATTTGGTGTAAACAGCTTAGATGCAAGAATGTAGAACATTCCCTAGTGAACTTCTGCCCTCCAGGGAACCTCCATTGTGCTGTAAGCCTGTATTTAAGGTTTCCTCCCTCTTTCAATAAAGGGCATTCACCCGTGGTGAATGACTCGCTGTCTCTTGTCTCTTATTTTTTAATCCACAGCCCCTGCCTTGGACATGGTGAACGGTATCGGTAACACAGGCACTACTGCAGCAAAAGGGTAAGCAGAAGATAGAGGCCAAGTCAGGAAAACATGAAAGCCTTGTATCATACTGAGATTTACCACATTGCTGTTGGCCTGTTAGCAGGTGTTATCATGGTATAGCTCTTATGAAGGTGACTATATTTTTGAGATTTCATGGATGCAGTTTCCTTGGCATATATAGAAGATGCTACCTCACAGCAGACATCCCCTCACAGCAGACAACCTTGTTGTGAGGTTCCCTGAGCCTTAGGCATAGGGATTGTGTTGTAGATGCATCAAGTAGATTTGGGCACCCCATGGTCTGCTGTTCTCTGCATTTCAACCAGTTGTAGATTTTTGCAATGATCTTCATTTGATGCAAAAAGAAGCAAGAAGAACCTACTGTATCCACTTCCCTAAACCAGTATAATTTCTGGTTTTATTTCAGAATTAACTTTTGTAACTACCATTTTTCTTGTAGATTTATATTAATAAGCCAAGAAGTACTCTTGAGTTTGTTACTAAAGCTTATTATTATCATGTTTAAGGTTCATTTTTCTGCGTTGCCTATTAGCTTTTAATTTAGGTGTTTGTTGTTCTTCCTATTTTGCAATGTTTGCACGCAGAAAGGCTACTAGCATTGCATGTTCACTGCACACCCATTGCTTTCTCACACAGCCTAATGCTCGTAAAAGTGCCCCGGTGCTAGCCAATACACAGCATCAACAAACAATGTTACCCACTCTTGCCAAATGTTTGCAGCTCACTTCTTGTTATACCAGCTGTTTAAGCCTCACCCTTCAATGTCAGTTCAATGTGAGGTATCACAATAACTTTCACAGATGAGTCGGGAATTTTCATGGAAGAGGTATACTTCTGAATTCTTTGAAGTACTGACAAACAGACGGAGTAAAAATAGACCTGTGGGAGAAATGGCTGAAGAACAGAGTCTGTTTTGTGTACCCAGTACAGGGAGACACTAAGTATTCTCAAATTTTGTCTTATTAGTGGAATAACCAATACGGAATCAGTTTCCTCTTTCTTTCTTTCTTTTTTCTTTTTTTCTTTGCTTCTTTGTTTCTTTTTTTCTTTCTTCCTTCCTTCCCTCCTTCCTTCTTTTCTTTTTTAATGGGGTTTCTCTGTTTTGCCCTGGCTGTCCTGTAACTCTTACTATAGACCAGAGATCCCCCTGCCTCTGACTCCCAAGTGCTGAGATTAAAGGTGTATGCCACCACCGCCATGCTCAGAATCAATTTTCTTTTCTCCCTTGTTTACTAAATATTGTCTGGCTTACTGTCTTTCTCTTCTCTGGCCCCTTAGTATGTATCATACTTAACTGCTTTTTCATCACCACACCTATTCTAGAGTTTGGCACTTATGGATAGGCATGTTCATATTCCCAACCATACTTCATACAGACTTGGAATCCACTGTTCACTTGGTCTCACTGGTCACTATTGTATTGGGGGATGATACTTTTCTCTGTCCTAGGTGACTCAGTCTTAGTATCAACGCCCAGCTTCCCTGGTAGGACTAATCTAGTGTCCTGTGATCTGCCAGTTCCCAGGCAAAGTTTTCAAGTGGCTGCATTGTCATAAGCCCCCATTTCTGACAACATATTAAAACTCCTGAAGCTATAAAAACTCCATGACTTGGTTTGAGCACCTGATGTTTGATTTCATTAGTCTAAAGCCCATGTCACAGCCGTGCAGAGCCCCTGTAACAAAAAGGCATCCTTTGCCCCCTTTTTCAACCTACTACAACATGGACACCTAGTTCCTGTGACCACAATTAGCCTTTGCCTACCTGGTAGATATCCTATTATTCCCCTCACTTAACTTTCAGCCCATTTAAATCTAGTAAATTGCTCTGTCTTAATTGTTCTTAATCTGTGCTATAAGGAGAAATCTTAACTTAAATTTTAGTGGCTTACTTGTGACAAGTGACAGAGAGAGCAAGAAACCATGTGTGCCGACACAAACATCTGTTGTTCACCTTTTGTCCTAGAGTCTTTAGCTCGGTTCATTATTCCTTTCGGTATGGTCTGGATTCTCTCCTTCCCCACACTGGGTCTGACATGCTCACTAAATATAGATTAGTGAGTACTTACTTATTTTTGCATTTTCTCCCTTTGTACACATATCTCATTTTAGACAAGGCTGAAAAGATTGTGATTCATTATTCCACATAGAAACTAACATCTGAACTCAATCAACTTGAGTCTAATTCAAATACCACATGGTACATGTTTTAGTCACTGTTCTATTGTGAAGAGACACCATAACCAAGACAACTATTATAAGAGAAAGCCTTTAATTGGGGGCTTGCTTACACTTCAGAGGTTCAGTACATTACCACGATGGCAGAAAGTGTGGCAGCATTCAGACAGACTGTGGAGCAGGAGCTGAACACTGAACCCTGATTAGTAGGCAGAGAGAGACTCTGGGCTCAGCATGGGCTTTTGAAACTTCAAAGCCCACCCCTAGTAACACACTTCTTCCAACAAGGCCAAACCTCTTAACCCTTCTAATTCATTCAAATAGCGCCACTCCCTGATGACTAGGCATTCAAATATATGAGCCTATGAGGGCCACTCTATTCAAACCATGATAGTACAGAAGCTGAATGAAATTCTTATTGAAGCTAAACTTTGGGAATGCAGCTGCTAGAGACTGTCACATTTCATTCTACTTCTTTCATCTTTCTTGATACATGAAGGCAGTATCAGATGAGGAGAAATTTATGACTTGATTGGTAAGAGCAAAGTTGTTATTTCTTTAAAAACAATATCTCTCAATTAAGTTAAATAACTCACAAATTGTTAATTATTTTTCATTCACTGAGGAAAAAGATTTTAACATAAAATAGCTAAAGAGTGACTTAACGTGTTGTCTACTGATGAGAATCAAATAACCTATACCTTCATTTTTTTTCTCTGGATGGAGTGGCATGTACCTACAAGCCCATCTCTGTGTGTTCAAGGATAGCCTGGTCTACATAGTGAGTTTCAGGACAGCCAATGCTACATGTTAAGATCCTGCCTCAAACTTTTTTTTCTCTACCAACTATTAAAACAACAATAATAAGCAAAAAAATTTAAAACACACACACACACAGGTTGATAATCAAGATTTTCTGTTTTCAGCACAACATACTTGAATAGAAAGAACAGCATATCAATATGTGCAGGGGCTTAAATTTTTCTAAAGACCACATTTTTATGGAACAAGACACCACATTACATGTACACAGTGCTTAGGATGTGCTGTATGTGCAATAGCATGTGAACTCTTACAAAGAATAGTAGCTAATTAATGTAATGGTATCATCTACCATTTTTTAAAAGTGAAATGAAAATACTTTTTAACTTCATATTTTACCTTATAATGAGATACATCTAAATATGCAATGAATAATATGTCAAGTTCTTTAAAATAATCCCTTTTCATTAATCAAGAGCATTGTTGCATTACCTCCCCCATGAGGAAACACAGACAGAAATTCACCCAAATAAGGTAATGAGAGACCAAAGTTATGATTCCACAAAAATCTAACTTGAAATTTAATAACTGTGCCTACTCACAAAATATGAGTAAAGAGTTGGTGTAGATGACCCCTAAGCATCTGGGTTAATACAATTCCTACCCCATGATGGATGGTAACTTCATGATACTTCCTATGTACTCTAGTATCTCCGAGATTTTGAACAGCTGGGATAGTTGGAGTAGGGATGGAAAGAGTAATAACTGGAAACTCCTTCCCCTTAGGAATATCAAAAGCTTCATTTCCATTAGCATATATCTTGAAACTCTGTGCCATCTTGTTTATTACTGGCCTTGGTCACCTTAACAAGGTACTCTCTTCCAAGACATGGTACACACACACACACACACACACACAGAGAGAGAGAGAGAGAGAGAGAGAGAGAGAGAGAGAGAGAGAGAGAGAGAGAGAGAGAGAAAGAGAGAGAGAGAAGTCTTAAAAAGAAAAAGAAACTAATCAGGCAGTTTAGAGACAGTTACCTGGATTTTGTCCTTGTTCTGGTAAGCTTAGCACATGTCTTTCTACAGCTGTGTTAGAAAGAGACTTCAGGGCTAGCACTTCTCATTCTCCTCACCTTATTGTTGCTAAGATAATCATAAAACAATAAAATAATCTCTTTATTTCAGACTCCTAATTTAAAATTTATGAGTTTTGCATCCTACATTTGTATCCTAAACTCTAATTATCACATAAAATACAATGATAGCCTAATTCATGCATAAGCTTGTGTCATGGCTTTGAACACTGCATTTTAACAATGCTTTCAGAGAAAATAAAAAGAAATCATTCACACTTAATCACCAAGAAGAAGAGATAAACAAGAAGAAGGAAGAACAACTAAATAAGTATGCTTATATATTTAAACAAGCAAATTCAAGCTACTGGTTGGTTTTGAGGAAATTCAACCCAACATGTCCTCCTGGAACATATTAATAGCCTGTCTTCTGGGAGTACATTCTTTAATTAAAGCCATTTAGATAAATCAATAATATTGTGATATTTATAAAAATATCATGTAACATTTACTTTATTACTGTCTATACAGTATAAATATTTACTTTAAAACAATGAGGATGCTGAGAGCACACTCTGTAAAATGATATGATTCAATTACACACAATAATGCTATGGTCTATGGATGAAGACCAAGATAATCTAGTTCACAGAAAATTCCCCTCACTTAATCACATGTTCTTTCAATTTCCTACAGCACTAGTAACCTAATTATATCTTAGGATATTCATAAGTGGCAGGTATTATGGCTTTTCCTATATGTCAAGTATTATTCTAACTTTCACATTCATTATCCCTTTTAACTGTATTACATTTGTTTATTGTGTATGTGCATGTGTTTCTGTGCCACTACATCACTGTAGGAGTTAAAGGACAACTTCAAGGAGATGGTTCTCTGTGACATGTGGGTTTTGAAAATCAACTGAGCCATCTTAGCAGCCCATTAAATCTGTAATGTTGCTACTATTGTAAGAGCCAAAGTTAACCTGTAAGCCCCACCTGCCCAAGGACCAGGTAACTTCCTGAAATGCTGGGCATTGTAGTTCTTGGAAAATAACAAAGCCATATGGGAAATACAGTGACCATATGGTTTTGTCCTTAAAAAGTTCCAACAACATGTGTTGTCACCCCTCACTGGGAAACCAGGGGTGGTCCTGACCACAGTCCATTTTTTTTCCTGGTCAATATTTAATTAAAGCTCGTTTCAAATTTGACTCAAAATTGTGGAACTGTTTTTCCTCTTGAAAATCTCAGGATTAACACGGTTACTATGCTGGTATTACTCTTCTCCATTTTGTGAAACAAAGAAATGTTAAGCAAAGTCCTTAACCACAGAGAAGAGTTCAGTGGAGAACTGTACTACTTTATAGTCCTACTAGAAAAGTTGTAATTAAGTGAAGAGAAATAGGAAGATAACCAACGTAATTTAGAAATACAAATGATGGTTAATCATTACTACAACTTGATTGAGTTTGAATCAAAATGAAAATGAATTCCTGGGCATTACTTGGGGTGATAATATAGATTAGTCCAATTGGAATGGGAGGGTCTACCCTGGATGTGGGTGGCATCATTTGAGTTGACCACAAGTATTCTTTTTTTTACCTCTTCTTGAATGTGGGTGCAGCATGACCAACTTGCTCAGTTTCCTGCCAGTGTGATTTCTACACCACTGTGGACAGTGCCCTCAAGCTTTGAGCCCAAACAAAACGTCCTTAAGTTCCTCATGTCACTTTTTAAAAAATTTCTTTAGATTCAAATATAATTGTAGTATTTTCCCCTTCCTTTTCTTTTTGCCAACTCTTCCCATGTTCCTTCTTATGTCTGTGGTCTCTTTTTCTTTGTTATTGTTATATAACTGTATAAATATTTAAGCATAACCTGATGAATCTGTTTAATGTTGCTTGTGTGAGTACGCCTTTTGGGACTGGCTACTTGGTGTTGGATAACCAAGTAAAGGCCTTATCCTTGGGTAAGATCAATTCTCCAGTTCTCAGCATTCCTTAGTTGCCTATTGTAGATGGACACTTTCTCTGTCCCATCCCAGTCCTGCAGCTGCTTGGTCCCAAATAAACACACAGAGGCTTATATCAATTACAAACTGTTTGGTCTATGGCTCAGGCTTCTTGCTAGACAGCTCTTTCACCTTAAATATACTTGTTTCTATTAATCTATGTATTACCACATGTATCCTGGCTTTACCTGTATTCTAATACATCTTGCAACTCCAGGTGGGTCACAGCATCTCCCGACTCCACCTTTCTTCCCCTGTATCTCTCTTGGATTCCACTCCTAGCTCTATTCTGCCTTGCCATAGGCCACAGCAGCTTCTTTATTAACCAATGGTAGCAACACATATTCACAGCATACAGAAAGACCATTCCATAGCACTTCTTCTTTTCTGTCTAATCAAAAAGAAACTTTTAACTTTAACATAGTAAGATTACATATAACAAAACAGTTATCAAACATGAATTACAGTTACAATGTCTAGTCTGTTTATATCTGGCAAAATTAAAGAAAATATTCTATCATCTATCCTATCTTTGTAAGTCTAAAGTTTTATATCTAATTTATATTTCATCACGACTAAGGAATACTATAATTCTAACTATCTCATCTTTAACTCCATCAAAGACCTCAGAAAGATATAATATTATCTGAGTAAATAGGAAGTGCATTGTAAGCAACTTCTAAAATTTTAGAACTGACGGAGACATCTGGCTGCCTGGACAGTCACACAAAGTTCCTCTGCAATGTTGGGGCAGCCATCTTCAGCCTATAGGCCTAGAATATTTGGCAGAGTTTTCAGTGAAGCAGGAAATTTGAAGAACTGTTTTCCTATTTTGGCAAATTTCATCAGTTGCTTTCCTCTGTGTCTTGCAGAATGTCTGCAAGTTTCTTCTGTGAAGCAGGAACCTAAAGGACCATCTTGACTTTATTTGGCAAAGTTCAGTAGTCACTTTCCTGTGAGTTCTGTATGTCCAGTTCATATAACATACTGTCCAAGCAAGAGCAGTTTCTTGCCCAAATGGTCAGTTTTGCCAAGAAGATAAACTCCATGTAGAGTGTCTTCAATGCCCATCTTCCTCTTTGAAGTAAATTGGTGCTGCCAAGAGCAGATGTGTCTCACTGTCCAGAAAAGTCTACATTTTTAAAACATTTTAAATGCCATAGTCTGTAGGTCTCTGAAGTGTTTGAATATTACCTACCTAATTAAAATATAACTTTGCATACCTAGAAAACTTAACTAACATGACTATGTTTGATTTTCTTAGATTATTAATTATTAATGATTATCTTAGATTATTAATCTGTATTTCTTAATTATACATTACAATTTCAAATGAGTTACATAAACATAATACTTTAAATAAGAGTAGAAACATACATACAGTATAACAAAATTAACCTTAAATTTGTATCAATAAACTGAAATTCATACCAATGTAAAATATTTTGAGATTAAATGTTGTTTTTTGGATTAAAGTAGATTCAATAATCTACCCTTTTATCCTATTATTTCTATATCATACATTTCATTTCTATATCATATCCCCCCTTTCTTCTTTTAGAAAGAGGTTGACTGTGTCCAATAACAATTTGTAACTAACCCCCTAAACAAAGACAAACAATTCATTTTTTAGGGAATGTGGGCATAATTTTTTAGACTACTTCCTGCTGACTGGGGATGTTGGTAATCTTTGGCAGATCCTGAGAAAATTTAGGATTATGGTCAAGTCCTGACTGGAGTAGTCTGTGAGATTGGATCATCTCACCCAGCAGTTTTAAAGCCTTTCTGGATGTAGAACTCAGAGGAAACTGCAACAGAGGCACTCTGAAACATTGGATCATCTGGGCCATCTGTTTCCATTGGAAAATTTTCAGGGTGCCTTACTTGATCAAACCATATTAACCTGAAAGCTATCCACAGGTTCTCATCTTCTATGGAAACAAAAGCAGAACCTTTTTTCCAAAGCAACATATCCTTAGATCCAAATTTTGAAATCAAGATACCATACACACACACACACACACACACACACACACACACACACACACATATATATATATATATCTATATATATATATATATATATATCTTAGTAGCCCCCATAATCAAGTCTCTCTGTAGTTAGCACATTAACAGTCAAAAAACTTAAAAGAAAATACAATAATATACATAATCTAGACCTTATTGTATTTCTCATCTTTACATGGTTCTTTTTTTGTTGTTCTATTTCCTTTTAATACCTACCCTTTTTCTTCTCTCTCCCAAGCCTATGTATATTTTCAAACACATTGAACACCTTTATTTTTTTTCCATCTGAATCTGTTTTATTGTGTATCTGTAATCATTTTTCTGACCATTGCTTTAAACTTCAGTTTTGCTAGGACCAAAGTAGCAGCCCTGGCTGCTGACTCTGCCTTGCTCAGCTTTTCAACACAGTGCAGGTACCAATGAGTCACTCTTACCTCCCCAATTCTGGGAAGCAGTATTAAGTACCATGCCTGTGTTTTTAAGCCCATGACTGTGTTCTCAAGCCTGCAGGTAGTGGCAGGGGCTGGGAGAAGCCTCTCTGTACCAAAGCCTGGGGGGAAGACTGAAGAATTCCACCATGCTGCTTAGCTCATGGCATCTGTTGGCCAGCTCTATCGCTCAGACACATCTCTGTGCTGCTGCTGGCATGAACTGTGAGACCAGGGAGCCCAGTGCAGCTCCGTGTCTGTGCGCTAAGAATCCTTTTAAAGCTTTATCAGGTCTATGTGGGTCAATTCCCAATGGTGAGTGCCAATTATAGATGGACACTTTTCTCTGTCTCGCCTGGGTCCCGCAGTCACTTGGTCTCAAATAAACACACAGAGGCTTATATCAACTACAAATTGTTTGGTCTATTCCTCAGGGTTCTTGCTAGCTCTTTCATCTTAAATTAACCCATTTCTATTAACCTATATATTGCCACATGTCTCCTGGTTTTACCTATATTCTAATACATCTTATTCCTCTGGGTGGGTTTCAGTGTCTTCCTGACTCTGCCTTTCTTCCCTTGTATCTCTCTTGGATTTCCTGCCTGGCTATAACCTGTCTTGCCATAGTCCATAGCAGCTTCTTTATGGTAGTAACACATATTCACAGTGTACAAAAAGACATCCCACAGTGGCCTAGAGTTGTTTGTTGAGGTGTGGGGCCTCATTTTCCCTTCCACATTAACATGTCTACTGGTATTCTTCTTATTTGGGTTTTGGATAAGCAGTTATATTGTTGAGGTCTGAGGTGAATTTACACCTGCCCTTCTATATCTCACAGTCTCACATAGATTTCCTGGTTCTCTGTCTCTTACAATCTTGTCCATCATTCATAATGTTCCCTGAGCCTTAGGTGCAGGGGTTGTGTTGTAAATTAATCAATTGGATCTGGGGGCCCCATGGTCAGTTGTTCTCTGCATTTTGATCAGCTGTGATTTTCATCAGGGATATTGGTCCGTATTTTCCTTTTTATTGTGTCTTCACCTGGTTTAGTTAGAAGAGTAATGTGGGTATTTTGCTACAGCAATGAAATAAATAGTGTATCACCTGGCTATGCTCAAAATAGATTGTTTGTAAAACTAAAGCATGCTGGTAGTGATGAATCCTAGGATTAGGCTTGAAAAGTCTGGAGAATATGTCATTTACTAAGCTGTAGGAGGTCAATGAGAGGGAATGAGAGGTGGCAGTAGATACAGTAAGACTTCTCTGGAGACAATAAATTAGAAATGGCTCTTTTCCGAGGTTGGATTCTGTAGGAATAAATCTGCAATGACATAAATATAAGATGCACAATGCTTGTTGGAACAGTACCTGGGTAGAAACAAATGAAGAAAGGAAGGAAGGAACTGAAAGATCATTATCCAGCACATATGCAACAGAGATGTTCATCAATCTCATGGGAAACTCTGTGGTGGGATATCCTTTGAGCGATAGAATGAACTGAGATATGTATCCAACTATATGTAACCTCCCATTTATTCCCTTTGATGTGGAATTTGATGTGGAAGTGAAATAGCTTTCTTCATCCAAAGATTCTTTCTGGGAGAAGTCTTACATATTAATCACAAATAGTCAATTCCCTTTGAAGATGGGGGAACAAGTACCTTTATGCCCAGATGGAGAATTGAAATTGGCCACCTCATGCATAAAATCAGATATAATAATGTGGATGTGATAGAAAAAAAATCAAAATTGTAGCTACAAAGTACAAACTTATTACCAGCACCTCATACTTTGTATACTACAATACCATGCTGATGTGTACCACAATGGCAGAATAATGTGTGTAATGGGATAAATTGATACTGTTCCCTCAAATATAAACACATCTTGATTCCAGAATCCTGTGAATTTATATCCTTTTCGGATATAAAATAAGGAAGGTGATATCATTCCAGACTTATGGTTGGCCCTCAACCACATAAGAGTTAGTCTCATGAGAAACAGAGGAGAAAGGAAGTAGAGAGATAAGTAGGAAAAAATGAACTTCTGCTGCTACAAGTCTAAGGAGGCCGAAAGAACGAGAAGTTGGAACGAGCAACTGTGATGCTGTATTGTGAGGATGACTCTGCTGACATCTTCATTTCGCATTTCTGATCCCCTAATCTAAGAGAGGATAATTTTCCATTATGTGTCAACTATCCACCTTGTGATAACTCATGTCAGACTTAAGCAACCAACATTATGTGGAATCAACATTTTATGCCTAAAGGACAAAACAGTTAGGAAGCTAATGGTCTATAAGGATAATAAAATATGCTATTCTGTTAAAGAAATTCTAAGAACAAGTTTTATTCTTGGTACTTATATGTATCTAACTAAATCTCAATGACAGTCTAACTCTATCTTACTTAGTAAAAAAATGAAGCGTCAATCACCAGTGAAGACATTTTATTAATTATTTTTATATATTATACATTCTAGACAGATGATACCACATAGAATGACTTTTAATAAACTTTCATGAGCATATTTAGGAATATTTCAGCACAAAAATACACAGAGTAAATCTATTTGTGTTGCAAAGTTCATTCTGTCCTCCCAAATTGTCAATAAACTGACCCTTGATTTGGATGGCCAAGTCTATGCTCAGCTGACCAGAATAAACCATGGAGTTTTTTGGCCAACTCAAATGAGGAGAGAGGGACACAGGGAAGGAAGTGGGCCTTAGGAGTTTCATGGGTGTTTTAGGATCTTGGAAAAGCAGAGAGGAGGGTCAGCTGGGCTTTTTTTTTTTTTTTAATCACTTTTTAGACCTACCAGGTTCATACCCTAATATCTGACACCCAATATTATTAATAATAGAATAATTTAGATAATCATTACATCTGGTGCCCAATGTGTGACATTATTAAACCATGCCAAGGCAGTGAACCCATCACTTACCTCCTACCACTGCTTCTGTGGTTGGCTTTGTCTGCCTCCTCACAGGCCCTCTACACCTCTTTTTTTCACATCTGGGGTATTTCCGTTGCAGTCTTTCTACACCAGCTTCCACCTGCTGCCCACCCCAGCCTCAAACACTGCTGAGGTTAGCCACCCCACCAACAGCACATGCCCTCACTTCCCACCATGTGGACCTTCTCTGGACCCCCCTCCCCAGGCCACAACTCAGGAAAACTAGGTGCCTTGATACCTGTTCAGGGATCAGGCTTTTACTGCTGCAGTCTGCTGAGGTACCAGGCCATGCACTGCCCACATCCGCTGCCCAGCCATGTTCAGCAGCCAGAGTTAGCCATGCCCTACCCCCAAGCCAAGCACCACAGAAACTGCTGGTTACCCTCCTGCACAGCTCCACCTTGGCTACCACCGTCAGCAGACCTGGTGAGATACCCGGGGATTCTTAAAGGGAGAATTAGGGTTGATTTTTCTTTTTCTTTTTAAAGGGATCTTTCCCTTGTTGAGAATTGGAAATATCACAGTGTAGGAAGTTAGGGCTCTGTTTAGTGCTACTATGGATGACTTACAAATCAAAAAAATAAATGAGGGGATAAACAGCTTAGCTGGGATTGACAAAATGTCCATCATAATTATTATCAGCTTGGTAATCATATTTTACCCTTAATAAAGTGGTTTGATAACAGCAAAATATGATAATTTGACTGATAATTTCCAACTTTAAAAAGACTTATTATTGATAAGACACAAGCCTTAGAAAAACTCACTATTGAAAAAATACAAGCTTTAGAAAGACTTAAAGATACAAGCCTTAGAAGACTTGCTAATGAAAATTTTTAACAAATTGACTGGTACAAGCCTTAGAATGACTTACTATTGATAAGATAGAGGCTTTAGAAAGACTAACCACTGATAAGATAGAAGCCTTAGAAAGACCTACTAATGAAAATAAGAAGTTCTTTGACATAGACAGAGGAACTTAGAACAGAACCTACCACACTATTGCACTATGAAACCAAAGAGGAGTGGCCCAAGGTTATTAGAAAACCAACCTTAATTTATCTAGTTATCATACAAGAATGAGCATTAGATGATAGGTAGCCCCAAGGCTATGCAGAAGTTAACTTGCTCTGGCTGGCCCCAAACTCACAGATATCCTCCTGCCTCTGTCTCCTGAGTGCTGGGATTAAAGGCATGTGCCACCACCATTGGGCTATTCAGGATTTTCAAAGGAACATTCTTCCTGTATATTCCTATAGTTGGTGTGATGTTTGTGTTTTCTAGCATTATGTTCTCTTACTAAGTTCTGACAATACTTAAGCATTAGGAATTTTCTTTTCTTCCTTTCTTCCTTTCTTCCTTCCTTCCTTCCTTCCTTCCTTCCTTCCTTCCTTCCTCCCCTCCCTCCCTCCCCCCCCCCCCCCCCCCCCCCCCCCCCCCCCCCCCCCCCCCCCCCCCCCCCCTTCCTTCCTCCCCCTCCCTCCCTCCCTCCCTCCTCCCTCCCTCCCTTCTTTCCCCCCTCTCTTTCTCTTTAACTTGTTCTCTCATACATTGCATCCCTACCACAGATTCCTCTCCCTCTACTCCTCCCAGTCCCTTCCCCAACTTCCCCTCTCTTGAAGATCAGTTCCTCCTCTGTTTTCCTTTGTGGGGTGGTGAGAAGAGCAGGCAGGCCTCCTAGGGATATCCACCAAGGATGACCTAATAAGACTGGACACGAACCCTCATATCACTGTACGTGGCAACCCACTAGGAGGAAGAAGGTTCCAAGTACAGGCAAAAGGAGTCAGACACAACCCTCACTCCCAATGTTGGAAGTTCCACAAGAACACCAAGCTACACAACCAAAAGGTATACGCAGAGGACCTAGCTCAGATTCATGTAGGCTCCATGTTTGATGGTTCTGTCTCTGTGAGCCCCTGTGAGTCCCACTTAGTTGATTCTGTGGGCTATGTTCTTGTGTCCTCGACCCCTCTGGCTCCTACAACCCTTAGGAATTTCCTTGATGCCAGTTTCTTCGAGTATTCCTGAAATCACAGCAGTAAATGATGTTCTGAGGTAAGAAGTAAAGGTCTGAGCAATTATTAGTGTCCATTATCATTTTTTGTCATATGCAGATCTCAAGTGAACAGAATAACCAGATAAAGAAGAGGAAGACATCATAACATGTCCTTGTTGGGAATTTAGGATGTTCTTCCTGCACTCTGAGGCCAGAACCTGGAATTTCTACTTGGCACATGGTTTCTCTTGCTATCATCAGATTTTCTTGTGGCCCTATGGATTGAGATGGGGAGGCAGTCTGAACTGCTTATTTTTGAGTGAGTCTTTAGGAATTTTGATTAGCTTTCTCTTTTATTAAGGAGCAGACATTACTTGAATCAATATGACCTATAAAGGAAACAGATTTTCAAGTAATATCACTTCCTGAATTTATTCCAACTTTCACTATCATTTATCATAAGAGTTAATCTGGTTGGCAAGGCTATTTATAGACATTTGTGGTTCAATTGCCTGAGGTATTTGAGATTATTTGACTGAAACAGGAACAGAATGTCTTGTGAAAGCAATTGTCTCAACTGTGGTCCTGATTGTTACCCACAATGAAATGTTTAGTGATTATCAGCTGTGTGTAGTTTCATAATCTGTATAAAAAGAGAAAAATGAAACAATGAAGTACAGCACTCAAGGGGATTGTGATCTTTATCATCATTTGTTGAAAATGTATTTTAAAAATGTGCTTTTTAAAACTGGACCAACGACCAGCCTCTACATAGTTAGTTTTACAAAGGAAAAACGCAGAAAGAACTTACATCTGAATTGGTATGGAGTATAATTCCAGGTAGTGAATCCCTGGCTGTGTAAAACACCTAAGATTCTGAGTTAAACCTGGGTATCAGTGTATAGAACAACAAATGAGAATCTCCAATGGGGTTTTCCAATACACAGCATGATGAGAATCCTCCTAATAGACTCTTGTATTCTTGGGAAGCAGTCACTTATGTGTTTTTTTCTCATCTTGCCATCTTCACACCATATCCAGTGTCATTCACAGTCTTTCTGGTGTGCAGCCTTTTTTCCTCATTTGAATGTGACCCACAGACATTACTCCCTACCCCAGCAACCCTCCCACATTTGCTAACCTTCATAATTGCACCAGTAACCCAGTGGCAAACCTCAGATTCTTGAAAGTGGTTTTTCCTCTTCAATAAGAAAGCTCATGAACAGTTTCTTTCTCTTTTTCCCTCCTCTCCTCTCCTCTTCTCTTCTCCCTCTGTGGTTGTTGTACTCTGAGGTGTGTGTGTTTCTTACCCTCCGTATGCCAGCAAACAACATTCGCAGCTTAGGCAATCTCCTAATTGCTATCCTTTTATGTAGGTGTTCTTTTAGCAGCCCATATTTCACAGTCTTGAAGTGCGAATATAATCTTGCTGTTCTCTCCCTAAATATCTTTAGTGGTTTTTGTTATTTATTAAGCAGCACTGTTTACCATACAAGAGAAGCCAGGAGGCACAACGAAACCCACTATAAGAGTTTATTAAGGGAAGGTAATAGAAGGGGTGTGCATAGGCCTATGGAATGACTGTGCAGGAAGAGAGGGAAGGAATAGGTAGAACCCACTTTTATAGGTTCCCCCTGCACATGCGCATATGAGCTTACATAGCTCCAGCACGCATGTGCATAGATTATGTGATCACGAAGTGCACGGATTATGTAGGACTTAAGACCCCAGGATGACTAAGCATCTTGCCTGGCTACTGGACAACGAATGCAGTCATGTAGTTAGAGGAGTGGCTGGGAATTCTAATATCCTAGACTGTTCTTATAAAAAAAAATGGCAGGGGAATGGGGGTGCCATGTCTCCCAAAACTGCTTCCAGCTGATTTGATGGGTGTTAGTTAACTTTTGGGGGTAGGGAAGGGGGCTCTTGGAGTAGCTGGACACCCCGACATAGTTGATTGACCTCTGCTGCTTTGGGAATCGTCCATTGCCTTTTGCTACTTCAGGCTCTGCAGAAATCATCCATCTCTACTTGGATCTGACTGTTTGGATCTGACAAGGTGCTGGCAAAGCAGAAGAGGAAGCTAAGAAAAAATTTACTGGGGGGGGGTTGTCCCCAAGGGGTCTCAGGGTGAGGGAGGAGGGTCCCATGACCCGAAAAATTTGAATTATACTTATCTTCAGTTTATCTGACCTGTCCAGGTGGATTCATGCTGGCTCTGGAGTTCGGAAGAACTTTTAAACACATTAAGAAGAAGCTACAGGGAATTTAAAATCTTGAGCTGGTAGCCATGATATTATAATGTTTAGTACCCTGCTATCAGAACTTTATTGGTTAGTGTTAGCAGCAGAGAGAGAGAAATCTGGAGCATGCTATTATTTTCACCTGAGACAAACCTTAAAGCACCTGTTTCCTTTGTTGTTTTAGCATCCAGAAGACAGAGGTGATTGGTTACTGAGGCATTTAATAGTAATAGATTGTCATATTAAAGTCTTTTTTTTTTTTCCCTGCAGAGTCCAGACCCTTTTGAGTCTGTGGGTGTAAATATTTCTGAGTTGTTACTGTTCCTTACCACCTGGGTATAATTGATGGTTCTTGGCCTCCAGCTCTATGGTGGTCCTGTAACAATTAGCTGAGTAGTTAATTAGAAGTTTTAATATGTTATTAGAGACACAGAGGGAAGTTGATGTAGCAGAATACCGTCAATAGAGACAGGAGAGGGAACCAGGGAGGAAAAACTTGTGGGGTGAAACCTCATTCTTCTGGAATTGGTGACCAGGCAGTTGATACTGGTGTCCCCTGGAACTTGAGAGAGCAGGGCCCTGTCTGTGTCACTGTGATAAGGAGGAATTCTCCTGGGGTGAGGGTAAGATAAAAGGTTTCAGGTGAGACAGGTGAGTCCAGTGTGGAAAGCCCTCGAGCTTAGCAGCTGTGGGGGTCACAAGAATTACCTTGAATGGTCCTTGCCATTTTGGGGGAAGAGGTGGGGTGCTGGCCTGGAGAGGAAAGAAGGACCTGATCCCCAATGTGGATTTGGGGTGAGCATGGATTATCACATGGCCGGGGTAAGGAATGGTCTGTGAAATTCCACAGGAGAGAATGGAGCTGATAGAGTAGAGGGGTAAACAAATGGTCAGGGAGAGGTGGAGGTTTGGATAGGAGACCCAGGGTTAGAACCCGTCTCCCATACATGTGTTCAAAGGGTACAGTTGAAAGGGGCCACTTGGGAAGGGCCCAGAGCCTGAAAAGAGCTAGAGGTAATAATTTTGCCCAGTTAAGGTTAAGTTCCTGTGACATCTTAGTAAAAATAGATTTTAAAGACTGGTTGGTATGCTCCACCTTCCCTGAGGACTGAGGACAGTACAAGATATAAAAATGCCAAAGACTATTAAGAGCCTTAGCTAGTGTCTGGGAAATCTGGGAGTTGAACTCTGGACCATTATCAGACTGGAGAGAGGCAGGTATCCTAAACTGGGGAGTAATTTCCTAGAGAAGGAGATCTGCAACTGTCTGAGCCCACTTATTAGAAACCAGATATATCTTCATCCAATTAAAAACTGAGTGCACCATCATGAGGAGATATTTAATTCATCTGACAGTGAGCATATGAGAAAAATCAAGCTCCCAGTTAGTCCCTGGAGGGAACCTCTAGCCTGGTGGGTGGGAAAAGGTTGGCTTTGATATTTAGAATTGGGATCTAACTTTTGGCAAATTTTACAGGAGGCAGCAATAGTTGTTAAGAACTGTAAGTCCTCAGAGGTGGGCTGCAGGTGGGCCTTTATGAACTGAGATAGAGCGAGACTATCAGGGTAAAAGAGCTGATGTAGATAGGACAGAGTTTCCCTAGTGTCAGGGGTTGCCTGTGAGGATGTGAGCTGCACTGTATGAATTCCTTGAGGTGGGTGGGGTGAGTCTGGGCCCTGGAGGGCCGTTGTCCTAGCTGCCTGGTCAGCCTGGTTATTTCCCTTAGAGATGATGGAGCTGTTGGTCTGATGAGGCTGGCAGTGGATAAATCCCATAGCCTTGGGGAGATTGGAGGTCTTAAGCATGGCCATTATTTGGCCTTTGAGTTAGATGTGGATCCTCTTTTTGCTGTAAGGTGGCCACAGTCCTTCCAGATAGCATCATGGGACAGGAGGACATGAAAAGCATATTTGGAGTCTGTATAACCATTTAGGGATTGCCCCGTGCCAATTGGAAGGCAGAGGTGAGGCTATCAGCTCGGCCTGTTTGGTTGGCAGTGTGTACGGGTAATGCCTGTGCTTCTACCACCCCAGTGTCTGACATTATGGCATAGCCTGCTTTACAGGACCTTGTGTAAAAAGGAGCTTTCCTCTGTGTACCAGGTATAAGTAACCTGAGGCAATGTGCCTCTTGATTCCTGAGTAATGAGCTCAGCAGCTGCTAAAGCACAAATACAAGGTGCCCAGCCCTGAGTGGCAAGGTCTCGTTTTTTTTGACAGGTGCAAAGGAGAGTCCCAGATGGTGCCCTAGGGTTCCAAGGGCATATCCCTCTCTCCAGCCTTGCCAACCTGGCAACCATTCTCCCTTTGCAAGAGGTAGCCATGGTTCATGTCCCTTTCTCCCTCATGGAACTTTCTCACATAGAAAAAACCTGGGCTCTTATATCTCTAATTCTGCTTCCTTTATTAAACAATTCCAATATATTACCCAATCCTCACCTTTCATTATATATATGGTACTTGCTAATAACTTACTGCCTGAGGAATCCAGATAGGTTTGGGAGCAGGCTAGAATACATGCAGATGAAGTTCATCAAACTAATGCTGCCCATCCAACCAGGGCCGAGGTGGTTCCCGAACAGGACCCGTGTTGGGATTACAATACCCTGGGTTGCTCTCTAGCTAGGGATCTGTTTACCACCCGCCTCCTGATCCATCTCATTTTTTAGAATGCCATACAAAGGCTCTCTTACGATATACTAGTTCTGGATCCTGAGAACCCAGAGGGCAGACAGCTCCTTATGATCCACTGTCTAGCAGAGCTTCCCTGACATTAGTGCTAAACGTAAGTGTCTGGAGAGAGGGCCTCTGACCCCACAGGCAGAAGTCTTAGCAGTGGCATTTAAGGTGTACTGTGGGAGATGAGAAAGCCCATAAACAGAACTGCCAAATGCTGGCACACACTATCCAATCAGCTGCCCCAAAGCTTCCTCTTTTAAATGTGGTAGAGAAGGCCACTGGGCTTGTGCCTGCCCTGCCCCATGCTGGCCACCATCTTGGCCTTGTCCAAAATGTCACCAAGAGGGACACTGGTCAGCTGACTGCCTCTGTGCACCTCATGGCATGGGGACATCAAACAAAGACTACCCTCTAGCCGATCTCCTAGGCTTGGCAATGGATAATTGAAGGTGATCTGTTCCTGGCCTGACTACAGCCATCTCTTGCAGGGAACTGTGGGTAGCCATTACAGTATCAGGGCAATCCATTTCTTTCCTTTTGGACACAAGAGCCACTTACTCAGTCCTGAGGGAGTTCTGGGGTCCCACCTCTCCTCACCTCAGGGTAGGAGGCAGCCTTACCTACCTCACCAGACCCCACCACTTAACTGTATTTTCAGGGGTATCCCCCTCACCCACACAGTTTTAGTTGTGCCAACCCACCCTGTGCCCCTAATGGGAAGAGATTTTCTAGCTAAGGTATGAGCTCTTATTTAATTTTCTTCCCCCATTTGCCTCACTCCAGACTCGCCAGCAGCTCCTCTCCTCCTCCTAGCCACCCAGCCCACTAGCTCTAACATTTCATTTCCCTCGCCAGCCTCTCAGGTGGACCCCAAAGTCTGGGACACCCAGAACCCTTCTATTGCTAGGCACCATCCCCCTATGATTATCCAGTTACAGGACCCTACCAGGTACATTACCCAAGCTCAGTACCCTCTCTCACTCCAGAGCCTAAGAGGACTTAAGGCTATCATTTCTGACCTTCTCAGAAAAAGCTGCTCCACCCAACCTCTTTGCCTTTTAACACCCCCATACTTGCAGTTAAAAAGTCTAATGGAACCTACTGCCTGGTTCCAGACCTCTGGCCCATTAATTCTGCATTTGTCCCCCTCCACCAAGTAGTGCCTAACCCTTATACTCTTCTCTCAACTATCCCTTCAGAGACCTTTCAGTTTTCAGTTTTTGATCTCACGGACACATTTTGCATGGTCACATAGCTGGGAGAGTGGCTAGGAATTCTAACAGTTTCCAAATTCCCAAGCAACATTTGTAATCCAGAGCAAAGTCCTCCTCCATCTTAGACTTCTTTCCTCCAGTTACACTGACTCATGTTCAGCTCCTCTGGTGCTTTGCGTGATTCCTGGCTTTCAGAGACTCTTCTGTATGTGACAATGTTTCTCTCAAGTTAAAACCATGAAAATCCTCTCTGGGAAGTTTAGTCTGGATGAATTACCCTTCTGTTAGGTCCTATTATTTCTTATGTCACTACATTTACCTCACTCTTGTAAATTCATATTAACTTTTCAATATTCCCAGTAACCATTCCATAAATGTAGCTGTTACTTTTGTGTCTCTACTTCTAACATTACATGAATGTTTTAAATGAAAATCAATGGTGTCAATGGATAGGATCTTTAGAGCTACAGCACAAAATGATTATATCAGGAAGATGACTGTAATGATAAACATCCATAAACTTAATGGATAGCATTGTTTGCTTACCTATGCTGGACACCATACTAAGTACTTTATATTAATTATAATCACTCAATTACCAGAGCCTATTCAGTTCTGAGGGAGTTTTGGGGTCTCACCTCTCCTTCTCACCTCCCTATTGTCAGGGTAGGGGGCAGCCTTACCTACCTCACCAGACGCCACTAAACTGCATTTTCAGGGGTATCCCCCTCACCCACACATTTTTAGTTGTGCCAACCGCCCTGTGCCCCTAATGGGAACAGATTTTTTTTTTTTTTTTTACCACAATCATATCTATTTTGAGGGCTGAGAAAGTTGGGGCTTAGAGACTTTATGAAACGTGTCCATAGGATGTAACTGGTGAGTGGTGATTGCAATATAAGCCATGGGTTTCACTTACCATTTCACTAGGTAGCTCCAACAATGAGTAGGAATGGCTTGAGAATCTTATGTATCAACTTAACCACAGCCAGAAGAAGGTTGGAAGGGTGAGATAACAACTCACATAAATTTGCTCACACTTCATTTTGCTGACTGAAAAGTTAACACCAGTCATCCTAGAGCTTCACAAAAGAGTGTCTTATTTTTTCTTAAACTACATGGGAAGATTATCTGGTAAAGGGAAGTTTCTTAAATTATAAGAAATTTGGAAGGGAACGTGGGTCTAACTTAATCCATTCTTTACATTTTTATGTCAATGAGTTGTTGAGACAATCTTATAAGTATAATCATTAAAACCACCCATTTTAGTTAAAAAAATAAAGGAGGAGTTAAGAACATTGGAGAAGGAAGGCTTCCTCATAGATGCTCCACATGGTGAAAGATCATTAACTGTTGTGGTCTGGGTCTCAGAATCCCCTTGTTTTGTTTTTCTTTCTGGGGTGGGGAGGCTTGACTTTTTCATCCTGGAAACTTCACTATGTAGCATAATACAAAGTTCTTTTAAGTCGTTTCCCCTACCACATAAAGTTGTGAACTTGTTCTTTGATGTATTTTTAAAGATACTAAACAATGTTTCAAGTGAGTCAAATGCTATTATGATCTTTTTAATACAGAGTTTTTATTAACTGAGAAATGTCATATAATGTATTTTCAGCATATTTGTCCTCAGTATTCCTCTTCCCCCTAATTCCTCAACCCCTCTCAATTTCCTGTCTTCTCTTTCTTTCTGTCTGTTCTTTCTTTCTCTCTCTTTCTCCTTCCTCCCTCCCTCCCTCCCTCCCTCCCTCCCTCCTCCCTCCCCCCCTCCCTCTCTCTCTCTCTTTTAAACCTATCCAATCCTATTTGTGTTTCCATATACTCAAGAGTATGGAGCCATGCACTAGAGGACATTTGATTTACAAGATCTACCCTTAAACAAAACTGACTCTCCCTTACCCAGAAGCCATCAGATCCCAGTAGATCCTCAGTTAGGGGGAGGCTTGTGAGCATCTCCCCCTGCATGCTAGAATGTTGATTGCCTTGATCCTGTGCAGGTTTTGTGTCGGCAGGCACAGCAGCTTTGAGCTCATGAGTGCAGCTGTTCTGTCGTGTGCAGAAGACACTGTTTCACTAATTAACATTAGAAATATTAAAAAAACAAACAAACAAACAAACAAACAAAGGAAAGCTATTTCAGAACCTTCATGAGGTGAGCAGAAGTGAGACAAGCAGGTAACTGTCCATTTAAAATACCTTACACCAGCCGGGTGGTGGTGGTGGTGGTGGTGGTGGTGGTGGTGGTGGTGGTGGTGGTGGTGGTGGTGGTGGTGCACGCCTTTAATCCCAGCACTCGGGAGGCAGAGGCAGGAGGATCTTTGTGAGTTCAAGGCCAGCCTGGGCTACCAAGTGAGTTCCAGGAAAGGCGCAAAGCTACACAGAGAAACCCTGTCTCTAAAAACCAAAAATAAATAAATAAATAAAATAAAATACCTTACATGGTATTTTAATCCCATATCTGCCATTTACTGCCAATACTTTGGAGAAATATTTCTATTGAAGTTATATCAAAAGTATGCACATGTCAGATGTGTTGTTTCTTCCAAGGCCTTTAAAGAAATCCAGAACCACTATTTCCCCCCTAGGAAATTGTCTTATTTATTTAGTATATTAAACTCCTCAAAGGCTTGGTGGAGAATGCAAAGGTAAGAAAGGTCAGAGTTACATAAAGAATCATCCTTATGTATTCATGTGTGAGTTGAGATCTATAACTGTAAAAGCATACGTCTAAAACAAAATTTTATTTCTGCAATCTAGAATCCTCTCCATCCAGAGGCCTGCTTTTTAGAAATGTATTTAAGATGGACTACTGTCTCTTTTGACTACATCTTTAAAAAAGGAAAAAACTCAAACTGTGTTGTGACTTTCAATGATAAACTTTTATTCTGAATATACTGTTTTTGCACAAGATTTAACACAACGTTTTCTGGGATTATAAATATTTTTATAACAGTATTATACAAATTTTTACAAAATGTTTTCATCCTGCTAGTTAATTTCCACAAAAGTGTCAAGAGAACATGATAAGGGAAGGAAAGACCTGTTGTTCACAAAAGCCGCATGGCCTTTTGCATGATGCACAATGAGTGTTTCATGAAGGGAATCCCTAAAGCACAATCCCACAGTCACACAGCACAAAGGAAGGACAGCTTTGCTAGGTCACATTGGAAACTCAGTTGGCATCTACACAAGACAGTATCCCAAGAGTCTCAGTGGAATTTCCATGGTTCTTTAATGTGAACTAGGGACAAGGTAGATGAAACCATTGGTAAGAGCTATCTAATTCTGCAAAATTCTGGAAGTGTTCATCACTTGATAGTCCTGTTTTAGTGATTTGTTCTTTACAGAAATGTACACTGAATATTAACAATATTAACATTCTGCTATGGAAAACAATGCAAGTTCCAGCTAATGGATAAAATATTTGGAGATTGGGGCAAGTGGAAAAAAAAATCACAAAATCCATTGTGTCTTGCTAAGTTACTCTATGCCTTTAGACTTACGAGTTTTAAATTAAGACGTAGAATTTAAGCTTTGGTGACTTGAAGACAGGCATTTAAATGAGATGTAAAGTACAAGAGAGCATCAAATAAGCAAGTAACACTTGGGTTGCAAAGGTCACTTAAAAGGGATACTGCCTATTTGAACCCCATAAGGCCAGTTTTACAGTTAATAAAAGGAATATTATATATAAGAAAACTTACAAATGGCAGCAACACTGTGTTTTCCAAGGTAAGCAATAATGCTTCAAGCATTAGAAACATGAAAAAAGATCATACTAAAATCTTGTAGGCCCAGGACCTAAAAATCTCTTCAATCAAACTTGCTAACTATGTCATGTTAAAAACCTGTTACAAACATGGACCGCGATTGGCGTTTGGCAGTAATGCTGGTTGTTCAAATGAAGAAAAGAGGAATCCATTTATGCAGAAATTCTTTCCTGCTACTCAACACCAATGCAAGACTTGTTTTGACTTTGTTTACATGACAAAGTACACTGAGCTATGTGAGTATAGCAACAATTAACTAATAAAAACAGTTAAACATTTTGTGAAGTGATCTCTTACTTAGTTTTGTTTCTGTAAATAACACACTATACTTATTCCTGCCAATAGAATTTGCAGAACAAATGTTCAATGTGATATTGTAATTTGGCGGATGGCTGTTACTGTCTTTTTTTTTTTTTATTATTTTGTAGGCAAAAGCATGAACATTAGTATATGTCATGAAAAAAAGTTTTAGTGAGAAGGTATGTTTTTGCCCAATTTGTTACCATTTATGTGGTTGTGATGACATAGAACTGGAATCAAAAGAGGCCTTGCCAAGAGGTGCCAAGTTCAGCAGTGACTAATACAATAATGTCATTGA
Source organism: Peromyscus leucopus (assembly GCF_004664715.2). NCBI lineage: Eukaryota > Metazoa > Chordata > Mammalia > Rodentia > Cricetidae > Peromyscus > Peromyscus leucopus. Next base: position 33,532,156 of record NC_051065.1, on the reverse strand, counting down.
TGGCAAAACACTCTGTGAGTGACATCAGCCATGAACGTATAGTCAATATACTTTAAACATAATTTAAGGTAGGTTCTTGTTTGCCAGAAGCAATTTAATGGTTTTAATGTGCATCACTTTATATGTAGAAAGTATCAGTTCCCTTCCTCAACATGTCCAGGATTTAAAATAGTCTAGCAAAAGGTAATAATAAGTTTGAAATAATTAACAAATAACATGACTTAGACATATTTTCCCTTCTTTTACATTACCTGTTTTCTAAGGTCAACATTAGTTATGAATAGACTAAAAATGACAATATATTAGAAGTGGTGACTGATGTCATTTCTTAGGACAATAGTTGGCAGAGTGATTCCAACTGCCCCTCCCCCTTTTGAATTAAACAAAATCTTAGCTTATAAAATGTACACAAATGGTACTCAGGTGGTGATAGCATGGTGGTAGGAAGGAATTACAATGTATGCAAAGCTATAAACAAAATAAACTGTTAAAGAGTAGGCTACAACTTTGATATGTGGAGCATATTAAAGTATGCTGGAGAATGTAAATAATTCTGATTGTAAAATGATATACATGAAAATTTCCAGCATATGCACACACCAATACTTGGCATGTTTAACTAAAAAGAAAAAAAAACCCTTCATTTATCATAAAGAATATATGCATACTTTCAGCTTACAGTAAAATTACTCTTCCTAGACACATTCATTGCTTGTACTCTTTCTTCAAATACTGTTTATTCCTGAAAATAATTTTTCTAAATGTAAATAAAGTTTAGCTACCATATTCATCTATAATGAAATTTCTGACCTATTACACTAATGTTTTTCACCAAGGAAGCTGTATAAAAACAAATTTTATTATTCACAATCAAGTGTTCATGTGCATACACATAGATTCAAGGTTTCCTATTTGTTCAGGTTAATGTAAAACCCCTCATGAAGTTGCATGGGAATTTTGGTCATGTGATCATACCAAAATGGAGGGACAGAAGCAGCAAGAGCAGCCATTTCTGGATTGTACATGCTACTGTTGAAACGAACAAAGAGGAAACCTAAGATGAATCTTCTTTGAGAACATATATGTACTTTTCAAAAAATAAATGTGTTAAATCTGATTTATGTACTTAAAATATCTGTACATAGGTTTTCAGGCAAAAGCATGAATCTGTATAAAATCCATGAATTCTCATTTCATCATTTGCCTAACCCAGTCATTCAGCATTTACATCGCACAGTATATTCAGAGTAGTTTAACAACATGTTAAAAGATGACTTAAGTGCATTTACACTGCAAGATTCAGATTCTTACATGACAATAATGTCACCCATTTAACTCTTCAGTGGACTATACTCTACAGTAAGAAGAAAAACAAACCAGAAAGTTAAAATAGCAGCAGCATCATGCAAAATACCCTTGGCAACCCAAGTTCATTAACCACAGGAAAATGTTTCCCCTCCCCCCCAACAAGCTTCTCTTAGAGCGAGTTAAATATCTGGCTAGCACTACATGACTGTACTTTGAACAAAAGGGCTATTACGCCACGCATTAAAGGGCTTTCATTTATGAGGAAATGTGTCATGAACTCCAATTTCACCCGCAAGCACCTGTAACTTAGTCATCCTTCATTATTCGCTTCATACCTTACCCAAACTCAACTGGTCACAGTTGTGTTTTGTTTTTGGCAGAGAAATCATTCTTTTATAAGGCATTTTATTCATGGCAATTTTTTGGTAGAAAAATTAGCCATTAGTTTGTATTTCAACAGTTTAGACCAATGCATTTTCTCCCTCCCTCTCTCTCTATTTAATAATGACTCACAGCAGGAATTACTTTTTAACAGAAAATAAGTGAAGGCAAAAATATCATTGCCCCCCACTAGGGCCTTTTTTTTCTTCTTCTTGGTAAAATTGCAGCAGGTTGAAGTCCTAGGTCAAAGTCAAGAAGCTGCTTCTCTTCATAATGCCTGCACGGGGGAGCCTTTGACTTGTAATCACCAATGGCGCAACAGTGAACTCCCAAACTTCCCACAGAGCACAAACAGAGTTTTACTTTGATGTTAGACACAGATGATGCAGCATTCACACAAGTTTCAGGTTCTGACACCTTGACATGCAGCCAGCGGGTGGTCAGGAACCTGAGCCTCAGATTTGCCATGGTTGAGGCCCAGCTAATGTTCTGTGTAGTTTCTTCAACTGACTCTATTTTAATGTAACTGAGGGCTCATGTGTTGGCAGGGTCTGGGTTTTAGTTGCAGATCTGGGGTTTAGAAGGTCACAATAGGTAGTGTCTGCTTCCAGATACCAGCCAAAGGAGTATGAATTGGAGTCCAATGATAGACCACAATGAAGGATTTAATCCAGAAACACCACCACAGTCAGTGTAATCCTCCTGTTGGGAATGCAAACAAATAAATAATATAACCATCCTGAATAAACATGTAACAGAGAGACTTTTAGGTTAATTTGCATTTAGTCTACTTTTGAACTTACCTGGTAATAAAATTGCTTTACCTAGGACTGAAGTAAGTAATATTGATCTAGATTTCACTGTATAGAAACTGTGTTAAAGTGGTCTCCCTGGTACCATTTGACAAACGCTTGAAGTTCTGATAATGATGAATGAAAGTTAATAATAATGAATTCTTACTTGGATATAGAAATTACTAATTAAAAGCCTCACTGAAATGATGAAAAATCCTTTATATTTATATATAAGAAATAAAATAATTTAATATTTTAATAATTCCCAACAATAATGATTTTTATATCTGTGCTCCATAAGCATAAATCAATAAACTCAAGAAATAAAAATCCATTTCCCATATTTCTGATGTCTAAGGTGAACTTATAGGCCACAGGTAGCACCCTGACTTTAGGAATTATAATAAAGTGAGATATAATGTATTTGAACCTGAGGCAAATCAAGAGCATCCTGAAAACACAGAATCCAAATAAAGAACCAGGCTGGAAAGAGAAGCCAGGTTTACCCACTGAGCCATACAGTGCCACAGCGCATTCAATGAACACACCTCCTGGTATTCTTCATAGAGCCAGTAGAAGCTCAGTTAGATCCCTAAGAACCCAGTTATTTTTGACCTTTCCTTCCCAGGTTCCATTCTCTGCCACATTCTCTAATTTAAAATTCCTTGTATTGTAGTGAATTTCATTAAAAAAAAAAAGAACAAAACTCATGTCCACTCATTCTCATAAACATTTTTTAAGAATTCATTGATCCAAGGCTCATCTGCCATGAGTCTAAATAGGTTATATAAATGAATATGAGTGTTCTTTGTAGAGCAATTTACAGAGTCCAAACTCTCAAAGATTGGGAACTTCTGATTTACTTCCCTGCCAGAGATTAAAGGACTACTTGAAACTGAGTAAATAAATGGCATTTCTTCTTTGATTTGTGTTTGGGGGTAGCATATTATGTTTTGTTTTCTGAATTATAATTATGTCATTTCCTTCTGATGAAATAAAACAGCTGAATACATCCAACAATAATGGCTCACTTTTAAATGTAGGTAAATCTGTAAGTAAGTAGATACTTCAAAATTACCCTTTTAATGGAAAAATACCCATAACACATACATTGTTTCCCTTTATTTTTAAAGACTTATTTTCTTTAACCTTAACTTCATTAACCCATGTGTTGAGTGATTATGTCAGCCATGTTAGTCATGACCAGTGCCAGCTTGACTCAGAGAATCATCCAAGACCCTTACACATTGGGCCCAGTGACTTTTCCCTGCAGATGGAGGAGGGAGCATGAGGAGGCACATGGGGCTCATCCTTTCCTGAGCAGCCGCTAACAACTGCTAAGAAGAAGAGATTTGGGGAGGTAGAGCTGGCCACATGTTGTTTACATCCTGTCAATAAACTCTCATCTGCTGCTGTCTTCTCTACCTAAAGTGAATGGAAATAGATACAGCAGGAAAAGTCACATAACATCATGAAAGCCATGAGAGAGGTAATACATTTGGTCAAGTTTTTACATGTAGAAAGTGTAAGAATCATATACACACGAATTTATTTCTACAGATTCATTTTATGTACTCAGTGATACACTATTGTAGTCTGGGTTTGCTTACTAATATAATTTCCCAGTGGGCATGCTTTAATTTTGATGACCTTCAGCATTTTTGCCTGTCCTTCTCTTGCTCTTTACCTTGTATGTCTATATAAGAACCCTGTTGAAAGGTGTACTTTGGATGCTTATGTTTTAGAAAGCCTTCATGGTGTGGAGCTTTGTAATTGTATATCCATAATCTGTAACCCCTCAGGGAACTACAGGATACCAGGGCTCTCGCATTAGATGGTCAGGAGGGCCACATTAGATGTACCCAGATGGCATGCGTTTACTTGATGCTGGTTCAACTCTTTCGATGCATAACTGTGGTAAAGTGCTGTCTTGGAAAGCAAATATCTAGTGAGGACAACCTGAGGTCAGATATTTTTGTGGTAGACATTGAATTTGTGCAGAGATCACAGTCTTTAAAATCTTTCTTTTAAATGATGCTTAGATGGAAAAGTAACTTCCATTTGTTGTAGGAAAGTTGGATAATAAATAAAGCCACCATTGCAGTAGCCAGTGACAAAGCATGAACAAACAGAGGCCTTGCCTTGCAGGATTGTCTCTGTACTAACACATGTAAAATTCAGAAATGCTCATATTTCAGTAAGTGTGCTTCGTGATTCTCTTCATGTTCTTGTCCATTTTATGAATAAAATTTTAATACATTGTTGTTTTCACTAATATTCACTCTATGGAATATTTTCATTAAGGAGTGGTAGCTTACAAAATCCAGTAGTTATTTTTATCTCTAATTGATAACCTGTAATCCATATCTAAAATTTATATGGTTGAGAAAAGTAAACTGTATAATGAAACCTAAAAATTAATTAATTTTATACCATTTCATATATACCATATCATATAATAAGTTGGTACCCTTACATTCCATTTTCTCCTCTTTATTTTATTACAAATAAGGACAGCTATAGAATATCCTATTACACTTCAAGTGATTAATTATGTACTTTTAATGGATTGATAAATGTATATTCCAAATCACACTATGTATATTGATTTTCTGGATGTATGTACATAGTTCACGAGTGAATATCCTTTGAAATATGTCACTGTGAAAATAATTGTTTTATCATCTCTGAACCAATATGGCTATTTCCTGTGCTCCCTCTGTTTTCCAACCTCCCATGAGCCCACACTGCTCTTACTAATACCCACACAGTCTGGGGGATTCCTAATCAATGGCTACCCAAGGACCAATCAGGGAGGAGCACAACAGAGGCCGCTGTAGCAATTTCCTAATGACTCCACAGCATCAGAAATGAAACAGCATTAACAATACATGGACCACAGATGCACCCCACAGCAGTTATTCAACAGCTCTGCTTTCTTAATCGAGAAACCTCCCCAAACATTAAAGATTAATGGCCATTTTGGCACAGATATAAATAGAGTGCCTAAAACGAGTTCAGAATTTAGGAACCTGTATACTAAAATATACATAACATATATATGTAAATAAAATATACATAACAATAAGCACACACATTTTGGGAATAAGTTAGATTTGTCATGAATGACTGATTCAGAAATTCTTAAACTACTTGTTACAACTGAAATAGTCCATTGATTCTATGTTAGCAGTTTTAAAACTTACATCATGATGACAAGTTCTAATAATTATGTATTGAGTAAAAGTAAAATTTCATGAAGACCTTTTCAATTATTATCTATATTGGTTTAATGCTTATACCAACATCTTATAAGAAAATAATAATTTTTAAACTAGGAATCTGACTCACTGGGCTTAGCATGAGAAATAGATGCACCATATGAAAAAGATGACCTACAAAATAATATTAATATTGGAATTTTAATAATCTTGTTTTGGGATATTTTTTATCATGGACTTAAGTATATGGGTTCTTTTATAAAATTCTAAGTCAAAACCTAAAGGCCAAGCAAATTAGAGGAAGCGACTGACCATCCACACCACATACAAATGGAAGGAAAGTGAAGAGAGGATCTGGTATCATGCACCGGGCATGACTCCTTGTACACACAACTTGATCCTAGTAATAATGGGTAAAGTAGCAAGTACAGGAAAGGGAAAGAAAACATAGAGAAGAAGACAGGATGAGATTTCACACAACTTGTTGGCAATTAGCAGTTAAGGCGAGCCTCCATACAGCACAGTGTCACAGTGACATTGCAAATAAGCATTGTGAAAGTACTCTACTGTTGAAGAAACACACACGTGGTTAGCACCCGGCCAAAGTAGCTGATACATCTAGACTGTAGGGTCAGATATCTTCAGTGCCTTGATCAAAAGATACAGTGTCTTCTGATGGGAATATTTGAGACAGGGATTTTACATTATGATGGGGGAATGTCTTTCTATATGCTGTGAAAATATGTTGCTTTGATTGGTTGATAAATAAAGCCGTTTGGCCTATGGCAAGGCAGCTTAGAGGCAGGTGAAAATCCAAACAGATAGACAGAAAGAGGAAGACAGAGCAGAGGAGACGCTGCCAGCTGCTGCCATGAGAAGCAAGATGTGAAAGTACCGATAAGCCACAAGTCACGTGGCAAAGTATAGATTTATATAAATGGGTTAATTTAAGATATAAGAACTAAAGCTGGGTGATGGTGGCACATGCCTTTAATCCTAGCACTCAGAAGGCAGAGCCAGGTGGATCTCTGTGAGTTGTAAGGCCAGCCTGGTCTACAGAGCAAGATCTAGGACAGGTACCAAAACCACACAGAGAAACCCTTTCTCAAAAAAAAAAAAAAAAAAAAAAAAAACAAACAAAAAGATATAGGGACTAGATACCAAGAATTCTTCCACACACATAGTTTAAAAATATTAGCCTGTGTATGTTTATTTGGGTCCAAGCAGCTGTGGGATTGGTGGGTGAGAGAGATTTGTCCTGACCACAGGCCAGGCGGGACACAGGAAAACTTTCAGCAACAGCATCATCTTGTAAATTCATCTTTGTGACTTTCATCTATGTTTGTACTACTGAAAGTAGTTGGTAAGGGAAGTTTCTGTAATGACTATCACAACTCTGGGGTTCCTAAGCAACTCTTTGTGGAATGATTAAACATGAACAGGCCTCTATAAAACATGAGAGATAAGAGGTATGGCAGAGATAACGGCAGGGGTGATGTGGGATGCCCTTCTGTACACTGTGAGTATGTGTTGCTCTCATTGGTTGATATAAAGCTGCTTTGCCCTATGGCAAGGCAAGATAGAGCCAGGCAGGAAATAGAAATAAACATTTTATGTAGCTGAATGTATGTATATTGACTGAATATAACACAGGATGTCAACGCAGTAGGAAATAGAAAATGCTAAATTTTAGGAAAAGTTGTAATCATCATTAAACAATATACATTATGCATGGGTCGCAATATCTTGTGAGTTTAACCTTCTATTTTTTCTAAGATAAAAGGAAAAGAAATTAATACTGTTGAGGGAGTGGCAGAATTAAAAAGGATATAATAGAAAGGAGAACAAAATAACTAAGTAATAACTCAAAGAGGCTGTGGCACCATGCACAGTACCTGCATAGGACTGCACAGATGGGACCACAGAGCTGAAGAAGAAGTGGACACACACCTCATCTCTAACCCAAAAGCTAGCTCCAACTGAAAGCCACTGGCAAGTGAAAATTGAGTTTTCTCCAAGGAAGTCTCACTGGGAAAATAACCCACTCTTACAGGCAGGCCCCTTGACCAGCTGTGGATGGCCAACAAAAAATGAACTTAAGGTAATCTTTGGAGGTTCTGTGTCTCATTAATGTTGTGTCAGGGTTTTTGGTTTTTGTTTCATTTTGTTTTATTTTTATAACCTTACAGGTCCTTTGTGTACGTATTTAGGCTACTGGTTTTGTGCTTTCATGGGATTCCTGTGTGTGCAAAACTGTCTACATGCATTTCTTGTGCTGTTTCTTTGACTCACTTTCTTGTTTGTTGTTCTGTCCTGCTCCAGTTTGTTTGATTTTGTTTTTATTTCTTAGATTCCTGTTTTCTAATTAAAGACAGAAAGGGCCTGGATCTGGATGGGAGGGAAGGGAAGGGGAGGGGAGGGGAGGGGAGGGGAGGGAGGGGAGGGAAGGGGAGGGGAGGGGAGGGGAGGGGAGGAAGAACTGGAAGTAGTAGCAGTAGTAAGGGGAAGGAAAACAGTAAGCAGAATATATTGTATGGAAAAAATTATTTCCAATAAAAGAAAAAAAAAAAAAAACGTGTGCTCCAATTCTATAGCATGCTGTCAACAGCGGGTTTGCAACAACAGCTCTTGTTAGTATGTGTCCTACTAACCATCGTGAACAAATGGTTTGGGAGGCCTGGAATGCCATCCTCATGTTCACTATGACTTTGGTCTGCTAGCCTCCCATGTTCCACTGTGGTCTTGGGATCTCTCACAGGCAGTCCTAATATGATAAGGTTCATAGGTTCTCTGAAAGAAATAGTCTGACCTATTTTTTTTTAATGATTCTCAGTCACTTTTTTCTAAATGCTTTACTGAACAATTAATAAGTATCTTTTATATAAATATGGCTTAAGAATTAGTTTGAATGGATGGAGAGTTGGCACAGAGGTTAAGGCTGATCATTCAGAGGACCTGGGTTTTATTCCCAGTACTCATGCCATGGCTGACAACTAGCTGTAACCCCAGTCCCAGAGGCTCTGATGCCCTCCTCTGGCTTCCTTGGGCATGAGGCACAAATGTGGTGCACAGATTATGCATGCAGACAAAATATTCATATACACAAAATAAATTTTCTTAAAAAGAAGGAAAAACTGATACAGGAGAAAGTAGAACAAAATAATTCAATAATAATGACTTATAACAAGTTTTTAATTGAATGATGACTAAACACATACTAATTATAATAAAAATAACACACTTTCAGGATTGGAATATAAATTAAAGTAGGCAACGTATTTCCTGTGATTAACATTTTCTACAGGTTATTATTCATTGTATGTCTTTAACATAATTGTATAGGCTATTAAAAGGTTTGTTGAAGTTGTGTTTGCAAGTACTATAGTGGAAAAGACAGAAGAAGCAACTCCTGATTTTATGCTAACCATAAAAACTACAAAAATGGAAAATTTTTGTTTACTAGCAAGTACATCATGTTAATGAGGAAAACTATGATAAAGACATAATGAGTTAAAATGAAAACACATCCCTTTAACTCCTTGTGGAAAATAACTATTAATTTATTAATACTTTAACACATTAAAACTCTTACCAGGACATTGTTATCAAAGCAGACATCAGGCCCTTTTCTGTATCTGGGCTGCTTAACCATGTCGCAAGGATCTGGACCATCAGCTAAAGAGGCTTGTCAAGGAACAGAGTGGATGTAATGTCTTCCCCACATGGTAAAAGATGCAATGAGACATATTTATTTCCAAAATCAATCAAGACCGACCTATGCCAGTGCTTTCAACCAACAGAACAAATTCAAGTATTCAGAACTGTGAGAAACTATAATGTTCAATGAACTTTTCTCACAGTTCCCAAGTAACGTGACCAGTTCTTCAAATTTTTGGTACTGCAGTTTATTTTTCTCTATATGAGCATACACGGGGTGACAGAGTTAAACAGTCATTGCTTTAAGATGAACTCGTCCAGACATCTCTAGTGCCAAAGGATACAAGTCTGCTCCGCTTGCATGAGCAGCCGCGTGTCACAGGGACATGTTCCTTTGCTCTCCACCATTATGAATACTAAGTTGGTGTTCATGAGTTTTTCTACATGAAAGATTCTGCAAAATAGATTTTAGAAAAGATCACTAAGTGAAAACCATCTTTTGGGAAAGAGAATGGAAATCATCCCAATATCCTTTTTTAACAAAAAGAAAGATAAAAAGAAAGCCTCACCATCATCCAGGATAACACACGTGCATTGGAAGCATGAGTGCACGCACACACACACACATACAAGATGAATGTGATTTGAAGATCACCATGTTTTACTTACTAACATGAACACATTACCTCTCTCAAAAATAATAAAAAACTCAAGGTCATATTAAAAATGTCTTTGATTGAAATGTTTAAAGTTGTTAGGCCTAATTACAAAATAAGTACTATTTAGTTAATGTCCAAAACCCTAAAAATGTTTGATTTTAAGTGTGCAGGAAATGGTGATATTTATCATTGGCAACAAGCCAACAATACTTTATTTTACAGATAGGCAAAGCAGGGGGAAAAAGCGGGTAAGCATGTTGTCAAACTGAGGTCAGAACAGAGTGTGGATCAATGCTTCTAACACGCTTTCTGCGAAGGTATAAATGTTTTCTGTTCTATCCAGCTCCTAACAGGTTTTCTGCGAAGGCATAATGTTTTCTGTTCTATCTAATATGGTAAACAAAGCTCTTGAAATGTGACATAAAATTTTCATTATTGCATTTAACTTTAATTATAATGCAAATCGGTGCCTGTAGTTGGAAACTGTTACATTGCAGAACTCAGATAGGGAATCAAGCTTTAAGCTCCGCAGCCCATGTCAGCTGTTTCCTTTTCCTTTGCAACCAATATATGATCAAGATCTAATTTCTTCCTTTTTAAAAAGTGGAATTTATTAGCTTTTCCTTTCGAACTGGG